>NW_025727619.1:0-600000 GCF_021461385.2 Schistocerca piceifrons
TTTACTGTATCCCTCTGACCTTCTTATTCATGATGAAACACAGAAATTGCATCGGAATTAAATACAAAAGGCACAATGCCGAATTAAGTTCAAGAGGACTGACTCTTCTTACTGTCTATTTTTGAACCAGTCCTGTGACACTAGTTATGGATTCCGATGCTTCACTCCAGGTTTACTGTATCCCTTGGACCTTCTTATTGACGATGAAACACAGAAATTGCTTCGGAATTAAATACAAAAGGAACAATGCCGACTTAAGTAAAAGAAGTCTGACTCTTCTTACTGTCTATGATTTGAACGATTCCTGTGACACTAGTTATAGATTCCGATGCTTCACTCCAGGTTTACTGTATCGGTTGGACCTTCATATTAACGATGAAACACAGAAATTGCATCAGAATTAGATAGAAAATGCTCAATGATGACTTAAGTACAATAAGACTGACTATTCTTACTGACTATGATTTGAACCATTCCTGTGACCCTAGTTAATGAATCCGATGCTTCACTCCAGGTTTACTGTATCCCTTGGACCTTCTTATTAAACGATGAAACACAGAAATTGCATCGGAATTAATTACAAAAGGCACAATGCCGACTTAAGTACAAGAAGACTGACTCTTCTAACTGACTATGCTTTGACCATTCCTGTGACACTAGCTATAGATTCCGAAGCTTCACTTCAGGTTTACTGTATCCCTTGGACCTTCTTATTGACGATGAACACAGAAATTGCATCGGAATTAAATTCAAAAGGCACAATGCCGACTTAAGGACAAGAAGACTGACTCTTCTCACTGACTTTGTTTTGAACCATTCCTGTGACACTAGTTATAGATTCCGATGCTTCACTTCAGGTTTATTGTATCACTCTGACCTTCCTATTGACGATGAAACACAGAATTTGCATCGGAATTAAATAGAAAAGGCACAATGTCGACGTAAGTACAAGAAGACTGACTCTTCTTACTGTCTATGTTTTGAACCATTCCTGTGAAACTAGTTATAGATTCCGATGCTTCACTCCAGGTTTTCTATATCCCTTGGACCTTCTTATTGACGATGAAACACGGAAATTGCATCGGAATTAAATAATAAAGGCACAATGCCGATATACGTACAAAAAGACTGACTCTTCTTACTGACTATGTTTTGAACCATTCCATTGACACTAGTTATAGATTCCGATGCTTTACTCAAGGTTTACTGTATCCCTTGGACCTTCTTATTGACGATGAAACACAGAAATTGCATCGGAATTAAATATAAAAGGCACAATGCCGACTTAAGTACAAGAAGACTGACTCTTCTTGCTGTCTATGTTTTTAACCATCCCTGTGACACTAGTTACAGATTCCGATGCTTCACTCCAGGTTTCCTGTATCCCATGGTCCTTCTTATTGACGATGAAACACAGAAATTGCATCGGAATTAAAAACAAAAGGCACAATGCCGACTTAAGAACAAGAAGACTGACACTCCTTACTGACTATGTTTTGAACCATTACTGTGGCACTAGTTATAAACTCCGATGCTTCACTTCAGGTTTACTGTATCGCTTGGACCTTCTTATTGACGATGAAACACAGAAATTGCATCGGAATTAAATACAAAATGCACAAAGCAGAATTATTACAAGAAGACTGACTCTTCTTACTGGCTATGATTTGAACCATTCCTGTGACACTAGCTATAGATTCCGATACTTCACTTCAGGTTTATTGTATCCCTCTGACCTTCTTATTGACCATGAAACACAGAAATTGCATCGGAATTAAATAGAAAAAGCACAATGGCGACGTAAGTACAAGAAGACTGACTCTTCTTACTGTTTATGTTTTGAACCACTCCTGTGACACTAGTTACAGATTCCGATGCTTCACTCCAGGTTTACTATATCCCTTGGACATTCTTATTGACGATGAAACACAGAAATTGCATCGGAATTAAATAAAAAGGCACAATGCCGACTTAAGGACAAGAAGACTGACTCTTTATACTGACTTTGTTTTGAACCATTCCTGTGACACTAGTTATAGATTCCGTTGCGTCACTCCAGGTTTACTGTATCCCTTGGACCTTCTTATTAAACGATGAAACACAGAAATTGCATCGGAATTAATTACAAAAGGCACAATGCCGACTTAAGTACAAGAAGACTGACTCTTGTTACTGTCTATGTTTTGAACCATCCCTGTGACACTAGTTACAGATTCCGATGCTTCACTCCAGGTTTACAGTATCCCTTGGTCCTTCTTATTGACGATGAAACACAGAAATTGGCATCGGAATTAAAAACAAAAGGCACAATGCCGACTTAAGAACAAGAAGACTGACACTCCTTACTTACTATGATTTGAAGCATTACTGTGACACTAGTTATAAACTCCGATGCTTCACTTCAGGTTTACTGTATCCCTTGGACCTTCTTATTGACGATGAAACACAGAAATTGCATCGGAATTAAATACAAAAGGCACAATGCCGAATTAAGTACAACAAGAATGACTCTTCTTACTGACTATGTTTTGAACCATTCCTGTGACACTAGTTATCGATTCCAATGCTTCACTTCAGGATTACTGTATCCCTCTGACACTCTTATTGACGATGAAACACAGAAATTGCACCGGAATTAAATAGAAAATGCACAATGCCGACTTAAGTTCAAGAAGACTGACTCTTCTTACTGTCTATTTTTGAACCAGTCCTGTGACACTAGTTATGGATTCCGATGCTTCACTCCAGGTTTACTGTATCCCTTGGACCTTCTTATTGACGATGAAACACAGAAATTGCTTCGGAATTAAATACAAAAGGAACAATGCCGACTTAAGTAAAAGAAGTCTGACTCTTCTTACTGTCTATGATTTGAACGATTCCGGTGACACTAGTTATAGATTCCGATGCTTCACTCCAGGTTTACTGTATCGGTTGGACCATCATATTAACGATGAAACACAGAAATTGCATCAGAATTAGATAGAAAATGCTCAATGATGACTTAAGTACAATAAGACGGACTATTCTTACTGACTATGATTTGAACCATTCCTGTGACCCTAGTTAATGAATCCGATGCTTCACTCCAGGTTTACTGTATCCCTTGGACCTTCTTATTAAACGATGAAACACAGAAATTGCATCGGAATTAATTACAAAAGGCACAATGCCGACTTAAGTACAAGAAGACTGACTCTTCTAACTGACTATGCTTTGAACCATTCCTGTGACTCTAGCTATAGATTCCGAAGCTTCACTTCAGGTTTACTGTATCCCTTGGACCTTCTTATTGACGATGAAACACAGAAATTGCATCGGAATTAAATACAAAAGGCACAATGCCGACTTAAGGACAAGAAGACTGACTCTTCTTACTGACTTTGTTTTGAACCATTCCTGTGACACTAGTTATAGATTCCGATGCTTCACTTCAGGTTTATTGTATCACTCTGACCTTCCTATTGACGATGAAACACAGAATTTGCATCGGAATTAAATTGAAAAGGCACAATGTCGACGTAAGTACAAGAAGACTGACTCTTCTTACTGTCTATGTTTTGAACCATTCCTGTGAAACTAGTTATAGATTCCGATGCTTCACTCCAGGTTTTCTATATCCCTTGGACCTTCTTATTGACGATGAAACACAGAAATTGCATCGGAATTAAATAATAAAGGCACAATGCCGACTTACGTACAAAAAGACTGACTCTTCTTACTGACTATGTTTTGAACCATTCCATTGACACTAGTTATAGATTCCGATGCTTTACTCAAGGTTTACTGTATCCCTTGGACCTTCTTATTGACGATGAAACACAGAAATTGCATCGGAATTAAATACAAAAGGCACAATGCCGACTTAAGTACAAGAAGACTGACTCTTCTTACTGTCTATGCTTTGAACCATCCCTGTGACACTAGTTACAGATTCCGATGCTTCACTCCAGGTTTACTGTATCCCTTGGTCCTTCTTATTGACGATGAAACACAGAAATTGCATCGGAATTGAAAACAAAAGGCACAATGCCGACTTAAGAACAAGAAGACTGACACTCCTTACTGACTATGTTTTGAACCATTACTGTGACACTAGTTATAAACTCCGATGCTTCACTTCAGGTTTACTGTATCGCTTGGACCTTCTTATTGACGATGAAACACAGAGATTTCATCGGAATTAAATACAAAAGGCACAATGCCGAATTAAGTACAACAAGAATGACTCTTCTTACTGACTATGTTTTGAACCATTCCTGTGACACTAGTTATCGATTCCAATGCTTCACTTCAGGATTACTGTATCCCTCTGACACTCTTATTGACGATGAAACACAGAAATTGCACGGGAATTAAATAGAAAAGGCACAATGCCGACTTAAGTACAAGAAGACAGACTCTTCTGACTGTCTATGTTTTGAACCATCCCTGTGACACTAGTTATAGATTCCGATGCTTCACTCCTGGTTTACTGTATCCCTTGGTCCTTCTTATTGACGATGAAACACAGAAATTGCATCGGAATTAAATACAAAAGGCACAATGCCGACTTAAGTACAAGAAGACTGGCTCTCCTTACTGACTATGTTTTGAACCATTCCAGTGACACTAGTTATAAATTCCGATGCTTCACTTCAGGTTTACTGTATCCCTTGGACCTTCTTATTGACGATGAAACACAGAAAATACATCGGAATGAAATACGAAAGGCACAATGCCGACTTAAGTACAAGAAGACCGACTCTTCCTACTGACTATGTTTTGAACCATTCCTGTGACACCCGTTATAGATTCCGACGCTTCACTTGATGTTTACTGTATCCCTTGGAACTTGTTATTGACGATGAAACACAGAAATTGCATCGGAATTAATTACAAAAGGCACAACGCCGACTTAAGGACAAGAAGACTGACTTTTCTAACTGGCTATGATTTGAACCATTCCTGTGACACTAGCTATAGATTCCGATGCTTCACTTCAGGTTTATTGTATCCCTCTGACCTTCTTATTGACCATGAAACACAGAAATTGCATCGGAATTAAATAGAAAAGGCACAATGTCGACGTAAGTACAAGAAGACTGACTCTTCTTACTGTCTATGTTTTGAACCATTCCTGTGACACTAGTTATAGATTCCGATGCTTCACTCCAGGTTTACTATATCCCTTGGACATTCTTATTGACGATGAAACACAGAAATTGCATCGGAATTAAATAAAAAGGCACAATGCCGACTTAAGGACAAGAAGACTGACTCTTCTTACTGACTTTGTTATGAACCATTCCTGTGACACTAGTTACAAATTCCGTTGCGTCACTCCAGGTTTACTGTATCCCTTGGACCTTCTTATTAAACGATGAAACACAGAAATTGCATCGGAATTAATTACAAAAGGCACAATGCCGACTTAAGTACAAGAAGACTGACTCTTCTAACTGACTATGTTTCGAACCATTCCTGTGACACTAGCTGTAGATTCCGAAGCTTCACTTCAGGTTTACTGTATCCCTTGGACCTTCTTATTGACGATGAAACACAGAGATTGCATCGGAATTAAAAACAAAAGGCACAATGCCGAATTAAGTACAACAAGAATGACTCTTCTTACTGACTATGTTTTGAACCATTCCTGTGACACTAGTTATCGATTCCAATGCTTCACTTCAGGATTACTGTATCCCTCTGACACTCTTATTGACGATGAAACACAGAAATTGCACTGGAATTAAATAGAAAAGGCACAATGCCGACTTAAGTACAAGAAGACAGACTCTTCTGACTGTCTATGTTTTGAACCATCCCTGTGACACTAGTTATAGATTCCGATGCTTCACTCCTGGTTTACTGTATCCCTTGGTCCTTCTTATTGACGATGAAACACAGAAATTGCATCGGAATTAAATACAAAAGGCACAATGCCGACTTAAGTACAAGAAGACTGGCTCTCCTTACTGACTATGTTTTGAACCATTCCAGTGACACTAGTTATAAATTCCGATGCTTCACTTCAGGTTTACTGTATCCCTTGGACCTTCTTATTGACGATGAAACACAGAAAATGCATCGGAATGAAATACGAAAGGCACAGTGCCGACTTAAGTACAAGAAGACCGACTCTTCCTACTGACTATGTTTTGAACCATTCCTGTGACACCCGTTATAGATTCCGACGCTTTACTTGATGTTTACTGTATCCCTTGGAACTTGTTATTGACGATGAAACACAGAAATTGCATCGGAATTAAATACTAAAGGCACAATGCCGAATTAAGTACAAGAAGACTGACTCTTCTTACTGTCTATGTTTTGAACCATTACTGTGACACTAGTTACAGATTCCGATGCTTCACTCCAGGTTTACTGTATCCCTTGGACCTTCTTATTGACGATGAAACACAGAAATTGCTTCGGCATTATATACAAAAGGCGCAATGCCGACTTAAGGACAAGAAGACTGACTCTTCTTACTGACTATGTTTTGAACCATTCCTGTGACACTAGCCATAGATTCCGATGCTTCACTTCAGGTTTACTGTATCCCTCTGATATTCTTATTGACGATGAAACACAGAAATTGCATCGGAATTAAATACAAAAGGCACAATGCCGACTTAAGTACAAGAAGACTGACTCTTCTAACTGTCTATGTTTTGAACCATTCCATTGACATTATTTATAGATTCCGATGCTTCACTACAGGTTTACTGTATCCCTTGGACCTTCTTATTGACGATGAAACACAGAAATTACATCGGAATGAAATAGAAAAGGTACAGTGCCGACTTAAGTACAAGAAGATTGACTCTTCTTACTGACTATGTTTTGAACGATTTCTGTGACACTAGTTATAAATCCCGATGCTTCATTTCAGGTTTACTGTATCCCTTGGACCTTCTCATTGACGATGAAACACAAAAATTGCATCGGAATTAAATACAAAAGGCAAAATGCCGTCTGAAGTACACGAAGAACGACTCTTCTTACTGTCTATGATTTGAACCGTTCCTGTGACACTAGTTACAGATTCCGATGCTTCACTCCAGGTTTACTGTATCCCTCTGACCTTCTTATTCATGATGAAACACAGAAATTGCATCGGAATTAATACAAAAGGCACAATGCCGAATTAAGTTCAAGAAGACTGACTCTTCTTACTGTCTATTTTTGAACCAGTCCTGTGACACTAGTTATGGATTCCGATGCTTCACTCCAGGTTTACTGTATCCCTTGGACCTTCTTATTGACGATGAAACACAGAAATTGCATCGGAATTAAATACAAAAGGAACAATGCCGACTTAAGTAAGAGAAGTCTGACTCTTCTTACTGTCTATGATTTGAACAATTCCTGTGACACTAGTTATAGATTCCGATGCTTCACTCCAGGTTTACTGTATCGGTTGGACCTTCATATTAACGATGAAACACAGAAATTGCATCAGAATTAGATAGAAAATGCTCAATGATGACTTAAGTACAATAAGACTGACTATTCTTACTGACTATGATTTGAACCATTCCTGTGACCCTAGTTAATGAATCCGATGCTTCACTCCAGGTTTACTGTATCCCTTGGACCTTCTTATTAAACGATGAAACACAGAAATTGCATCGGAATTAATTACAAAAGGCACAATGCCGACTTAAGTACAAGAAGACTGACTCTTCTAACTGACTATGCTTTGAACCATTCCTGTGACACTAGCTATAGATTCCGAAGCTTCACTTCAGGTTTACTGTATCCCTTGGACCTTCTTATTGACGATGAAACACAGAAATTGCATCGGAATTAAATACAAAAGGCACAATGCCGACTTAAGGACAAGAAGACTGACTCATCTTACTGACTTTGTTTTGAACCATTCCTGTGACACTAGTTATAGATTCCGATGCTTCACTTCAGGTTTATTGTATCACTCTGACCTTCCTATTGACGATGAAACACAGAATTTGCATTGGAATTAAATAGAAAAGGCACTATGTCGACGTAAGTACATGAAGACTGACTCTTCTTACTGTCTATGTTTTGAACCATTCCTGTGAAACTAGTTATAGATTCCGATGCTTCACTCCAGGTTTTCTATATCCCTTGGACCTTCTTATTGACGACGAAACACAGAAATTGAATCGGAATTAAACACAAAGGTCACAATGCCGACTTAAGTACAAGAAGACTGACTCTTCTTACTGTCTATGTTTTGAACCATCCCTGTGACACTATTTACAGATTCCGATGCTTCACTTCAGGTTTACTGTATCGCTTGGACCTTCTTATTGACGATGAAACACAGAAATTGCATCGGAATTAAATACAAAATGCACAAAGCAGAATTAAGTACAAGAAGACTGACTCTTCTTACTGGCTATGATTTGAACCATTCCTGTGACACTAGCTATAGATTCCGATACTTCACTTCAGGTTTATTGAATCCCTCTGACCTTCTTATTGACCATGAAACACAGAAATTGCATCGGAATTAAATAGAAAAAGCACAATGTCGACGTAAGTACAAGAAGACTGACTCTTCTTACTGTCTATGTTTTGAACCATTCCTGTGACACTAGTTATAGATTCCGATGCTTCACTCCAGGTTTACTATATCCCTTGGACATTCTTATTGACGATGAAACACAGAATTTGCATCGGAATTAAATAAAAAGGCACAATGCCGATTTAAGGACAAGAAGACTGACTCTTCTTACTGACTTTGTTTTGAACCATTCCTGTGACACTAGTTATAGATTCCGTTGCGTCACTCCAGGTTTACTGTATCCCTTGGACCTTCTTATTAAACGATGAAACACAGAAATTGGATCGGAATTAATTACAAAAGGCACAATGCCGACTTAAGTACAAGAAGACTGACTCTTCTAACTGACTATGTTTCGAACCTTTCCTGTGACACTAGCTATAGATTCCGAAGCTTCACTTCAGGTTTACTGTATCCCTTGGACCTTCGTATTGACGATGAAACACAGAAATTGCATCGGAATTAAATACAAAAGGCACAATGCCGAATTAAGTACAACAAGAATGACTCTTCTTACTGACTATGTTTTGAACCATTCCTGTGACACTAGTTATCGATTCCAATGCTTCACTTCAGGATTACTGTATCCCTCTGACACTCTTATTGACGATGAAACACAGAAATTGCACCGGAATTAAATAGAAAAGGCACAATGCCGCTTTAAGTACAAGAAGACAGACTCTTCTGACTGTCTATGTTTTGAACCATCCCTGTGACACCAGTTATAGATTCCTATGCTTCACTCCAGGTTTTCTGTATCCCTTGGTCCTTCGTATTGACGATGAAACACAGAAATTGCATCGGAATTAAATACAAAAGGCACAATGCCGACTTAAGTACAAGAAGACTGACTCTCCTTACTGACTATGTTTTGAACCATTCCAGTGACACTAGTTATAAATTCCGATGCTTCACTTCAGGTTTACTGTATCCCTTGGACCTTCTTATTGTCGATGAAACACAGAAAATGCATCGGAATGAAATACGAAAGGCACAGTGCCGACTTAAGTACAAGAAGACCGACTCTTCCTACTGACTATGTTTTGAACCATTCCTGTGACACCCGTTATAGATTCCGACGCTTTACTTGATGTTTACTGTATCCCTTGCAACTTGTTATTGACGATGAAACACAGAAATTGCATCGGAATTAAATACTAAAGGCACAATGCCGAATTAAGTACAAGAAGACTGACTCTTCTTACTGTCTATGTTTTGAACCATTACTGTGACACTAGTTACAGATTCCGATGCTTCACTCCAGGTTTACTGTATCCCTTGGACCTTCTTATTGACGATGAATCACAGAAATTGCATCGGCATTATATACAAAAGGCGCAATGCCGACTTAAGGACAAGAAGACTGACTCTTCTTACTGACTATGTTTTGAACCATTCCTGTGACACTAGCCATAGATTCCGATGCTTCACTTCAGGTTTACTGTATCCCTCTGATCTTCTTATTGACGATGAAACACAGAAATTGCATCGGAATTAAATACAAAAGGCACAATGCCGACTTAAGTACAAGAAGACTGACTCTTCTAACTGTCTATGTTTTGAACCATTCCATTGACATTATTTATAGATTCCGATGCTTCACTACAGGTTTACTGTATCCCTTGGACCTTCTTATTGACGATGAAACACAGAAATTACATCGGAATGAAATAGAAAAGGTACAGTGCCGACTTAAGTACAAGAAGACTGACTCTTCTTACTGACTATGTTTTGAACGATTTCTGTGACACTAGTTAAAAATCCCGATGCTTCATTTCAGGTTTACTGTATCCCTTGGACCTTCTCATTGACGATGAAACACAAAAATTGCATCGGAATTAAATACAAAAGGCAAAATGCCGTCTGAAGTACACGAAGAACGACTCTTCTTACTGTCTATGATTTGAACCGTTCCTGTGACACTAGTTACAGATTCCGATGCTTCACTCCAGGTTTACTGTATCCCTCTAACCTTCTTATTCATGATGAAACACAGAAATTGCATCGGAATTAAATACAAAAGGCACAATGCCGAATTAAGTTCAAGAAGACTGACTCTTCTTACTGTCTATTTTTGAACCAGTCCTGTGACACTAGTTATGGATTCCGATGCTTCACTCCAGGTTTACTGTATCCCTTGGACCTTCTTATTGACGATGAAACACAGAAATTGCATCGGAATTAAATACAAAAGGAACAATGCCGACTTAAGTAAAAGAAGTCTGACTCTTCTTACTGTCTATGATTTGAACAATTCCTGTGACACTAGTTATAGATTCCGATGCTTCACTCCAGGTTTACTGTATCGGTTGGACCTTCATATTAACGATGAAACACAGAAATTGCATCAGAATTAGATACAAAATGCTCAATGATGACTTAAGTACAATAAGACTGACTATTCTTACTGACTATGATTTGAACCATTCCTGTGACCCTAGTTAATGAATCCGATGCTTCACTCCAGGTTTACTGTATCCCTTGGACCTTCTTATTAAACGATGAAACACAGAAATTGCATCGGAATTAATTACAAAAGGCACAATGCCGACTTAAGTACAAGAAGACTGACTCTTCTAACTGACTATGCTTTGAACCATTCCTGTGACACTAGCTATAGATTCCGAAGCTTCACTTCAGGTTTACTGTATCCCTTGGACCTTCTTATTGACGATGAAACACAGAAATTGCATCGGAATTAAATACAAAAGGCACAATGCCGACTTAAGGACAAGAAGACTGACTCATCTTACTGACTTTGTTTTGAACCATTCCTGTGACACTAGTTATAGATTCCGATGCTTCACTTCAGGTTTATTGTATCACTCTGACCTTCCTATTGACGATGAAACACAGAATTTGCATCGGAATTAAATAGAAAAGGCACTATGTCGACGTAAGTACAAGAAGACTGACTCTTCTTACTGTCTATGTTTTGAACCATTCCTGTGAAACTAGTTATAGATTCCGATGCTTCACTCCAGGTTTTCTATATCCCTTGGACCTTCTTATTGACGATGAAACACAGAAATTGCATCGGAATTAAATAATAAAGGCACAATGCCGACTTACGTACAAAAAGACTGACTCTTCTTACTGACTATGTTTTGAACCATTCCATTGACACTAGTTATAGATGCCGATGGTTTACTCAAGGTTTACTGTATCCCTTGGACCTTCTTATTGACGATGAAACACAGAAATTGCATCGGAATTAAATACAAAAGGCACAATGCCGACTTAAGTACAAGAAGACTGACTCTTCTTACTGTCTATGTTTTGAACCATCCCTGTGACACTATTTACAGATTCCGATGCTTCACTTCAGGTTTACTGTATCGCTTGGACCTTCTTATTGACGATGAAACACAGAAATTGCATCGGAATTAAATACAAAATGCACAAAGCAGAATTAAGTACAAGAAGACTGACTCTTCTTACTGGCTATGATTTGAACCATTCCTGTGACACTAGCTATAGATTCCGATACTTCACTTCAGGTTTATTGAATCCCTCTGACCTTCTTATTGACCATGAAACACAGAAATTGCATCGGAATTAAATAGAAAAAGCACAATGTCGACGTAAGTACAAGAAGACTTACTCTTCTTACTGTCTATGTTTTGAACCATTCCTGTGACACTAGTTATAGATTCCGATGCTTCACTCCAGGTTTACTATATCCCTTGGACATTCTTATTGACGATGAAACACAGAATTTGCATCGGAATTAAATAAAAAGGCACAATGCCGATTTAAGGACAAGAAGACTGACTCTTCTTACTGACTTTGTTTTGAACCATTCCTGTGACACTAGTTATAGATTCCGTTGCGTCACTCCAGGTTTACTGTATCCCTTGGACCTTCTTATTAAACGATGAAACACAGAAATTGCATCGTAATTAATTACAAAAGGCACAATGCCGACTTAAGTACAAGAAGACTGACTCTTCTAACTGACTATGTTTCGAACCTTTCCTGTGACACTAGCTATAGATTCCGAAGCTTCACTTCAGGTTTACTGTATCCCTTGGACCTTCGTATTGACGATGAAACACAGAAATTGCATCGGAATTAAATACAAAAGGCACAATGCCGAATTAAGTACAACAAGAATGACTCTTCTTACTGACTATGTTTTGAACCATTCCTGTGACACTAGTTATCGATTCCAATGCTTCTCTTCAGGATTACTGTATCCCTCTGACACTCTTATTGACGATGAAACACAGAAATTGCACCGGAATTAAATAGAAAAGGCACAATGCCGCTTTAAGTACAAGAAGACAGACTCTTCTGACTGTCTATGTTTTGAACCATCCCTGTGACACTAGTTATAGATTCCTATGCTTCACTCCAGGTTTACTGTATCCCTTGGTCCTTCTTATTGACGATGAAACACAGAAATTGCATCGGAATTAAATACAAAAGGCACAATGCCGACTTAAGAACAAGAAGACTGACTCTCCTTACTGACTATGTTTTGAACCATTCCAGTGACACTAGTTATAAATTCCGATGCTTCACTTTAGGTTTACTGTATCCCTTGGACCTTCTTATTGACGATGAAACACAGAAAATGCATCGGAATGAAATACGAAAGGCACAATGCCGACTTAAGTACAAGAAGACCGACTCTTCCTACTGACTATGTTTTGAACCATTCCTGTGACACCTGTTATAGATTCCGACGCTTCACTTGATGTTTACTGTATCCCTTGGAACTTGTTATTGACGATGAAACACAGAAATTGCATCGGAATTAATTACAAAAGGCACAACGCCGACTTAAGGACAAGAAGACTGACTTTTCTAACTGGCTATGATTTGAACCATTCCTGTGATATTAGCTATAGATTCCGATGCTTCACTTCAGGTTTATTGTATCCCTCTGACCTTCTTATTGACCATGAAACACAGAAATTGCATCGGAATTAAATAGAAAAGGCACAATGTCGACGTAAGTACAAGAAGACTGACTCTTCTTACTGTCTATGTTTTGAACCATTCCTGTGACACTAGTTATATATTCCGATGCTTCACTCCAGGTTTACTATATCCCTTGGACATTCTTATTGACGATGAAACACAGAAATTGCATCGGAATTAAATAAAAAGCACAATGCCGACTTAAGGACAAGAAGACTGACTCTTCTTACTGACTTTGTTTTGAACCATTCCTGTGACACTAGTTATAGATTCCGTTGCGTCACTCCAGGTTTACTGTATCCCTTGGACCTTCTTATTAAACGATGAAACACAGAAATTGCATCGGAATTAATTACAAAAGGCACAATGCCGACTTAAGTACAAGAAGACTGACTCTTCTAACTGACTATGTTTCGAACCATTCCTGTGACACTAGCTGTAGATTCCGAAGCTTCACTTCAGGTTTACTGTATCCCTTGGACCTTCTTATTGACGATGAAACACAGAGATTGCATCGGAATTAAATACAAAAGGCACAATGCCGAATTAAGTACAACAAGAATGACTCTTCTTACTGACTATGTTTTGAACCATTCCTGTGACACTAGTTATCGATTCCAATGCTTCACTTCAGGATTACTGTATCCCTCTGACACTCTTATTGACGATGAACACAGAAATTGCATCGGAATTAAATACTAAAGGCACAATGCCGAATTAAGTACAAGAAGACTGACTCTTCTTACTGTCTATGTTTTGAATCATTACTGTGACACTAGTTACAGATTCCGATGCTTCACTCCAGGTTTACTGTATCCCTTGGACCTTCTTATTGACGATGAAACACAGAAATTGCATCGGAATTATATACAAAATGCGCAATGCCGACTTAAGGACAAGAAGACTGACTCTTCTTACTGACTATGTTTTGAACCATTCCTGTGACACTAGCTATAGATTCCGATGCTTCACTTCAGGTTTACTGTATCCCTCTGATCTTCTTATTGACGATGAAACACAGAAATTGCATCGGAATTAAATACAAAAGGCAAAATGCCGTCTGAAGTACACGAAGAACGACTCTTCTTACTGTCTATGATTTGAACCGTTCCTGTGACACTAGCTACAGATTCCGATGCTTCACTCCAGGTTTACTGTATCCCTCTGACCTTCTTATTCATGATGAAACACAGAAATTGCATCGGAATTAAATACAAAAGGCACAATGCCGAATTAAGTTCAAGAAGACTGACTCTTCTTACTGTCTATTTTTGAACCAGTCCTGTGACACTAGTTATGGATTCCGATGCTTCACTCCAGGTTTTCTGTATCCCTTGGACCTTCTTATTGACGATGAAACACAGAAATTGCATCGGAATTAAATACAAAAGGAACAATGCCGACTTAAGTAAAAGAAGTCTGACTCTTCTTACTGTCTATGATTTGAACAATTCCTGTGACACTAGTTATAGATTCCGATGCTTCACTCCAGGTTTACTGTATCGGTTGGACCTTCATATTAACGATGAAACACAGAAATTGCATCAGAATTAGATAGAAAATGCTCAATGATGACTTAAGTACAATAAGACTGACTATTCTTACTGACTATGATTTGAACCATTCCTGTGACCCTAGTTAATGAATCCGATGCTTCACTCCAGGTTTACTGTATCCCTTGGACCTTCTTATTAAACGATGAAACACAGAAATTGCATCGGAATTAATTACAAAAGGCACAATGCCGACTTAAGTACAAGAAGACTGACTCTTCTAACTGACTATGCTTTGAACCATTCCTGTGACACTAGCTATAGATTCCGAAGCTTCACTTCAGGTTTACTGTATCCCTTGGACCTTCTTATTGACGATGAAACACAGAAATTGCATCGGAATTAAATACAAAAGGCACAATGCCGACTTAAGGACAAGAAGACTGACTCATCTTACTGACTTTGTTTTGAACCATTCCTGTGACACTAGTTATAGATTCCGATGCTTCACTTCAGGTTTATTGTATCACTCTGACCTTCCTATTGACGATGAAACACAGAATTTGCATTGGAATTAAATAGAAAAGGCACTATGTCGACGTAAGTACAAGAAGACTGACTCTTCTTACTGTCTATGTTTTGAACCATTCCTGTGAAACTAGTTATAGATTCCGATGCTTCACTCCAGGTTTTCTATATCCCTTGGACCTTCTTATTGACGACGAAACACAGAAATTGAATCGGAATTAAACACAAAGGTCACAATGCCGACTTAAGTACAAGAAGACTGACTCTTCTTACTGTCTATGTTTTGAACCATCCCTGTGACACTATTTACAGATTCCGATGCTTCACTTCAGGTTTACTGTATCGCTTGGACCTTCTTATTGACGATGAAACACAGAAATTGCATCGGAATTAAATACAAAATGCACAAAGCAGAATTAAGTACAAGAAGACTGACTCTTCTTACTGGCTATGATTTGAACCATTCCTGTGACACTAGCTATAGATTCCGATACTTCACTTCAGGTTTATTGAATCCCTCTGACCTTCTTATTGACCATGAAACACAGAAATTGCATCGGAATTAAATAGAAAAAGCACAATGTCGACGTAAGTACAAGAAGACTGACTCTTCTTACTGTCTATGTTTTGAACCATTCCTGTGACACTAGTTATAGATTCCGATGCTTCACTCCAGGTTTACTATATCCCTTGGACATTCTTATTGACGATGAAACACAGAATTTGCATCGGAATTAAATAAAAAGGCACAATGCCGATTTAAGGACAAGAAGACTGACTCTTCTTACTGACTTTGTTTTGAACCATTCCTGTGACACTAGTTATAGATTCCGTTGCGTCACTCCAGGTTTACTGTATCCCTTGGACCTTCTTATTAAACGATGAAACACAGAAATTGGATCGGAATTAATTACAAAAGGCACAATGCCGACTTAAGTACAAGAAGACTGACTCTTCTAACTGACTATGTTTCGAACCTTTCCTGTGACACTAGCTATAGATTCCGAAGCTTCACTTCAGGTTTACTGTATCCCTTGGACCTTCGTATTGACGATGAAACACAGAAATTGCATCGGAATTAAATACAAAAGGCACAATGCCGAATTAAGTACAACAAGAATGACTCTTCTTACTGACTATGTTTTGAACCATTCCTGTGACACTAGTTATCGATTCCAATGCTTCACTTCAGGATTACTGTATCCCTCTGACACTCTTATTGACGATGAAACACAGAAATTGCACCGGAATTAAATAGAAAAGGCACAATGCCGCTTTAAGTACAAGAAGACAGACTCTTCTGACTGTCTATGTTTTGAACCATCCCTGTGACACCAGTTATAGATTCCTATGCTTCACTCCAGGTTTTCTGTATCCCTTGGTCCTTCTTATTGACGATGAAACACAGAAATTGCATCGGAATTAAATACAAAAGGCAGAATGCCGACTTAAGTACAAGAAGACTGACTCTCCTTACTGACTATGTTTTGAACCATTCCAGTGACACTAGTTATAAATTCCGATGCTTCACTTCAGGTTTACTGTATCCCTTGGACCTTCTTATTGACGATGAAACACAGAAAATGCATCGGAATGAAATACGAAAGGCACAGTGCCGACTTAAGTACAAGAAGACCGACTCTTCCTACTGACTATGTTTTGAACCATTCCTGTGACACCCGTTATAGATTCCGACGCTTTACTTGATGTGTACTGTATCCCTTGCAACTTGTTATTGACGATGAAACACAGAAATTGCATCGGAATTAAATACTAAAGGCACAATGCCGAATTAAGTACAAGAAGACTGACTCTTCTTACTGTCTATGTTTTGAACCATTACTGTGACACTAGTTACAGATTCCGATGCTTCACTCCAGGTTTACTGTATCCCTTGGACCTTCTTATTGACGATGAATCACAGAAATTGCATCGGCATTATATACAAAAGGCGCAATGCCGACTTAAGGACAAGAAGACTGACTCTTCTTACTGACTATGTTTTGAACCATTCCTGTGACACTAGCCATAGATTCCGATGCTTCACTTCAGGTTTACTGTATCCCTCTGATCTTCTTATTGACGATGAAACACAGAAATTGCATCGGAATTAAATACAAAAGGCACAATGCCGACTTAAGTACAAGAAGACTGACTCTTCTAACTGTCTATGTTTTGAACCATTCCATTGACATTATTTATAGATTCCGATGCTTCACTACAGGTTTACTGTATCCCTTGGACCTTCTTATTGACGATGAAACACAGAAATTACATCGGAATGAAATAGAAAAGGTACAGTGCCGACTTAAGTACAAGAAGACTGACTCTTCTTACTGACTATGTTTTGAACGATTTCTGTGACACTAGTTAAAAATCCCGATGCTTCATTTCAGGTTTACTGTATCCCTTGGACCTTCTCATTGACGATGAAACACAAAAATTGCATCGGAATTAAATACAAAAGGCAAAATGCCGTCTGAAGTACACGAAGAACGACTCTTCTTACTGTCTATGATTTGAACCGTTCCTGTGACACTAGTTACAGATTCCGATGCTTCACTCCAGGTTTACTGTATCCCTCTAACCTTCTTATTCATGATGAAACACAGAAATTGCATCGGAATTAAATACAAAAGGCACAATGCCGAATTAAGTTCAAGAAGACTGACTCTTCTTACTGTCTATTTTTGAACCAGTCCTGTGACACTAGTTATGGATTCCGATGCTTCACTCCAGGTTTACTGTATCCCTTGGACCTTCTTATTGACGATGAAACACAGAAATTGCATCGGAATTAAATACAAAAGGAACAATGCCGACTTAAGTAAAAGAAGTCTGACTCTTCTTACTGTCTATGATTTGAACAATTCCTGTGACACTAGTTATAGATTCCGATGCTTCACTCCAGGTTTACTGTATCGGTTGGACCTTCATATTAACGATGAAACACAGAAATTGCATCAGAATTAGATAGAAAATGCTCAATGATGACTTAAGTACAATAAGACTGACTATTCTTACTGACTATGATTTGAACCATTCCTGTGACCCTAGTTAATGAATCCGATGCTTCACTCCAGGTTTACTGTATCCCTTGGACCTTCTTATTAAACGATGAAACACAGAAATTGCATCGGAATTAATTACAAAAGGCACAATGCCGACTTAAGTACAAGAAGACTGACTCTTCTAACTGACTATGCTTTGAACCATTCCTGTGACACTAGCTATAGATTCCGAAGCTTCACTTCAGGTTTACTGTATCCCTTGGACCTTCTTATTGACGATGAAACACAGAAATTGCATCGGAATTAAATACAAAAGGCACAATGCCGACTTAAGGACAAGAAGACTGACTCATCTTACTGACTTTGTTTTGAACCATTCCTGTGACACTAGTTATAGATTCCGATGCTTCACTTCAGGTTTATTGTATCACTCTGACCTTCCTATTGACGATGAAACACAGAATTTGCATCGGAATTAAATAGAAAAGGCACTATGTCGACGTAAGTACAAGAAGACTGACTCTTCTTACTGTCTATGTTTTGAACCATTCCTGTGAAACTAGTTATAGATTCCGATGCTTCACTCCAGGTTTTCTATATCCCTTGGACCTTCTTATTGACGATGAAACACAGAAATTGCATCGGAATTAAATAATAAAGGCACAATGCCGACTTACGTACAAAAAGACTGACTCTTCTTACTGACTATGTTTTGAACCATTCCATTGACACTAATTATAGATGCCGATGGTTTACTCAAGGTTTACTGTATCCCTTGGACCTTCTTATTGACGATGAAACACAGAAATTGCATCGGAATTAAATACAAAAGGCACAATGCCGACTTAAGTACAAGAAGACTGTTTCTTCTTACTGTCTATGTTTTGAACCATCCCTGTGACACTATTTACAGATTCCGATGCTTCACTTCAGGTTTACTGTATCGCTTGGACCTTCTTATTGACGATGAAACACAGAAATTGCATCGGAATTAAATACAAAATGCACAAAGCAGAATTAAGTACAAGAAGACTGACTCTTCTTACTGGCTATGATTTGAACCATTCCTGTGACACTAGCTATAGATTCCGATACTTCACTTCAGGTTTATTGAATCCCTCTGACCTTCTTATTGACCATGAAACACAGAAATTGCATCGGAATTAAATAGAAAAAGCACAATGTCGACGTAAGTACAAGAAGACTTACTCTTCTTACTGTCTATGTTTTGAACCATTCCTGTGACACTAGTTATAGATTCCGATGCTTCACTCCAGGTTTACTATATCCCTTGGACATTCTTATTGACGATGAAACACAGAATTTGCATCGGAATTAAATAAAAAGGCACAATGCCGATTTAAGGACAAGAAGACTGACTCTTCTTACTGACTTTGTTTTGAACCATTCCTGTGACACTAGTTATAGATTCCGTTGCGTCACTCCAGGTTTACTGTATCCCTTGGACCTTCTTATTAAACGATGAAACACAGAAATTGCATCGTAATTAATTACAAAAGGCACAATGCCGACTTAAGTACAAGAAGACTGACTCTTCTAACTGACTATGTTTCGAACCTTTCCTGTGACACTAGCTATAGATTCCGAAGCTTCACTTCAGGTTTACTGTATCCCTTGGACCTTCGTATTGACGATGAAACACAGAAATTGCATCGGAATTAAATACAAAAGGCACAATGCCGAATTAAGTACAACAAGAATGACTCTTCTTACTGACTATGATTTGAACCATTCCTGTGACACTAGTTATCGATTCCAATGCTTCTCTTCAGGATTACTGTATCCCTCTGACACTCTTATTGACGATGAAACACAGAAATTGCACCGGAATTAAATAGAAAAGGCACAATGCCGCTTTAAGTACAAGAAGACAGACTCTTCTGACTGTCTATGTTTTGAACCATCCCTGTGACACTAGTTATAGATTCCTATGCTTCACTCCAGGTTTACTGTATCCCTTGGTCCTTCTTATTGACGATGAAACACAGAAATTGCATCGGAATTAAATACAAAAGGCACAATGCCGACTTAAGTACAAGAAGACTGACTCTCCTTACTGACTATGTTTTGAACCATTCCAGTGACACTAGTTATAAATTCCGATGCTTCACTTTAGGTTTACTGTATCCCTTGGACCTTCTTATTGACGATGAAACACAGAAAATGCATCGGAATGAAATACGAAAGGCACAATGCCGACTTAAGTACAAGAAGACCGACTCTTCCTACTGACTATGTTTTGAACCATTCCTGTGACACCTGTTATAGATTCCGACGCTTCACTTGATGTTTACTGTATCCCTTGGAACTTGTTATTGACGATGAAACACAGAAATTGCATCGGAATTAATTACAAAAGGCACAACGCCGACTTAAGGACAAGAAGACTGACTTTTCTAACTGGCTATGATTTGAACCATTCCTGTGATATTAGCTATAGATTCCGATGCTTCACTTCAGGTTTATTGTATCCCTCTGACCTTCTTATTGACCATGAAACACAGAAATTGCATCGGAATTAAATAGAAAAGGCACAATGTCGACGTAAGTACAAGAAGACTGACTCTTCTTACTGTCTATGTTTTGAACCATTCCTGTGACACTAGTTATATATTCCGATGCTTCACTCCAGGTTTACTATATCCCTTGGACATTCTTATTGACGATGAAACACAGAAATTGCATCGGAATTAAATAAAAAGGCACAATGCCGACTTAAGGACAAGAAGACTGACTCTTCTTACTGACTTTGTTTTGAACCATTCCTGTGACACAAGTTATAGATTCCGTTGCGTCACTCCAGGTTTACTGTATCCCTTGGACCTTCTTATTAAACGATGAAACACAGAAATTGCATCGGAATTAATTACAAAAGGCACAATGCCGACTTAAGTACAAGAAGACTGACTCTTCTAACTGACTATGTTTCGAACCATTCCTGTGACACTAGCTGTAGATTCCGAAGCTTCACTTCAGGTTTACTGTATCCCTTGGACCTTCTTATTGACGATGAAACACAGAGATTGCATCGGAATTAAATACAAAAGGCACAATGCCGAATTAAGTACAACAAGAATGACTCTTCTTACTGACTATGTTTTGAACCATTCCTGTGACACTAGTTATCGATTCCAATGCTTCACTTCAGGATTACTGTATCCCTCTGACACTCTTATTGACGATGAACACAGAAATTGCATCGGAATTAAATACTAAAGGCACAATGCCGAATTAAGTACAAGAAGACTGACTCTTCTTACTGTCTATGTTTTGAATCATTACTGTGACACTAGTTACAGATTCCGATGCTTCACTCCAGGTTTACTGTATCCCTTGGACCTTCTTATTGACGATGAAACACATAAATTGCATCGGAATTATATACAAAATGCGCAATGCCGACTTAAGGACAAGAAGACTGACTCTTCTTACTGACTATGTTTTGAACCATTCCTGTGACACTAGCTATAGATTCCGATGCTTCACTTCAGGTTTACTGTATCCCTCTGATCTTCTTATTGACGATGAAACACAGAAATTGCATTGGAATTAAATACAAAAGGCAAAATGCCGTCTGAAGTACACGAAGAACGACTCTTCTTACTGTCTATGATTTGAACCGTTCCTGTGACACTAGCTACAGATTCCGATGCTTCACTCCAGGTTTACTGTATCCCTCTGACCTTCTTATTCATGATGAAACACAGAAATTGCATCGGAATTAAATACAAAAGGCACAATGCCGAATTAAGTTCAAGAAGACCGACTCTTCTTACTGTCTATTTTTGAACCAGTCCTGTGACACTAGTTATGGATTCCGATGCTTCACTCCAGGTTTTCTGTATCCCTTGGACCTTCTTATTGACGATGAAACACAGAAATTGCATCGGAATTAAATACAAAAGGAACAATGCCGACTTAAGTAAAAGAAGTCTGACTCTTCTTACTGTCTATGATTTGAACAATTCCTGTGACACTAGTTATAGATTCCGATGCTTCACTCCAGGTTTACTGTATCGGTTGGACCTTCATATTAACGATGAAACACAGAAATTGCATCAGAATTAGATAGAAAATGCTCAATGATGACTTAAGTACAATAAGACTGACTATTCTTACTGACTATGATTTGAACCATTCCTGTGACCCTAGTTAATGAATCCGATGCTTCACTCCAGGTTTACTGTATCCCTTGGACCTTCTTATTAAACGATGAAACACAGAAATTGCATCGGAATTAATTACAAAAGGCACAATGCCGACTTAAGTACAAGAAGACTGACTCTTCTAACTGACTATGCTTTGAACCATTCCTGTGACACTAGCTATAGATTCCGAAGCTTCACTTCAGGTTTACTGTATCCCTTGGACCTTCTTATTGACGATGAAACACAGAAATTGCATCGGAATTAAATACAAAAGGCACAATGCCGACTTAAGGACAAGAAGACTGACTCATCTTACTGACTTTGTTTTGAACCATTCCTGTGACACTAGTTATAGATTCCGATGCTTCACTTCAGGTTTATTGTATCACTCTGACCTTCCTATTGACGATGAAACACAGAATTTGCATCGGAATTAAATAGAAAAGGCACTATGTCGACGTAAGTACAAGAAGACTGACTCTTCTTACTGTCTATGTTTTGAACCATTCCTGTGAAACTAGTTATAGATTCCGATGCTTCACTCCAGGTTTTCTATATCCCTTTGACCTTCTTATTGACGATGAAACACAGAAATTGCATCGGAATTAAATAATAAAGGCACAATGCCGACTTACGTACAAAAAGACTGACTCTTCTTACTGACTATGTTTTGAACCATTCCATTGACACTAGTTATAGATGCCGATGGTTTACTCAAGGTTTACTGTATCCCTTGGACCTTCTTATTGACGATGAAACACAGAAATTGCATCGGAATTAAATACAAAAGGCACAATGCCGACTTAAGTACATGAAGACTGACTCTTCTTACTGTCTATGTTTTGAACCATCCCTGTGACACTATTTACAGATTCCGATGCTTCACTTCAGGTTTACTGTATCGCTTGGACCTTCTTATTGACGATGAAACACAGAAATTGCATCGGAATTAAATACAAAATGCACAAAGCAGAATTAAGTACAAGAAGACTGACTCTTCTTACTGGCTATGATTTGAACCATTCCTGTGACACTAGCTATAGATTCCGATACTTCACTTCAGGTTTATTGAATCCCTCTGACCTTCTTATTGACCATGAAACACAGAAATTGCATCGGAATTAAATAGAAAAAGCACAATGTCGACGTAAGTACAAGAAGACTGACTCTTCTTACTGTCTATGTTTTGAACCATTCCTGTGACACTAGTTATAGATTCCGATGCTTCACTCCAGGTTTACTATATCCCTTGGACATTCTTATTGACGATGAAACACAGAATTTGCATCGGAATTAAATAAAAAGGCACAATGCCGATTTAAGGACAAGAAGACTGACTCTTCTTACTGACTTTGTTTTGAACCATTCCTGTGACACTAGTTATAGATTCCGTTGCGTCACTCCAGGTTTACTGTATCCCTTGGACCTTCTTATTAAACGATGAAACACAGAAATTGCATCGTAATTAATCACAAAAGGCACAATGCCGACTTAAGTACAAGAAGACTGACTCTTCTAACTGACTATGTTTCGAACCTTTCCTGTGACACTAGCTATAGATTCCGAAGCTTCACTTCAGGTTTACTGTATCCCTTGGACCTTCGTATTGACGATGAAACACAGAAATTGCATCGGAATTAAATACAAAAGGCACAATGCCGAATTAAGTACAACAAGAATGACTCTTCTTACTGACTATGTTTTGAACCATACCTGTGACACTAGTTATCGATTCCAATGCTTCACTTCAGGATTACTGTATCCCTCTGACACTCTTATTGACGATGAAACACAGAAATTGCACCGGAATTAAATAGAAAAGGCACAATGCCGCTTTAAGTACAAGAAGACAGACTCTTCTGACTGTCTATGTTTTGAACCATCCCTGTGACACTAGTTATAGATTCCTATGCCTCACTCCAGGTTTACTGTATCCCTTGGTCCTTCTTATTGACGATGAAACACAGAAATTGCATCGGAATTAAATACAAAAGGCACAATGCCGACTTAAGTACAAGAAGACTGACTCTCCTTACTGACTATGTTTTGAACCATTCCAGTGACACTACTTATAAATTCCGATGCTTCACTTCAGGTTTACTGTATCCCTTGGACCTTCTTATTGACGATGAAACACAGAAAATGCATCGGAATGAAATACGAAAGGCACAATGCCGACTTAAGTACAAGAAGACCGACTCTTCCTACTGACTATGTTTTGAACCATTCCTGTGACACCTGATATAGATTCCGACGCTTCACTTGATGTTTACTGTATCCCTTGGAACTTGTTATTGACGATGAAACACAGAAATTGCATCGGAATTAATTACAAAAGGCACAACGCCGACTTAAGGACAAGAAGACTGACTTTTCTAACTGGCTATGATTTGAACCATTCCTGTGACACTAGCTATAGATTCCGATGCTTCACTTCAGGTTTATTGTATCCCTCTGACCTTCTTATTGACCATGAAACACAGAAATTGCATCGGAATTAAATAGAAAAGGCACAATGTCGACGTAAGTACAAGAAGACTGACTCTTCTTACTGTCTATGTTTTGAACCATTCCTGTGACACTAGTTATATATTCCGATGCTTCACTCCAGGTTTACTATATCCCTTGGACATTCTTATTGACGATGAAACACAGAAATTGCATCGGAATTAAATAAAAAGGCACAATGCCGACTTAAGGACAAGAAGACTGACTCTTCTTACTGACTTTGTTTTGAACCATTCCTGTGACACTAGTTATAGATTCCGTTGCGTCACTCCAGGTTTACTGTATCCCTTGGACCTTCTTATTAAACGATGAAACACAGAAATTGCATCGGAATTAATTACAAAAGGCACAATGCCGACTTAAGTGCAAGAAGACTGACTCTTCTAACTGACTATGTTTCGAACCATTCCTGTGACACTAGCTGTAGATTCCGAAGCTTCACTTCAGGTTTACTGTATCCCTTGGACCTTCTTATTGACGATGAAACACAGAGATTGCATCGGAATTAAATACAAAAGGCACAATGCCGAATTAAGTACAACAAGAATGACTCTTCTTACTGACTATGTTTTGAACCATTCCTGTGACACTAGTTATCGATTCCAATGCTTCACTTCAGGATTACTGTATCCCTCTGACACTCTTATTGACGATGAACACAGAAATTGCATCGGAATTAAATACTAAAGGCACAATGCCGAATTAAGTACAAGAAGACTGACTCTTCTTACTGTCTATGTTTTGAATCATTACTGTGACACTAGTTACAGATTCCGATGCTTCACTCCAGGTTTACTGTATCCCTTGGACCTTCTTATTGACGATGAAACACAGAAATTGCATCGCAATTATATACAAAAGGCGCAATGCCGACTTAAGGACAAGAAGACTGACTCTTCTTACTGACTATGTTTTGAACCATTCCTGTGACACTAGCTATAGATTCCGATGCTTCACTTCAGGTTTACTGTATCCCTCTGATCTTCTTATTGACGATGAAACACAGAAATTGCATCGGAATTAAATACAAAAGGCAAAATGCCGTCTGAAGTACACGAAGAACGACTCTTCTTACTGTCTATGATTTGAACCGTTCCTGTGACACTAGCTACAGATTCCGATGCTTCACTCCAGGTTTACTGTATCCCTCTGACCTTCTTATTCATGATGAAACACAGAAATAGCATCGGAATTAAATACAAAAGGCACAATGCCGAATTAAGTTCAAGAAGACTGACTCTTCTTACTGTCTATTTTTGAACCAGTCCTGTGACACTAGTTATGGATTCCGATGCTTCACTCCAGGTTTACTGTATCCCTTGGACCTTCTTATTGACGATGAAACACAGAAATTGCATCGGAATTAAATACAAAAGGAACAATGCCGACTTAAGTAAAAGAAGTCCGACTCTTCTTACTGTCTATGATTTGAACGATTCCTGTGACACTAGTTATAGATTACGATGCTTCACTCCAGGTTTACTGTATCGGTTGGACCTTCATATTAACGATGAAACACAGAAATTGCATCAGAATGAGATAGAAAATGCTCAATGATGACTTAAGAACAATAAGACTGACTATTCTTACTGACTATGATTTGAACCATTCCTGTGACCCTAGTTATAGAATCCGATGCATCACTCCAGGTTTACTGTATCCCTTGGACCTTCTTATTAAACGATGAAACACAGAAATTGCATCGGAATTAATTACAAAAGGCACAATGCCGACTTAAGTACAAGAAGACTGACTCTTTTAACTGACTATGCTTTGAACCATTCCTGTGACACTAGCTATAGATTCCGAAGCTTCACTTCAGGTTTACTGTATCCCTTGGACCTTTTTATTGACGATGAAACACAGAAATTGCATCGGAATTAAATACAAAAGGCACAATGCCGACTTAAGGACAAGAAGACTGACTCTTCTTACTGACTTTGTTTTGAACCATTCCTGTGACACTAGTTATAGATTCCGATGCTTCCCTTCAGGTTTATTGTATCACTCTGACCTACCTATTGACGATGAAACACAGAATTTGCATCGGAATTAAATAGAAAAGGCACAATGTCGACGTAAGTACAAGAAGACTGACTCTTCTTACTGTCAATGCTTTGAACCATTCCTGTGAAACTAGTTATAGATTCCGATGCTTCACTCCAGGTTTTCTATATCCCTTGGACCTTCTTATTGACGATGAAACACAGAAATTGCATCGGAATTAAATAATAAAGGCACAATGCCGACTTACGTACAAAAAGACTGACTCTTCTTACTGACTATGTTTTGAACCATTCCTGTGACACTAGTTATAAACTCCGATGCTTCACTTCAGGTTTACTGTATCGCTTGGACCTTCTTATTGACGATGAAACACAGAAATTGCATCGGAATTAAATACAAAATGCACAAAGCAGAATTAAGTACAAGAAGACTCACTCTTCTTGATGTCTATGTTCTGAACCTTTCCTGTGACACTAGTTATAGATTCCGATGCTTCACTCCAGGTTTACTGTATCCCTCTGACCTTCTTACTGACGATGAAACACAGAAATTGCATGGGAATTAAATAGAAAAGGCACAATGCCGACTTAAGTGCAAGAAGACTGACTCTTCTTACTGTCTATGTTTTGAACCATCCCTGTGACACTAGTTAATGATTCCGATGCTTCACTCCAGGTTTACTGTATCCCTTGGTCCTTCTTATTGCGATGAAACACAGAAATTGCTTCGGAATTAAATAGAAAAGGCACAATGCCGACTTAAGTACAAGAAGACTGACTCTTCTTACAGTCTAGGTTTGAACCATTCCATTGACACTAGTTATAGATTCCGATGCTTCACTCCAGGTTTACTGTATCCCTTGGACCTTCTTATTGATGATGAAACACAGAAATTGCACCGGAATTAAATACAAAAGGCACAATGGCGACTTAAGGACAACAACACTGACTCTTCTTACTGACTTTGTTTTCAACCATTCCTGTGACACTAGTTATAGATTCCGATGCTTCACTTCAGGTTTATTGTATCCCTCTGACCTTCTTATTGACGATGAAACACAGAAATTGCATCGGAATTCAATAGAAAAGGCACAATGCCGACTTAAGTACAAGAAGACAGACTCTTCTTACTGACTATGTTTTGAACCATTCCTGTGACACTAGTTATAAATTCGGTTGCTTCACTTCAGGTTTACAGTAGCCCTTGGACCATCTTATTGACGATGAAACACAGAAAATGCATCTGAATTGAATACAAAAGGCACAATGCCGACTTAAGTACATGAAGACCGACTCTTCCTACTGACTGTGCTTTGAACCATTCCTGTGACATCCGTTATAGATTCCGAAGCTTCACTTGAGGTTTACTGTTTCCCTTGGACCTTCTTATTGACGATGAAACACAGAAATTGCATCGGAAATAAATACAAAAGGCACAATGCTGACTTAAGTACAAGAAGACTGACACTCCTTACTGACTATGTTTTGAACCATTCCTGTGACACTAGTTATAAACTACGATGCTTCACTTCAGGTTTACTGTATCGCTTGGACCTTCTTATTGACGATGAAACCAAGAAATTGCATCGGAATTAATTACAAAAGGCACAGTGCAGAATTAAGTACAAGGAGACTGACTCTTCTTACTGTCTATGTTTTGAACCATTCCTGTGACACTAGTTATAGATTCCGATGCTTCACTCCAGGTTTACTGTATCCCTTGGTCCTTCTTATTGACGATGAAACACAGAAATTGCATCGGAATTAAATACAAAAGGCACAATGCCGACTTAAGAACAAGAAGACTGACACTCCTCACTGACTATGTTTTGAACCATTCCTGTGACACTAGTTATAAACTCCGATGCTTCACTACAGGTTTACTGTATCGCTTGGACCTTCTTATTGACGATGAAACACAGAAATTGCATCGGAATTAAATAGAAAAGGCACAATGCCGACTTAAGTACAAGAAGACTGACTGTTCTTACTGACTATGTTTTGAACCATTCCTGTGACACTAGTTATAGACTCCGAAGCTTCACTTCAGAATTACTGTATCCCTCTGACCTTCTTATTGACGATGAAACACAGATATTGCATCGGAATTAAATAGAAATGGCACAATGCCGACTTAAGTACAACAAGACTGACTCTTCTTACAGTCTATGTTTTGAACCATCCCAGTGACACTAGTTATAGATTCCGATGCTTCACTCCAGGTTTACTGTATCTCTTGGTCCTTCTTATTGACGACGAAACACAGAAATTGCATCGGGATTAAATACAAAAGGCACAATGCCGTCTTAAGTACAAGAAGACTGACTCTCCTTACTGACTATGTTTTGAACCATACCTGTGACACTAGTCATAAATTCCGATGCTTCACTTCAGGTTTACTGTATCCCTTAGACCTTCTTATTGACGATGAAACACAGAAAATGCATCAGAATTAAATACAAAAGGCACAATGCCGACTTAAGTACATGAAGACCGAGTCTTCCTACTGACTATGATTTGAACCATTCCTGTGACACCCGTTATACATTCCGATGCTTCACTTGAGGTTTACTGTCTTCCTTGGACCTTCTTATAGACGATGCAACACATAAATTGCATCGGAATTAAACACAAATGGCACAATGCCGACTTAAGGAAAAGAAGACTGACTCTTCTTACTGACTATGTTTTGAACTATTGCTGTGACACTAGTTATAGATTCCGATGCTTCACTCCAGGTTTACCGTATCCCTTGGACCTTCTTATTGACGATGAAACGCAGAAATTGCATCGGAATTAATTACAAAAGGCACAATGCCGACTTAAGGACAAGAAGACTGAGTCTTCTTACTGACTATGTTTGAACCATTCCTGTGACACTAGCTATAGATTCCGATGCTTCACTTCAGGTTTATTGTATCCCTTGGACCTTCATATTGACGATGAAACTCAGAAATTGCATCGGAATTAAATAGATAAGGCATAATGTCGACGTAAGTACAAGAAGACTGACTCTTCTTACTGTCTATGTATTGAACCATTCCTGTGACACTAGTTATAGATTCCGATGCTTCACTCCAAGTTTACTATATCCCTTGGACCTTCTTATTGACGATGAAACACAGAAATTGCATCAGAATTAAATAGAAAAGGCACAATGCCGACTTAAGTACAAGAAGACTGACTCTTCTTACTGTCTATGTTTAGAACCATCCCCGTGACACTAGTTATAGATTCCGATGCTTCACTCCAGCTTTACTGTATCCCTTGGTCCATCTTATTGACGATGAAACACAGAAATTGCATCGGAATTAAATACAAAAGGCACAATGCCGACATAAGTACAAGAAGACTAACTCTCCTTACGGACTATGCTTCGAACCATTCCTGTGACACTAGGTATAAACTCCGATGCTTCGCTTCAGGTTTACTGTATCGCTTGGACCTTCTTATTGACGATGAAAAACAGAAATTGCATCGGAATTAAATACAAAATGCACAAAGCAGAATTAAGTGCAAGAAGACTCACTCTTCTTACTGTCTATGTTTTGAACCATTCCTGTGACACTAGTTGTAGATTCCGATGCTTCACTCCAGGTTTACTGTATCCCTTGGACCTACTTATTGACGATGAAACACAGAAATTGCATCGGAATTAAATACAAAAGGCACAATGCCGACTTAAGGACAAGAATACTGACTCTTCTTACTGACTTTGTTTTGAACTATTCTTGTGACACTAGTTATAGATTCCGATGCTTCACTTCAGGTTTATTGTATCCCTCTGACATTCTTATTGACGATGAATCACAGAAATTGCATCGGAATTAAATAGAAATGACACAATGCCGACTTAAGTGCAAGAAGACTGACTCTTCTTATTTACTATGTTTTGAACCATTCCTGTGACACTAGTTACAGATTCCGATGCTTCACTTCAGGATTACTGTATCCCTCTGACCTTCTTATTGACGATGAAACACAGAAATTGCATCGGAATTAAATAGAAAAGACACAATGCCGACTTAAGTACAAGAAGACTGACTCTTCTTACTGTCTATGTTTTGAACCTCCCTGTGACACTAGTTATAGATTCCGATGCTTCACTCCAGGTTTACTGTATCCCTTGGTCCTTCTTATTGACGATGAAACACAGAAATTGCATCGGAATTAAATACAAAAGGCACAATGCTTACTTAAGTACAAGAAGACTGACTCTCCTTACTGACTATGTTTTGAACCATTCCTGTGACACTAGTTATAAATTCCGATGCTTCACTTCAGGTTTACTGTATCCCTTGGACCTTCTTATTGACGATGAAACACAGAAAATGCATCGGAATTAAATACAAAAGGCACAAAGCCGACTTAAGTACATGAAGACCGACTCTTCCTACTGACTATGTTTTGAACCATTCCTGTGACACCCGTTATAGATTCCGATGCTTCACTTGAGGTTTACTGTATCCCTTGGACCTTCTTATTGACGATGAAACGCAGAAATTGCATCGGAATTAAATACAAAAGGCACAATGCCGAATTAAGTACAAGAGGACTGACTCTTCTTACTGTCTATGTTTTGAGCCATTCCTATGACACTAGTTATAGATTCCGATGCTTCACTCCAGGTTTACTGTATCCCTTGGACCTTCTTATTGACGATGAAACACAGAAATTGCATCGGAATTAAATAGAAAAGGCACAATGCCGACTTAAGGACAAGAAGACTGACTCTTCTTACTGACTATGTTTTGAACCATTCCTGTGACACTAGCTATAGATTCCGATGCTTCACTTCAGGTTCACTGTATCCCTCTGACCTTCTTATTGCCGATGAAACAAAGAAATTGCACCGGAATTAAATACAAAAGGCAAAATGCCGACTGAAGTACACGAAGACTGACTCTTCCTACCGTCTATGATTTGAACCATTCCTGTGACACTAGTTACAGATTCCGATGCTTCACTCCACGTTTACTGTATCCCTCGGACCTTCTTATTGACGATGAGACACAGAAATTGCATCGTAATTAAATACAAAAGGCACAACGCCGACTTAAGTACAAGAAGACTAACTCTTCTTACTGACTATGTTTTGAACCATTCCTGTGACACTAGTTATGGATTCCGATGCTTCACTTCAGGTTTACTGTATCCCTCTGACCTTCTTATTGACGATGAAACACAGATATTGAATCGGAATCAAATACAAAGGGCACAATGCCGAATTAAGTTCAAGAAGACTGACTCTTCTTACTGTCTATATTTTTACCAGTCCTGTGACACTAGTTATAGACTCCGATGCTTCACTCCAGGTTTACTGTATCCCTTGGACCTTCTTATTGACGAAGATACACAGAAATTGCATCGGAATTAAATACAAAAGGCACAATGCCGACCTAAGTAAAAGAAGTCTGACTCTTCTTACTGTCTATGATTTGAACCATTCCTGTGACACTAGTTATAGATTCCGATGCTTCATCCCAGGTTTACTGTATCGGTTGGACCTTCATATTGACGATGAAACAGAGAAATTGCATCAGAATTGAATAGAAAATGCACAATGCCTTCTTACGGACAAGAAGACTGGATCTTCTTACTGACTTTGTTTTGAACCATTCCTGTGACACTAGTTATAGATTCCGATGCTTCTCTTCAGGTTTATTGTATCCCTCTGACCTTCTTATTGACGATGAAACACAGAAATTGCATCGGAATTAAATAGAAAAGGCACAATGTCGACGTAAGTACAAGAAGACTGGCTCTTCTTACTGTCTATGATTTGAACCATTCCTGTGACACTAGTTATAGATTCCGATGCTTCACTCAAGGTTTACTGTATCCCTTGGACCCTCTTATTGACGATGAAACACAGAAATTGCAGCGGAATTAATTACAAAAGGCACAATGCCGACTTAAGGACAAGAAGACTGACTCTTCTTACTGACTATATTTTGAACCATTCCTGTGACACTAGTTTTGGATTCCGATGCTTCACTTCAGGTTTACTGTAACCCTCTGACCATCGTATTGACGCTGAAACACAGAAATTGCATCGGAATTAAATTGAAAAGGCACAATGTCGACGTAAGTACAAGAAGACTGACTCTTCTTACTGTCTATGTTTTGAACCATTCCTGTGACACTAGTTATAGATTCCGATGCTTCACTCCAGGTTTACTATATCCCTTGGACCTTCTTATTGACGATGAAACACAGAAATTGCATCGGAATTAAAAAGAAAAGGCGCAATGCCGATTTAAGTACAAGAAGACTGACTCTTCTTAGTGACTATGTTTTGAACCATTCCTGTGACACTAGTTATTGATTCCGATGCTTTACTTCAGGATTACTGTATCCCACTGACCTTCTTATTGACGATGAGACCTAGAAATTGCATCGGAGTTAAATACAAAAGGCACAATGCCGACTTAAGTACAAGAAGACTAACTCTTCTTACTGTCTATGATTTGAACCATTCCTGTGACACTAGTTATAAATTCCGATGCTTCACTTCAGGTTTACTGTATCCCTTGGTCCTTCTTATTGACGATGAAACACAGAAATTGCATCGGAATTAATTACAAAAGGCACAAAGAATTACGTACAAGAAGACTGACTCTTCTTACTGTCTATGTTTTGAACCATTCCTGTGACACTAGTTATAGAATCCGATGCTTCTCTCCATGTTTACTATATCCCTTGGACCTTCTTATTGACGATGAAACACAGAAATTGCATCGGAATTAAATAGAAAAGGCACAATGCCGACTTACGGACAAGAAGACTGGATTTTCTTACTGACTTTGTTTTGAACCATTCCTGTGACACTAGTTATAGATTCCGATGCTTCTCTTCAGGTTTATTGTATCCCTCTGTCCTTCTTATTGACGATGAAACACAGAAATTGCATCGGAATTAAATAGAAAAGGCACAATGTCGACGTAAGTACAAGAAGACTGACTCTTCTTACTTTCTATGATTTGAACCATTCCTGTGACACTAGTAATAGATTCCGATGCTTCACTCCAGGATTACTGTATCGGTTGGACCTTCATATTGACGATGAAACAGAGAAATTGCATCAGAATTAAATAGAAAATGCACAATGCCGACTTACGGACAAGAAGACTGGATCTTCTTGCTGACTTTGTTTTGAACCATTCCTGTGACACTAGTTATAGATTCCGAAGCTTCTCTTCAGGTTTATTGTGTGCCTCTGACCTTCTTATTGACGATGAAACACAGAAATTGCATCGGAATTAAATAGAAAAGGCACAATGTCGACGTAAGTACAAGAAGACTGACTCTTCTTACTGTCTATGATTTGAACCATTCCTGTGACACTAGTTATAGATTCCGATGCTTCACTCAAGGTTTACTGTATCCCTTGGACCTTCTTATTGACGATGAAACACAGAAATTGCAGCGGAATTAATTACAAAAGGCACAATGCCGACTTAAGGACAAGAAGACTGACTCTTCTTACTGACTATATTTTGAACCATTCCTGTGTCACTAGTTTTGGATTCCGATGCTTCACTTCAGGTTTATTGTATCCCTCTGACCTTCGAATTGACGATGAAACACAGATATTGCATCGGAATTAAATAGAAAAGCCACAATGTCGACGTAAGTACAAGAAGACCGACTCTTCTTACTGTCTATGTTTTGAACCATTCCTGTGACACTAGTTATAGATTCCGATGCTTCACTCCAGGTTTACTATATCCCTTGGACCTTCTTATTGACGATGAAACACAGAAATTGCATCGGAATTAAAAAGAAAAGGCGCAATGCCGACTTAAGTACAAGAAGTTTGACTCTTCTTAGTGACTATGTTTTGAACCATTCCTGTGACAATAGTTATAGATTCCGATGCTTTACTTCAGGATTACTGTACCCCACTGACCTTCGTATTGACGATGAAACCTAGAAATTGCATCGGAGTTAAATACAAAAGGCACAATGGCGACTTAAGTACATGAAGACTGACTCTTCTTACTGTCTATGTTTTGAACCATTCCTGTGACACTAGTTATAAATTCCGATGCTTCACTTCAGGTTTACTGTATCCCTTGGACCTTCTTATTGACGATGAAACACAGAAATTGCATCGGAAATAAATACAAAAGGCACAAAGCAGAATTAAGTACAAGAAGACTGACTCTTCTTACTGTCTACGTTTTGAACCATTCCCGTGACACTAGTTATAGAATCCGATGTTTCACTCCAGGTTTACTATATCCCTTGGACCTTCTTATTGGCGATGAAACACAGCAATTGCATCAGAAATAAATAGAAAAGGCACAATGCCGACATACGGACAAGAAGACTGGATCTTCTTACTGACTTTGTTTTGAACCATTCCTGTGACACTAGTTATAGATTCCGATGCTTCTCTTCAGGTTTATTGTATCCCTCTAACCTTCTTAATGACGATGAAACACAGAAATTGCATCGGAATTAAATAGAAAAGGCACCATGTCGACGTAAGTACAAGAAGACTGACTCTTCTCACTGTCTATGATTTGAACCATTCCTGTGACACTAGTTATAGATTCCGATGCTTCACTCAAGGTTTACTGTATCCCTTGGACCTTCTTATTGACGATGAAACACAGAAATTGCAGCGGAATTAATTACCAAAGGCACAATGCCGACTTAAGGACAAGAAGACTGACTCTTCTTACTGACTATATTTTGAACCATTCCTGTGACACTAGTTTTGGATTCCGATGCTTCACTTCAGGTTTATTGTATCCCTCTGACCTTCGTATTGACGATGAAACACAGAAATTGCATCGGAATTAAATAGAAAAGCCACAATGTCGACGTAAGTACAAGAAGACTGACTCTTCATACAGTCTATGTTTTGAACCATTCCTGTGACACTAGTTATAAATTCCGAAGCTTCACTCCAGGTTTACTTTATCCCTTGGACCTTCTTATTGACGATGAAACACAGAAATTGCATCGGAATTAAAAAGAAAAGGCGCAATGCCGACTTAAGTACAAGAAGACTGACTCTTCTTAGTGACTATGTTTTGAACCATTCCTGTGACACTAGTTATAGATTCCGATGCTTTCCTTCAGGATTACTGTATCCCACTGACCTTCTTATTGACGATGAAACCTAGAAATTGCATCGGAGTTAAATACAAAAGGCACAATGCCGACTTAAGTACAAGAAGACTGACTCTTCTTACTGTCTATTTTTTGAACCATTCCTGTGACACTAGTTATAAATTCCGATGCTTCACTTCAGGTTTACTGTATCCCTTCGACCTTCTTATTGACGATGAAACATAGAAATTGCATCGGAATTAAATACAAAAGGCACAAAGCAGAATTAAGTACAAGAAGACTGACTCTTCTTACTGTCTATGTTTTGAACCATTCCTGTGACACTAGTTATAGAATCCGATGCTTCACTCCAGGTTTACTATATCCCTTGGACCTTCTTATTGACGATGAAACACAGAAATTGCATCGGAAATTAATAGAGAAGGCACAATGCCGAATTACGGACAAGAAGACTGGATCCTCTTACTGACTTTGTTTTGAACCATTCCTGTGACACTAGTTATAGATTCCGATGCTTCTCTTCAGGTTTATTGTATCCCTCTGACCTTCTTATTGACGATGAAACACAGAAATTGCATCGGAATTAAATAGAAAAGGCACAATGTCGACGTAAGTACAAGAAGACTGACTCTTATTACTGTCTATAATTTGAACCATTCCTGTGACACTAGTTATAGATTCCGATGCTTCACTCAAGGTTTACTGTATCCCTTGGACCTTCTTATTGACGATGAAATACAGAAATTGCAGCGGAATTAATTACAAAAGGCACAATGCCGACTTAAGGACAGGAAGACTGACTCTTCTTACTGACTATATTTTGAACCATTCCTGTGACACTAGTTTTGGATTCCGATGCTTCACTTTAGGTTTATTGTATCCCTCTGACCTTCGTATTGACGATGAAACACAGAAATTGCAACGGAATTAAATAGAAAAGCCACAATGTCGACGTAAGTACAGGAGGCTGACTCTTCTTACTGTCTATGTTTTGAACCATTCCTGTGACACTAGTTATAGATTCCGATGCTTTACTTCAGGATTACTGTATCCCACTGACCTTCTTATTGACGATGAAACCTAGAAATTGCATCGGAGTTAAATACAAAAGGCACAATGCCGACTTAAGTACAAGAAGACTGACTCTTCTTACTGTCTATGTTTTGAACCATTCCTGCGACACTAGTTATAAATTCCAATGCTTCACTTCAGGTTTACTGTATCCCTTGGACCTTCTTATTGACGATGAAACACAGAAATTGCATCGGAATGAAATAGAAAAGGCACAATGCCGACTTAAGTACATGAAGACTGACTCTTCTTACTGACTATGTTTTGAACCCTTCCTGTGACACTAGTTATAAATTCCGATGCTTCACTTCAGGTTTACCGTATCCCTTGGACCTTCTTATTGACGATGAAACACAGGAAATGCATCGGAATTAAATACAAAAGGCACAATGCCGACTTAAGTACAAGAAGACTGACTCTCCTTACTGACTATGTTTCGAACCATTCCTGTGACACTAGTTACAGATTCCGATGCTTCAATTTAGGTTTACTGTATCCCTTGGTCCTTCTTAATGACGATGAAACAAAGAAATTGCATCGGAGTTAAATACAAAAGGCACAATGCCGACTTAAGTACAAGAAGACTGACTCTCCTTACTGAGTATGCTTTGAACCCTTCCTGTGACACTAGTTATAAATTCCGATGCTTCACTTCAGGTTTACTGTATCCCTTGGACCTTCGTATTGACGATGAAACACAGAAAATGCATCGGAATTAAATACAAAAGGCACAATGCCGACTTAAGTACAAGAAGACTGACTCGCCTTACTGACTATGTTTCGAACCATTCCATTGACACTAGTTATAGATTCCGATGCTTCAATTCAGGTTTACTGCATTCCTTGGACCTTCGTATTGACGATGAAACACATTAATTACATCGGAATTAAATAGAAAAGGCACAATGCCGAATTAAGTTCAAAAAGACTGACTCTTCTTACTGTCTATTTTTGAACCAGTCCTGTGACACTAGTTAAACACACCGATGCTTCACTCCAGGTTTACTGTATCCCTTGGTCCTTCTTAGTGACGATGAAACACAGAAATTGCAACGGAATTAAATACAAAAGGCACAATGCCGAATTAAGTACAAGAAGACTGACTCTTCTTACTGTCTATGTTTTGAACCATTCCTGTGATACTAGTTATAGATTCCGATGCTTCACTCCTGGATTACTGTACCCCTTGGACCTTCATATTGACGATGAAACACAGAAATTGCCTCAGAATTAAATAGAAAATGCACAATGATGACTTAAGTACAATAAGACTGACTATTCTTACTGACTATGTTTTGAACCATTCCTGGGACACTAGTTATAGATTCCGATGCTTTACATCAGGATTACTGTATCCCTCTGACCTTCTTATTGACGATGAAACACAGAAATTGCATCGGAGTTAAATACAAAAGGCACAATGCCGACTTAAGTACAAGAAGACTGACTCTTCTTACTGTCTATGTTTGAACCATTCCTGTGACACTAGTTATAAATTCCGATGCTTCACTTCAGGTTACTGTATCCCTTGAAACTTCTTATTGACGATGAAACACAGAAATTGCATCGGAATTAAATACAAAAGGCACAAAACAGAATTAAGTACAAGAAGACTGACTCTTCTTACTGTGTATGTTTTGAACCATTCCTATGACACTAGTTTTAGAATCCGATGCTTCACTCCAGGTTTACTATATCCCTTGGACCTTCTTATTGACGATGAAACACAGAAATTGCATCGGAATTAAATAGAAAAGGCACAATGCCGACTTAAGTACAAGAAGACTGGCTCATCTTACTGACTATGTTTTGAACCATTCCATTGACACTATTTATAGATTCCGATGCTTCACTCCATGTTTACTGTATCCCTCTGACCTTCATATTGACGATGAAACACAGAAATTGCATCGGAATTGAATACAAAAGGCACAATGCCGAATTAAGTTCAAGAAGACTGACTCTTCTTACTGTCTGTTTTTGAACCAGTCCTGTGACACTAGTTATAGACTCCGATGCTTCACTCTAGGTTTACTGTATCCCTTGGTCCTTCTTATTGACGATGAAACACAGAAATTGCATCGGAATTTAATACAAAAGGCACAATGCCGACTTAAGTACAAGAAGACTAACTCTTCTTACTGACTATGTTTTGAACCATTCCTGTGACACTAGTTATAGATTCCGATGCTTCACTTCAGGTTTAATGTATCCCTTGGACCTTCTTATTTACGATGAAACACAGAAAATGCATCGGAATTAAATACAAATGGCACAATGCCGACTTATGTACATGAAGACCGACTCTTCCTACTGACTATGTTTGAACCAATCCTGTGACACCCGTTATAGATTCCGATGCTTCACTTGAGGTTTACTGTATCCCTTGGACCTTCTTAGTGACGATGAAACACATAAATTGCAACGGAATTAAATACAAAAGGCACAATTCCGAATTAAGTACAAGAAGACTGACTCTTCTTACTGTCTATGTTTTGAACCATTCCTGTGATAGTTGTTATAGATTCCGATGCTTCACTCCTGGTTTACTGTATCCCTTGGACCCTCTTATTGACGATGAAACACAGAAAATGCATCGGAATTAAATACAAAAGGCACAATGCCGACTTAACTACATGAAGACCGAATCTTCTTACTGACTATGTTTTGAACTATTCCTGTGACACTAGTTATAGATTCCGAAGCTTCACTCCAGGTTTACTGTATCCCTTGGACCTTCGTATTGACGATGAAACACATGAATTGCATCGGAATTAAATACAAAAGGCACAATGCCGAATTAAGTTCAAGAAGACTGACTCTTCTTACTGTCTACTTTTGAACCAGTTCTGTGAAACTAGTTATAGACTCCGATGCTTCACTCCAGGTTTACTGTATCCCTTGGTCCTTCTTATTGACAATGAAACACAGAAATTGCATCGGAATTAAATACAAAAGGCACAATGCCGACTTAAGTAGAAGAAGACTAACTCTTCTTACTGACTATGTTTTGAACCATTCCTGTGACACTAGTTATAGACCCCGATGCTTCACTTCAGGTTTAATGTATCCCTTGGACCTCCTCATTGACGATGAAACACAAAAATTGCATCGGAATTAAATACAAAAGGCAAAATGCCGACTGAAGTACACGAAGTATGACTCTTCTTACTGTCTATGATTTGAACCATTCCTGTGACACTAGTTACAGATTCAGATGCTTCACTCCAGGTTTACATTATCCCTTGGACCTTCTTATTGACGATGAGACACAGAAATTGCATCGGAATTAAATACAAAAGGCACAACGCCGACTTAAGTACAAGAAGACTAACTCTTGTTACTGACTATGATTTGAACCATTCCTGTAACACTAGTTATGGATTCCGATGCTTCACTTCTGGTTTACTGTATCCCTCTGACCTTCTTATTGACGATGAAACACAGAAATTGGATCGGAATTAAATACAAAAGGCACAATGCTGACTTACGGACAAGATGACTGACTCTTCTTATTGACTTTGTTCTCAACCATTCCTGTGACACTAGTTATAGATTCCGATGCTTCACATCAGGTTTATTGTATCCCTCTGACCTTCTTATTGACGATGAAAGACAGAAATTGATCGGAATGAAATAGAAAAGGCACAATGCCGACTGAAGTACATGAAGACTGACTCTTCTTACTGACTATGTTTGAACCATTCCTGTGACACTAGTTATAGATTCCGATGCTTCACTCCAGGTTTACTGTATCACTTGGACCTTCGTATTGACGATGAAGCACAGAAATTGCATCGGTATTAAATACAAAAGGCACAATGCCGACTTAAGTAGACGAAGACTAACTCTTCTTACTGACTTTGTTTTGAACCATTCCTGTGACACTAGTTATGGATTTCGATGCTTCACTTCAGGTTTACTGTGTCCCTCTGACCTTCTTATTGACGATGAAACACAGAAATTGCATCGGAATTAAATACAAACGGCACAATGCCGACTTAAGTACAAGATGACTGACTCTTCCTACTGTCTATGTTTTGAACCATTCCTGTGACACTAGTTATAGATTCCGGTGCTTCACTTCAGGTTTACTGTATCCCTCTGACCTTCTTAACAGAAATTGCATCGGAATTAAATACAAAAGGCACAATGCCGAATTAAGTTCAAGAAGACTGACTCTTCTTACTGTCTATTTTTGAACCAGTCCTGTGACACTAGTTATAGACTCCGATGCTTCAATCTAGGTTTACTGTATCCCTTGGTCCTTCTTATTGACGATGAAACACAAAAATAGCATCGGAATTAAATACAAAAGGCAAATTGACGACTGAAGTACACGAAGACTGACTCTTCTTACTGACTATGATTTGAACCATTCCTGTGACACTAGTTACGGATTCCGATGCTTCACTCCAGGTTTACTGTATCCCTTGGACCTTCTTATTGCCGATAAAACACAGAAATTGCATCGGAATTAAATACAAAAGGCACAATGCCGACTTAAGTACAAGAAGACTAACTCTTCTTACTGACTATGCTTTGAACCATTCCTGTGACACTAGTTATGGATTCCGATGCTTCACTTCAGGTTCACTGTATCCCTCTGACCTTCTTAACAGAAATTGCATCGGAATTAAATACAAAAGGCACAATGCCGAATTAAGTTCAAGAAGACTGACTCTTCTTACTGTCTATTTTTGAACCAGTCCTGTGACACTAGTTATAGACTCCGATGCTTCAATCTAGGTTTACTGTATCCCTTGGTCCTTCTTATTGACGATGAAACACAGAAATTGCATCGGAATTATATAGAAAAGGCACAATGCCGACTTAAGTACAAGAAGACTGACTCTTCTTACTGACTATGTTTTGAACCATTTCTGTGACACCAGTTATAAATTCCGATGCTTCACTTCAGGTTTACTGTATCCCTTGGAACATCATGGTGACGATGAAACACAGAAAATGCATGGGAATTAAATACAAAAGGCACAGTGCAGAAATAAGTACAAGGAGACTGACTCTTCTTACTGTCTATGTTTTGAACCATTCCTGTGACACTAGTTATAGATTCCGATGCTTCACTTCAGGTTTACTGTATCCCTTGGACCTTCTTATTGATGATGAAACACAGAAATTGCATCGGCATTAAATACAAAAGGCACAATGCCGACTTAAGGACAAGAAGACTGACTCGTCTTACTGACTATGTTTTGAACCATTCCTGTGACACTAGCTATAGATTCCTATGCTTCACTTCAGGTTTACTGTACCCCTCTGACCTTCTTATTGACGATGAAACACAGAAATTGCATCGGAATTAAATACAAAAGGCACAATGCCGAATTAGGTACAATAAGACTGACTCTTCTTACTGTCTATGTTTTGAACCATTCCTGTGACACTAGTTATAGATTCCGATGCTTCACTCCTGGTTTACTGTATCCATTGGACCCTCTTATTGACGATGAAACACACAAAATGCATCGGAATTAAATACAAAAGGCACAATGCCGACTTATGTACATGAAGACCGAATCTTCCTACTGACTATGTTTTGAACCATTCCTGTGACACTAGTTATAGATTCCGATGCTTAACTCCAGGTTTACTGTACCCCTTGGACCTTCTTATTGACGATGAAACACAAAAATTGCATCGGATTAAATACAAAAGGCTAATGACGACAGAAGTACACGAAGACTGACTCTTCTTACTGACTATGATTTGAACCATTCCTGTGACACTAGTTACGGATTCCGATGCTTCACTCCAGGTTTACTGTATCCCTTGGACCTTCTTATTGACGATAAAACACAGAAATTGCATCGGAATTAAATACAAAAGGCACAATGCCGACTTAAGTACAAGAAGACTAACTCTTCTTACTGACTATGCTTTGAACAATTCCTGTGACACTAGTTATGGATTCCGATGCTTCACTTCAGGTTTACTGTATCCCTCTGACCTTCTTATTGGCGATGAAACACAGAAATTGCATCGGAATTAAATACAAAAGGCACAATGCCGAATTAAGTTCAAGAAGACTGACTCTTCTTACTGTCTATTTTTGAACCAGTCCTGTGACACTAGTTATAGACTCCGATGCTTCACTCTAGGTTTACTGTATCCCTTGGTCCTTCTTATTGACGATGAAACACAGAAATAGCATCGGAATTATATAGAAAAGGCACAATGCCGACTTAAGTACAAGAAGACTGACTCTTCTTACTGACTATGTTTTGAACCATTCCTGTGACACCAGTTATAAATTCCGATGCTTCACTTCAGGTTTACTGTATCCCTTGGAACATCATGATGACGATGAAACACAGAAAATGCATCGGAATTAAATACAAAAGGCACAGAGCAGAAATAAGTACAAGGAGACTGACTCTTCTTACTGTCTATGTTTTGAACCATTCCTGTGACACTAGTTATAGATTCCGATGCTTCACTCCAGGTTTACTGTATCCCTTGGACCTTCTTATTGATGATGAAACACAGAAATTGCATCGGCATTAAATACAAAAGGCACAATGCCGACTTAAGGACAAGAAGACTGACTCGTCTTACTGACTATGTTTTGAACCATTCCTGTGACACTAGCTATAGATTCCTATGCTTCACTTCAGGTTTACTGTACCCCTCTGACCTTCTTATTGACGATGAAACACAGAAATTGCATCGGAATTAAATACAAAAGCACAATGCCGACTTAAGTACAAGAAGACTGACTCTTCTTACTGTCTATGATTTGAACCATTCCATTGACACTAGTTATAGTTTCCGACGCTTCACTCCAGGTTTACTGTATCCCTTGGACCTTGTTATTGATGATGAAACACAGAAATTGCATCGGAATTAAATACAAAAGGCAAAATGCCGACTTAAGTACACGAAGACTGACTCTTCTTACTGTCTATGTTTTGAACCATTCTTGTGACACTAGTTATAGATTCCAATGCTACACTCCAGGTTTACTGTATCCCTTGGACATTCTTATTGACGATGAAACAAAGAAATTGCATCGGAATTAAATACAGAAGGCACAATGCCGACTTAAGGACAAGAAGACTGACTCTCATACTGACTTTGTTTTGAACCATTCCTGAGACACTAGTTACAGTTTCCGATGCTTCAGGTTTATTGTATCCCTTTGACCTTCTTATTGACGATGAAACACAGAAATTGCACCGGAATTAAATACAAAAGGCACAATTACGACTTAAGTTATAGAAGTCTGACTCTTCTTACTGTCTATGATTTGAACCATTCCTGTGACACTAGTTATAGATTCCGATGCTTCACTCCAGGTTTAATGTATGCCTTGGACCTTCATATTGACGATGAAACACAGAAATTGCATCAGAATTATATAGAAAATGCACAATGATGACTTAAGTACAATAAATCTGAATATTCTAACTGACTATGTTTTGAACCATTCCTGTGACACTAGTTATAGATTCCGATGCTTCACTTCAGGTTTACTGTATCCCTTGGAACTTCTTATTGATGATGAAACACAGATATTGCATCGGAATTAAATACAAAAGGCACAAAGCAGAATTAAGTACAAGAAGACTGACTCTTCTTACTGTCTATGTTTTGAACCATTCCTGTGACACAAGCTATAGATTCCGGTGCTTCACTTCAGGTTTCATGCTTACTGTACCCCTCTGACCTTCTTATTGACGATGAAACACAGAAATTGCATCGGAATTAAATACAAAAGGCAAAATGACGACTGAAGTACACGAAGACTGACTCTTCTTACTGACTATGATTTGAACCATTCCTGTGACACTAGTTACGGATTCAGATGCTTCACTCCAGGTTTACTGTATCCCTTGGTCCTTCTTATTGACGATGAAACACAGAAATTGCATCGGAATTAAATAGAAAAGGCACAATGCCGACTTAAGTACAAGAAGACTGACTCTTCTTACTGACTATGTTTTGAACCATTCCTGTGACACTAGTTAAAATTTCCGATGTTACACTTCAGGTTTACTGTATCCCATGGACATTCTTACTGACGATGAAATACAGAAATTGCATCGGAATTAAGTACAAGAGGCACAGTGCAGAATTAAGTACAAGGAGACCGACTCTTCTTACTGTCTATGCTTTGAACCATTCCTGTGACACTAGTTATAGATTCCGATGCTTCACTCCAGTTTTACTGTATCCCTCTGAACTTCTTATTGACGATGAAACACAGAAACTGCATCGGAATTAAATACAAAAGGCACAATGCCAACTTAAGTACAAGAAGACTGACTCATCTTACTGTCTATGTTTTGAAATATTCCATTGACACTAGTTATAGATTCCGATGCTTCACTTCAGGTTTACTGTATACCTTGGACCTTCTTATTGACGATGAAACACAGAAATTGCATCGGAATTAAATACAAAATGCACAAAGCAGAATTAAGTACAACAAGACTGACTCTTCTTACTGTCTATGTTTTGAACCATTCCTGTGACACTAGTTATGGATTCCGATGCTTCACTCCATGATTACTGTATCCCTTGGACCTTCTTATTGACGATAAAACACAGAAATTTCATCGGAATTAAATAGAAAAGGCACAATGATGACTTAAGTACAAGAAGACTGACTCTTCTTACTGACTATGTTTTGAACCATTCCTGTGACACTAGTTATAGATCCGATGCTTCACTTCAGGTTTACTGCATACCTTGGACCTTCTTATTGACGATGAAACACAGAAATTGCATCGGAATTAAATACAAACGGCACACTGCCGACTTAAGTACAAGAAGACTGACTCGTCCTACTGTCTATGTTTTGAATCATTTCTGTGACACTAGTTATAGATTCCGGTGCTTCGCTTCAGGTATACTGTATCCCTCGGACCTTCTTATTGACGATGAAACACAAAAATTGCATCGGAATTAAATACAAAAGGCAAAATGACGACTGAAGTACACGAAGACTGACTCTTCTTACTGACTATCATTTGAACCATTCCTGTGACACTAGTTACGGATTCCGATGCTTCACTCCTGGTTTACTGTATCCATTGGACCCTCTTATTGACGATGAAACACACAAAATGCATCGGAATTAAATACAAAAGGCACAATGCCGACTTAAGTACATGAAGACCGAATCTTCCTACTGACTATGTTTTGAACCATTCCTGTGTCACTAATTATAGATTCCGATGCTTCACTCCAGGTTTACTGTATCCCTTGGACCTTCTTATTGACGATGAAACACAAAAATTGCATCGGAATTAAATACAAAAGGCAAAATGACGACTGAAGTACACGAAGACTGACTCTTCTTACTGACTATCATTTGAACCATTCCTGTGACACTAGTTACGGATTCCGATGCTTCACTCCAGGTTTACTGTATCCCTTGGACCTTCTTATTGACGATAAAACACAGAAATTGCATCGGAATTAAATACAAAAGGCACAATGCCGACTTAAGTACAAGAAGACTAACTCTTCTTACTGACTATGCTTTGAACCATTCCTGTGACACTAGTTATCGATTCCGATGCTTCATCTCAGGTTTACTGTATCCCTCTGACCTTCTTATTGGCGATGAAACACAGAAATTGCATCGGAATTAAATACAAAAGGCACAATGCCGAATTAAGTTCAAGAAGACTGACTCTTCTTACTGTCTATTTTTGGACCAGTCCTGTGACACTAGTAATAGACTCCGATGCTTCACTCTAGGTTTACTGATCCCTTGGTCCTTCTTATTGACGATGAAACACAGAAATTGCGTCGGAATTAAATAGAAAAGGCACAATGCCGACTTAAGTACAAGAAGACTGACTCTTCTTACTGACTATGTTTTGAAACATTCCTGTGACACCAGTTATAAATTCCGATGCTTCTCTTCAGGTTTACTGTATCCCTTGGAACATCATGGTGACGATGAAACACAGAAAATGCATCGGAATTAAATACAAAAGGCACAGTGCAGAACTAAGTACAAGGAGACTGACTCTTCTTACTGTCTATGCTTTGAACCATTCCTGTGACACTAGTTATAGATTCCGATGCTTCACTCCAGGTTTACTGTATACCTTGGACCTCCTTATTGACGATGAAACACAGAAATTGCATCGGAATTAAATAGAAAAGCCACAATTCTGACTTAAGTACAAGAAGACTGACTCTTCTTACTGACTATGATTTGAACCATTCCATTGACACTAGTTATAGTTTCCGACGCTTCACTCCAGGTTTACTGTTTCCCTTGGACCTTGTTATTGACGATGAAACACAGAAATTGCATCGGAATCAAATACAAAAGGCAAAATGCCGACTTAAGTACACGAAGACTGACTCTTATTACTGTCTATGTTTTGAACCATTCTTGTGACACTAGTTTTAGATTCCGATGCTACACTCCAGGTTTACTGTATCCCTTGGACCTTCTTATTGACGATGAAACACAGAAATTGCATCGGAATTAAATACAGAAGGCACAATGCCGACTTAAGGACAAGAAGACTGACTCTTCATACTGACTTTGTTTTGAACCATTCCTGAGACACTAGTCACAGTTTCCAATGCTTCAGGTTTATTGTATCCCTCTGACCTTCTTATTGACGATGAAACACAGAAATTGCACCGGAATTAAATACAAAAGGCACAATGCCGACTTAAGTTAAAGAAGTCTGACTCTTCTTACTGTCTATGATTTGAACCATTCCTGTGACACTAGTTATAGTTTCCGATGCTTCACTCCAGGTTTACTGTATCCCTTGGACCTTCATATTGACGATGAAACATAGAAATTGCATCAGAATTAAATAGAAAATGCACAATGATGACTTAAGTACAATAAGACTGAATATTCTAACTGACTATGTTTTGAACCATTCCTGTGACACTAGTTATAGATCGGATGCTTCACTTCAGGTTTACTGTATACCTTGGACCTTCTTATTGACGATGAAAGACAGAAATTGCATCGGAATTAAATACAAACGGCACAATGCCGACTTAAGTACAAGAAGACTGACTCTTCCTACTGTCTATGTTTTGAAATATTCCTGTGACACTAGTTATAGATTCCGATGCTTCACTCCAGGTTTAGTGTATCCCTTGGACCTTCTTATTGACGATGAAACACAGAAATTGCATTGGAATGAAATACAAAAGGCACAATGCCGAATTAAGTACAAGAAGACCAACTCTTCTTACTGACTATGCTTTGACCCATTCCTGTGACACTAGTTATGGATTCCGATGCTTCAATTCAGGTTCACTGTATCCCTCTGACCTTCTTACTGACGATGAAACACAGAAATTGCATCGGAATTAAATACAAAAGGCACAATGCCGAATTAAGTTCAAGGAGACTGACTCTTCTTAGTGTCTATTTTTGAACCAGTCCTGTGACACTAGTTATAGACTCCGATGCTTCACTCCAGGTTTACTGTATCCCTTGGTCCTTCTTATTGACGATGAAACACAGAAATTGCATCGGAATTAAATAGAAAAGGCACAATGCCGACTTAAGTACAAGAAGACTGACTCTTCTTACTGACTATGTTTTGAACCATTCCTGTGACACTAGTTATAAATTCCGATGTTACACTTCAGGTTTACTGTATCCCATGGCCATTCTTACTGACGATGAAATACAAATAATTGCATCGGAATTAAATACAAAAGGCACAGTGCAGAATTAAGTACAAGGAGACCGACTCTTCTTACTGTCTATGCTTTGAACCATTCCTGTGACACTAGTTATAGATTCCGATGCTTCACTCCAGGTTTACTGTATCCCTCTGACCTTCTTATTGACGATGAAACACAGAAATTGCATCGGAATTAAATAGAAAAGGCACAATGCCGACTTAAGTACAAGAAGACTGACTCTTCTTACTGACTATGTTTTGAACCATTCCTGTGACACCAGTTATAAATTCCGATGCTTCACTTCAGGTTTACTGTATCCCTTGGAACATCATGGTGACGATGAAACACAGAAAATGCATCGGAATTAAATGCAAAAGGGACAGTGCAGAACTAAGTACAAGGAGACTGACTCTTCTTACTGTCTATGCTTTGAACCATTCCTGTGACACTAGTTATAGATTCAGATGCTTCACTCCAGGTTTACTGTATCCCTTGGACCTTCTTATTGATGATGAAACACAGAAATTGCATCGGCATTAAGTACAAAAGGCACAATGGCGACTTAAGGACAAGAAGACTGACTCGTCTTGCTGACTATGTTTTAATCATTCCTGTGACACTAGCTATAGATTCCGATGCTTCACTTCAGGTTTACTGTACCCCTCTGACCATCTTATTGACGATGGAACACAGAAATTGCATCGGAATTAAATACTAAAGGCACAATGCCGACTTAAGTACAAGAAGACTGACTCTTCTTACTGTCTATGATTTGAACCATTCCATTGACACTAGTTAAAGTTTCCGACGCTTCACTCCAGGTTTACTGTATCCCTTGGACATTCTTATTGACGATGAAACACAGAAATTGCATCGGAATCAAATACAAAAGGCAAAATGCCGACTTAAGTACACGAAGACTGACTCTTCTTACTGTCTATGCTTTGAACCATTCTTGTGACACTAGTTATAGATTCCGATGCTACACTCCAGGTTTACTGTATCCCTTGGACCTTCTTATTGACGATGAAACACAGAAATTGCATCGGAATTAAATACAGAAGGCACAATGCCGACTTAAGGACAAGAAGACTGACTCTTCATACTGACTTTGTTTTGAACCATTCCTGAGACACTAAATACAGTTTCCGATGCTTCAGGTTTATTGTATCCCTCTGACCTTCTTATTGACGATGAAACACAGAAATTGCATCGGAATTAAATACAAAAGGCACAATGCCGACTTACGTTAAAGAAGTCTGCCTCTTCTTACTGTCTATGATTTGAACCATTCCTGAGACACTAGTTATAGATTCCGATGCTTCACTCCAGGTTTACTGTATCCCTTGGACCTTCATATTGACGATGAAACATAGAAATTGCATGAGAATTAAAAAGAAAATCCACAATGATGACTTAAGTACAATAAGACTGAATATTCTAACTGACTATGTTTTGAACCATTCCTGTGACACTAGTTATAGATTCCGATGCTTCACTTCAGGTTTACTGTATCCCTTGGACCTTCTTATGGACGATGAAACACAGACATTGCAACGGAATTAAATAGAAAAGGCACAATGCTGACTTAAGTACAAGAAGACTGACTCTTCTTACTGTCTATGTTTTGAACCATTCCTGTGACACTAGTTATAGATTCCGATGCTTCACTCCAGGTTTACTGTATCCCTTGGACCTTCTTATTGACGATGAAACACAGAAATTGCATCGGATTTACATACAAAAGGCACAATGCCGACTTAAGGACAAGAAGACTGACACATCTTACTGACTATGTTTTGAACCATTCCTGTGACACTAGCTATAGATTCCGAAGCTTCACTTCTGGTTTACTGTATCCCTTGGACCTTCTTAAAGACGATGAATTACAGAAATTGCATCGCATTTAAATAGAAAGGGCACAATGTCGACGTAAGTACAAGAAGGCTGACTCTTCTTACTGTCTATGTTTTGAACCATTCCTGTGACACTAGTTATAGATTCCGATGCTTCACTCCAGGTTTACTGTATCCCTTGGACCTTCTTATTGACGATGAAACACAGAAATTGCATCGGAATGAAATAGAAAAGGCACAATGCCGACTTAAGTACAAGAAGACTGACTCTTCTTACTGACTATGTTTTGAACCATTCCTGTGACACTAGTTATAGATCCGATGCTTCACTTTCTGGTTTACTGTATACCTTGGACCTTCTTATTGACGATGAAAGACAGAAATTGCGTCGGAATTAAATACAAACGGCACAATGCCGACATAAGTACAAGAAGACTGACTCTTCCTACTGTCTATGCTTTGAAATATTCCTGTGACACTAGTTATAGATTCCGATGCTTCACTCCAGGTTTACTGTATCCCTTGGACCTTCTTATTGACGATGAAACACAGAAATTGCATCGGAATTAAATACAAAAGGCACAATGCCGACTTAAGTACAAGAAGACCTACTCTTCTTACTGACTATGTTTTGACCCATTCCTGTGACACTAGTAATGGATTCCGGTGCTTCACTTCAGGTTTACTGTATCCCTCTGACCTTCTTACTGACGATGAAACACAGAAATTGCATCGGAATTAAATACAAAAGGCACAATGCCGAATTAAGTTCAAGAAGACTGACTCTTCTTACTGTCTATGATTTGAACCATTCCTGTGACACTAGTTATAGATTCCGATCCTTCACTCCAGGTTTACTGTATCCCTTGGACCTTCTTATTGACGATGAAACACAGAAATTGCATCGGATTTACATACGAAAGGCACAATGCCGACTTAAGGACAAGAAGACTGACACATCTTACTGACTATGTTTTGAACCATTCCTGTGACACTAGCTATAGATTCCGAAGCTTCACTTCTGGTTTACTGTATCCCTTGGACCTTCTTAAAGACGATGAATTACAGAAATTGCATCGCATTTAAATAGAAAGGGCACAATGTCGACGTAAGTACAAGAAGGCTGACTCTTCTTGCTGTCTATGTTTTGAACCATTCCTGTGACACTAGTTATAGATTCCGATGCTTCACTCCAGGTTTACTATATCCCTTGGACCTTCTTATTGACGATGAAACACAGAAATTGCAACTGAATTAAATAGAAAAGGCGCAATGCTGACTTAAGTACAAGAAGACTGACTCTTCTTACTGACTATGTTTTGAAATATTCCTGTGACACTAGTTATAGATTCCGATGCTTCACTCCAGGTTTACTGTATCCCTTGGACATTCTTATTGACGATGAAACAAAGAAATTGCATCGGAATTAAATACAGAAGGCACAATGCCGACTTAAGGACAAGAAGACTGACTCTCATACTGACTTTGTTTTGAACCATTCCTGAGACACTAGTTACAGTTTCCGATGCTTCAGGTTTATTGTATCCCTTTGACCTTCTTATTGACGATGAAACACAGAAATTGCACCGGAATTAAATACAAATGGCACAATTACGACTTAAGTTATAGAAGTCTGACTCTTCTTACTGTCTATGATTTGAACCATTCCTGTGACACTAGTTATAGATTCCGATGCTTCACTCCAGGTTTAATGTATGCCTTGGACCTTCATATTGACGATGAAACACAGAAATTGCATCAGAATTATATAGAAAATGCACAATGATGACTTAAGTACAATAAGTCTGAATATTCTAACTGACTATGTTTTGAACCATTCCTGTGACACTAGTTATAGATTCCGATGCTTCACTTCAGGTTTACTGTATCCCTTGGAACTTCTTATTGATGATGAAACACAGATATTGCATCGGAATTAAATACAAAAGGCACAAAGCAGAATTAAGTACAAGAAGACTAACTCTTCTTACTGTCTATGTTTTGAACCATTCCTGTGACACAAGCTATAGATTCCGATGCTTCACTTCAGGTTTCATGCTTACTGTACCCCTCTGACCTTCTTATTGACGATGAAACACAGAAATTGCATCGGAATTAAATACAAAAGGCAAAATGACGACTGAAGTACACGAAGACTGACTCTTCTTACTGACTATGATTTGAACCATTCCTGTGACACTAGTTACGGATTCAGATGCTTCACTCCAGGTTTACTGTATCCCTTGGTCCTTCTTATTGACGATGAAACAGAAATTGCATCGGAATTAAATAGAAAAGGCACAATGCCGACTTAAGTACAAGAAGACTGACTCTTCTTACTGACTATGTTTTGAACCATTCCTGTGACACTAGTTAAAATTTCCGATGTTACACTTCAGGTTTACTGTATCCCATGGACATTCTTACTGACGATGAAATACAGAAATTGCATCGGAATTAAGTACAAGAGGCACAGTGCAGAATTAAGTACAAGGAGACCGACTCTTCTTACTGTCTATGCTTTGAACCATTCCTGTGACACTAGTTATAGATTCCGATGCTTCACTCCAGTTTTACTGTATCCCTCTGAACTTCTTATTGACGATGAAACACAGAAACTGCATCGGAATTAAATACAAAAGGCACAATGCCAACTTAAGTACAAGAAGACTGACTCATCTTACTGTCTATCTTTTGAAATATTCCATTGACACTAGTTATAGATTCCGATGCTTCACTTCAGGTTTACTGTATACCTTGGACCTTCTTATTGACGATGAAACACAGAAATTGCATCGGAATTAAATACAAAATGCACAAAGCAGAATTAAGTACAACAAGACTGACTCTTCTTACTGTCTATGTTTTGAACCATTCCTGTGACACTAGTTATAGATTCCGATGCTTCACTCCATGATTACTGTATCCCTTGGACCTTCTTATTGACGATAAAACACAGAAATTTCATCGGAATTAAATAGAAAAGGCACAATGATGACTTAAGTACAAGAAGACTGACTCTTCTTACTGACTATGTTTTGAACCATTCCTGTGACACTAGTTATAGATCCGATGCTTCACTTCAGGTTTACTGCATACCTTGGACCTTCTTATTGACGATGAAACACAGAAATTGCATCGGAATTAAATACAAACGGCACACTGCCGACTTAAGTACAAGAAGACTGACTCGTCCTACTGTCTATGTTTTGAATCATTTCTGTGACACTAGTTATAGATTCCGGTGCTTCGCTTCAGGTATACTGTATCCCTCGGACCTTCTTATTGACGATGAAACACAAAAATTGCATCGGAATTAAATACAAAAGGCAAAATGACGACTGAAGTACACGAAGACTGACTCTTCTTACTGACTATCATTTGAACCATTCCTGTGACACTAGTTACGGATTCCGATGCTTCACTCCTGGTTTACTGTATCCATTGGACCCTCTTATTGACGATGAAACACACAAAATGCATCGGAATTAAATACAAAAGGCACAATGCCGACTTAAGTACATGAAGACCGAATCTTCCTACTGACTATGTTTTGAACCATTCCTGTGTCACTAATTATAGATTCCGATGCTTCACTCCAGGTTTACTGTATCCCTTGGACCTTCTTATTGACGATGAAACACAAAAATTGCATCGGAATTAAATACAAAAGGCAAAATGACGACTGAAGTACACGAAGACTGACTCTTCTTACTGACTATCATTTGAACCATTCCTGTGACACTAGTTACGGATTCCGATGCTTCACTCCAGGTTTACTGTATCCCTTGGACCTTCTTATTGACGATAAAACACAGAAATTGCATCGGAATTAAATACAAAAGGCACAATGCCGACTTAAGTACAAGAAGACTAACTCTTCTTACTGACTATGCTTTGAACCATTCCTGTGACACTAGTTATGGATTCCGATGCTTCATCTCAGGTTTACTGTATCCCTCTGACCTTCTTATTGGCGATGAAACACAGAAATTGCATCGGAATTAAATACAAAAGGCACAATGCCGAATTAAGTTCAAGAAGACTGACTCTTCTTACTGTCTATTTTTGGACCAGTCCTGTGACACTAGTTATAGACTCCGATGCTTCACTCTAGGTTTACTGATCCCTTGGTCCTTCTTATTGACGATGAAACACAGAAATTGCGTCGGAATTAAATAGAAAAGGCACAATGCCGACTTAAGTACAAGAAGACTGACTCTTCTTACTGACTATGTTTTGAAACATTCCTGTGACACCAGTTATAAATTCCGATGCTTCTCTTCAGGTTTACTGTATCCCTTGGAACATCATGGTGACGATGAAACACAGAAAATGCATCGGAATTAAATACAAAAGGCACAGTGCAGAACTAAGTACAAGGAGACTGACTCTTCTTACTGTCTATGCTTTGAACCATTCCTGTGACACTAGTTATAGATTCCGATGCTTCACTCCAGGTTTACTGTATACCTTGGACCTTCTTATTGACGATGAAACACAGAAATTGCATCGGAATTAAATAGAAAAGCCACAATGCTGACTTAAGTACAAGAAGACTGACTCTTCTTACTGACTATGATTTGAACCATTCCATTGACACTAGTTATAGTTTCCGACGCTTCACTCCAGGTTTACTGTTTCCCTTGGACCTTGTTATTGACGATGAAACACAGAAATTGCATCGGAATCAAATACAAAAGGCAAAATGCCGACTTAAGTACACGAAGACTGACTCTTATTACTGTCTATGTTTTGAACCATTCTTGTGACACTAGTTTTAGATTCCGATGCTACACTCCAGGTTTACTGTATCCCTTGGACCTTCTTATTGACGATGAAACACAGAAATTGCATCGGAATTAAATACAGAAGGCACAATGCCGACTTAAGGACAAGAAGACTGACTCTTCATACTGACTTTGTTTTGAACCATTCCTGAGACACTAGTCACAGTTTCCAATGCTTCAGGTTTATTGTATCCCTCTGACCTTCTTATTGACGATGAAACACAGAAATTGCACCGGAATTAAATACAAAAGGCACAATGCCGACTTAAGTTAAAGAAGTCTGACTCTTCTTACTGTCTATGATTTGAACCATTCCTGTGACACTAGTTATAGTTTCCGATGCTTCACTCCAGGTTTACTGTATCCCTTGGACCTTCATATTGACGATGAAACATAGAAATTGCATCAGAATTAAATAGAAAATGCACAATGATGACTTAAGTACAATAAGACTGAATATTCTAACTGACTATGTTTTGAACCATTCCTGTGACACTAGTTGTAGATTCCGATGCTTCACTTCAGGTTTACTGTATCCCTTGGAACTTCTTATTGATGATGAAACACAGAAATTGCATCGGAATTAAATACAAAAGGCACAAAGCAGAATTAAGTACAAGAAGACTGACTCTTCTTACTGTCTATGTTTTGAACCATTCCTGTGACACTAGCTATAGATTCCGATGCTTCACTTCAGGTTTCATGTTTACTGTACCCCTCTGACCTTCTTATTGACGATGAAACACAGAAATTACATCGGAATTAAATAGAAAAGGTACAATGCCGACTTAAGTACAAGAAGACTGACTCCTCTTACTGTCTATGATTTGAACCATTCCTGTGACACTAGTTATAGATTCCGATGCTTCACTCCAGGTTTACTATATCCCTTGGACCTTCTTATGGACGATGAAACACAGAAATTGCAACGGAATTAAATAGAAAAGGCACAATGCTGACTTAAGTACAAGAAGACTGACTCTTCTTACTGACTATGTTTTGAACCATTCCATTGACACTAGTTATATATTCCGATGCTTCACTCCATGTTTACTGTATCCCTTGGACCTTCTTATTGACGATGAAACACAGAAATTGCATCGGAATGAAATAGAAAAGCACAATGCCGACTTAAGTACAAGAAGACTGACTCTTCTTACTGACTATGTTTTGAACCATTCCTGTGACACTAGTTATAGATCCGATGCTTCACTTCAGGTTTACTGTATACCTTGGACCTTCTTATTGACGATGAAAGACAGAAATTGCATCGGAATTAAATACAAACGGCACAATGCCGACTTAAGTACAAGAAGACTGACTCTTCCTACTGTCTATGTTTTGAAATATTCCTGTGACACTAGTTATAGATTCCGATGCTTCACTCCAGGTTTAGTGTATCCCTTGGACCTTCTTATTGACGATGAAACACAGAAATTGCATTGGAATGAAATACAAAAGGCACAATGCCGAATTAAGTACAAGAAGACCAACTCTTCTTACTGACTATGCTTTGACCCATTCCTGTGACACTAGTTATGGATTCCGATGCTTCAATTCAGGTTCACTGTATCCCTCTGACCTTCTTACTGACGATGAAACACAGAAATTGCATCGGAATTAAATACAAAAGGCACAATGCCGAATTAAGTTCAAGGAGACTGACTCTTCTTAGGGTCTATTTTTGAACCAGTCCTGTGACACTAGTTATAGACTCCGATGCTTCACTCCAGGTTTACTGTATCCCTTGGTCCTTCTTATTGACGATGAAACACAGAAATTGCATCGGAATTAAATAGAAAAGGCACAATGCCGACTTAAGTACAAGAAGACTGACTCTTCTTACTGACTATGTTTTGAACCATTCCTGTGACACTAGTTATAAATTCCGATGTTACACTTCAGGTTTACTGTATCCCATGGCCATTCTTACTGACGATGAAATACAAATAATTGCATCGGAATTAAATACAAAAGGCACAGTGCAGAATTAAGTACAAGGAGACCGACTCTTCTTACTGTCTATGCTTTGAACCATTCCTGTGACACTAGTTATAGATTCCGATGCTTCACTCCAGGTTTACTGTATCCCTCTGACCTTCTTATTGACGATGAAACACAGAAATTGCATCGGAATTAAATAGAAAAGGCACAATGCCGACTTAAGTACAAGAAGACTGACTCTTCTTACTGACTATGTTTTGAACCATTCCTGTGACACCAGTTATAAATTCCGATGCTTCACTTCAGGTTTACTGTATCCCTTGGAACATCATGGTGACGATGAAACACAGAAAATGCATCGGAATTAAATGCAAAAGGGACAGTGCAGAACTAAGTACAAGGAGACTGACTCTTCTTACTGTCTATGTTTTGAACCATTCCTGTGACACTAGTTATAGATTCCGATGCTTCACTCCAGGTTTACTGTATCCCTTGGACCTTCTTATTGATGATGAAACACAGAAATTGCATCGGCATTAAGTACAAAAGGCACAATGGCGACTTAAGGACAAGAAGACTGACTCGTCTTACTGACTATGTTTTAATCATTCCTGTGACACTAGCTATAGATTCCGATGCTTCACTTCAGGTTTACTGTACCCCTCTGACCATCTTATTGACGATGGAACACAGAAATTGCATCGGAATTAAATACTAAAGGCACAATGCCGACTTAAGTACAAGAAGACTGACTCTTCTTACTGTCTATGATTTGAACCATTCCATTGACACTAGTTAAAGTTTCCGACGCTTCACTCCAGGTTTACTGTATCCCTTGGACATTCTTATTGACGATGAAACACAGAAATTGCATCGGAATCAAATACAAAAGGCAAAATGCCGACTTAAGTACACGAAGACTGACTCTTCTTACTGTCTATGTTTTGAACCATTCTTGTGACACTAGTTATAGATTCCGATGCTACACTCCAGGTTTACTGTATCCCTTGGACCTTCTTATTGACGATGAAACACAGAAATTGCATCGGAATTAAATACAGAAGGCACAATGCCGACTTACGGACAAGAAGACTGACTCTTCATACTGACTTTGTTTTGAACCATTCCTGAGACACTAAATACAGTTTCCGATGCTTCAGGTTTATTGTATCCCTCTGACCTTCTTATTGACGATGAAACACAGAAATTGCATCGGAACTAAATACAAAAGGCACAATGCCGACTTACGTTAAAGAAGTCTGCCTCTTCTTACTGTCTATGATTTGAACCATTCCTGAGACACTAGTTATAGATTCCGATGCTTCACTCCAGGTTTACTGTATCCCTTGGACCTTCATATTGACGATGAAACATAGAAATTGCATGAGAATTAAAAAGAAAATGCACAATGATGACTTAAGTACAATAAGACTGAATATTCTAACTGACTATGTTTTGAACCATTCCTGTGACACTAGTTATAGATTCCGATGCTTCACTTCAGGTTTACTGTATCCCTTGGACCTTCTTATGGACGATGAAACACAGAAATTGCAACGGAATTAAATAGAAAAGGCACAATGCTGACTTAAGTACAAGAAGACTGACTCTTCTTACTGTCTATGTTTTGAACCATTCCTGTGACACTAGTTATAGATTCCGATGCTTCACTCCAGGTTTACTGTATCCCTTGGACCTTCTTATTGACGATGAAACACAGAAATTGCATCGGATTTACACACAAAAGGCACAATGCCGACTTAAGGACAAGAAGACTGACACATCTTACTGACTATGTTTTGAACCATTCCTGTGACACTAGCTATAGATTCCGAAGCTTCACTTCTGGTTTACTGTATTCCTTGGACCTTCTTAAAGACGATGAATTACAGAAATTGCATCGCATTTAAGTAGAAAGGGCACAATGTCGACGTAAGTACAAGAAGGCTGACTCTTCTTACTGTCTATGTTTTGAACCATTCCTGTGACACTAGTTATAGATTCCGATGCTTCACTCCAGGTTTACTATATCCCTTGGACCTTCTTATTGACGATGAAACACAGAAATTGCAACTGAATTAAATAGAAAAGGCGCAATGCTGACTTAAGTACAAGAAGACTGACTCTTCTTACTGACTATGTTTTGAACCATTCCATTGACACTAGTTATAGATTCCGATGCTTCACTCCATGTTTACTGTATCCCTTGGACCTTCTTATTGACGATGAAACACAGAAATTGCATCGGAATGAAATAGAAAAGGCACAATGCCGACTTAGGTACAAGAAGACTGACTCTTCTTACTGACTATGTTTTGAACCATTCCTGTGACACTAGTTATAGATCCGATGCTTCACTTCAGGTTTACTGTATACCTTGGACCTTCTTACTGACGATGAAAGACAGAAATTGCGTCGGAATTAAATACAAACGGCACAATGCCGACATAAGTACAAGAAGACTGACTCTTCCTACTGTCTATGTTTTGAAATATTCCTGTGACACTAGTTATAGATTCCGATGCTTCACTCCAGGTTTACTGTATCCCTTGGACCTTCTTATTGACGATGAAACACAGAAATTGCATCGGAATTAAATACAAAAGGCACAATGCCGACTTAAGTACAAGAAGACCTACTCTTCTTACTGACTATGTTTTGACCCATTCCTGTGACACTAGTAATGGATTCCGGTGCTTCACTTCAGGTTTACTGTATCCCTCTGACCTTCTTACTGACGATGAAACACAGAAATTGCATCAGAATTAAATACAAAAGGCACAATGCCGAATTAAGTTCAAGAAGACTGACTCTTCTTACTGTCTATGATTTGAACCATTCCTGTGACACTAGTTATAGATTCCGATCCTTCACTCCAGGTTTACTGTATCCCTTGGACCTTCTTATTGACGATGAAACACAGAAATTGCATCGGATTTACATACAAAAGGCACAATGCCGACTTAAGGACAAGAAAACTGACACATCTTACTGACTATGTTTTGAACCATTCCTGTGACACTAGCTATAGATTCCGAAGCTTCACTTCTGGTTTACTGTATCCCTTGGACCTTCTTAAAGACGATGAATTACAGAAATTGCATCGCATTTAAATAGAAAGGGCACAATGTCGACGTAAGTACAAGAAGGCTGACTCTTCTTACTGTCTATGTTTTGAACCATTCCTGTGACACTAGTTATAGATTCCGATGCTTCACTCCAGGTTTACTATATCCCTTGGACCTTCTTATTGACGATGAAACACAGAAATTGCAACTGAATTAAATAGAAAAGGCGCAATGCTGACTTAAGTACAAGAAGACTGACTCTTCTTACTGACTATGTTTTGAAATATTCCTGTGACACTAGTTATAGATTCCGATGCTTCACTCCAGGTTTACTGTATCCCTTGGACCTTCTTATTGACGATGAAACACAGAAATTGCATTGGAATGAAATACAAAAGGCACAATGCCGACTTAAGTACAAGAAGACCAACTCTTCTTACTGACTATGTTTTGACCCATTCCTGTGACACTAGTTATGGATTCCGATGCTTCACTTCAGGTTTACTGTATCCCTCTGACCTTCTTACTGACGATGAAACACAGAAATTGCATCGGAATTAAATACAAAAGGCACAATGCCGAATTAAGTTCAAGGAGACTGACTCTTCTTACTGTCTATATTTGAACCAGTCCTGTGACACTAGTTATAGACTCCGATGCTTCACTCCAGGTTTACTGTATCCCTTGGTCCTTCTTATTGACGATGATACACAGAAATTGCATCGGAATTAAATAGAAAAGGCACAATGCCGACTTAAGTACAAGAAGACTGACTCTTCTTACTGACTATGTTTTGAACCATTCCTGTGACACTAGTTATAAATTCCGATGTTACACTTCAGGTTTACTGTATCCCATGGCCATTCTTACTGACGATGAAATACAGAAATTGCATCGGAATTAAATACAAAAGGCACAGTGCAGAATTAAGTACAAGGAGACCGACTCTTCTTACTGTCTATGCTTTGAACCATTCCTGTGACACTAGTTATAGATTCCGATGCTTCACTCCAGGTTTACTGTATCCCTCTGACCTTCTTATTGACGATGAAACACAGAAATTGCATCGGAATTAAATAGAAAATGCACAATGCCGACTTAAGTACAAGAAGACTGACTCTTCTTACTGACTATGTTTTGAACCATTCCTGTGACACCAGTTATAAATTCCGATGCTTCACTTCAGGTTTACTGTATCCCTTGGAACATCATGGTGACGATGAAACACAGAAAATGCATCGGAATTAAATACAAAAGGGACAGTGCAGAACTAAGTACAAGGAGACTGACTCTTCTTACTGTCTATGTTTTGAACCATTCCTGTGACACTAGTTATAGATTCCGATGCTTCACTCCAGGTTTACTGTATCCCTTGGACCTTCTTATTGATGATGAAATACAGAAATTGCATCGGCATTAAATACAAAAGGCACAATGCCGACTTAAGGACAAGAAGACTGACTCGTCTTACTGACTATGTTTTGAACTATTCCTGTGACACTAGCTATAGATTCCGATGCTTCACTTCAGGTTTACTGTACCCCTCTGACCTTCTTATTGACGATGGAACACAGAAATTGCATCGGAATTAAATACAAAAGGCACAATGCCGACTTAAGTACAAGAAGACTGAGTCTTCTTACTGTCTATGATTTGTACCATTCCATTGACACTAGTTAAAGTTTCCGACGCTTCACTCCACGTTTACTGTATCCCTTGGACCTTCTTATTGACGATGAAACACAGAAATTGCATCGGAATCAAATACAAAAGGCAAAATGCCGACTTAAGTACACGAAGACTGACACTTCTTACTGTCTATGTTTTGAACCATTCTTGTGACACTAGTTATAGATTCCGATGCTACACTCCAGGTTTACTGTATCCCTTGGACCTTCTTATTGACGATGAAACACAGAAATTGCATCGGAATTAAATACAGAAGGCACAATGCCGACTTAAGGACAAGAAGACTGACTCTTCATACTGACTTTGTTTTGAACCAATCCTGAGACACTAAATACAGTTTCCGATGCTTCAGGTTTATTGTATCCCTCTGACCTTCTTATTGACGATGAAACACAGAAATTGCACCGGAATTAAATACAAAAGGCACAATGCCGACTTAAGTTAAAGAAGTCTGCCTCTTCTTACTGTCTATGATTTGAACCATTCCTGAGACACTAGTTATAGATTCCGATGCTTCACTCTATGTTTACTGTATCCCTTGGACCTTCATATTGACGATGAAACATAGAAATTGCATGAGAATTAAATAGAAAATGCACAAAGATGACTTAAGTACAATAAGACTGAATATTCTAACTGACTATGTTTTGAACCATTCCTGTGACACTAGTTATAGATTCCGATGCTTCACTTCAGGTTTACTGTATCCCTTGGAACTTCTTATTGATGATGAAACACAGAAATTGCATCGGAATTAAATACAAAAGGCACAAAGCAGAATTAAGTACAAGAAGACTGACTCTTCTTACTGTCTATGTTTTGAACCATTCCTGTGACACTAGCTATAGATTCCGATGCTTCACTTCAGGTTTCATGTTTACTGTACCCCTCTGACCTTCTTATTGACGATGAAACACAGAAATGGCATCGGAATTAAATAGAAAACGTACAATGCCGACTTAAGTACAAGAAGACTGACTCTACTTACTGTCTATGATTTGAACCATTCCTGTGACACTAGTTATAGATTCCGATCCTTCACTCCAGGTTTACTGTATCCCTTGGACCTTCTTATTGACGATGAAACACAGAAATTGCATCGGATTTACATACAAAAGGCACAATGCCGACTTAAGGACAAGAAGACTGACACATCTTACTGACTATGTTTTGAACCATTCCTGTGACACTAGCTATAGATTCCGAAGCTTCACTTCTGGTTTACTGTATCCCTTGGACCTTCTTAAAGACGATGAATTACAGAAATTGCATCGCATTTAAATAGAAAGGGCACAATGTCGACGTAAGTACAAGAAGGCTGACTCTTCTTACTGTCTATGTTTTGAACCATTCCTGTGACACTAGTTATAGATTCCGATGCTTCACTCCAGGTTTACTATATCCCTTGGACCTTCTTATTGACGATGAAACACAGAAATTGCAACTGAATTAAATAGAAAAGGCGCAATGCTGACTTAAGTACAAGAAGACTGACTCTTCTTACTGACTATGTTTTGAACCATTCCATTGACACTAGTTATAGATTCCGATTCTTCACTCCATGTTTACTGTATCCCTTGGACCTTCTTATTGACGATGAAACACAGAGATTGCATCGGAATGAAATAGAAAAGGCACAATGCCGACTTAAGTACAAGAAGTCTGACTCATCTTACTGACTATGTTTTGAACCATTCCTGTGACACTAGTTATAGATCCGATGCTTCACTTCGGGTTTACTGTATACCTTGGACCTTCTTATTGGCGATGAAACACAGAAATTGCATCGGAATTAAATACAAACGGCACAATGCCGACTTAAGTACAAGAAGACTGACTCTTCCTACTGTCTATGTTTTGAAATATTCCTGTGACACTAGTTATAGATTCCGATGCTTCACTCCAGGTTTACTGTATCCCTTGGACCTTCTTATTGACGATGAAACACAGAAATTGCATCGGAATTAAATACAAAAGGCACAATGCCGACTTAAGTACAAGAAGACCAACTCTTCTTACTGACTATGTTTTGACCCATTCCTGTGACACTAGTAATGGATTCCGATGCTTCACTTCAGGTTTACTGTATCCCTCTGACCTTCTTACTGACGATGAAACACAGAAATTGCATCGGAATTAAATACAAAAGGCACAATGCCGAATTAAGTTCAAGAAGACTGACTCTTCTTACTGTCTATTTTTGAACCAGTCCTGTGACACTAGTTGTAGACTCCGATGCTTCACTCCAGGTTTACTGTATCCCTTGGTCCTTCTTATTGACGATGAAACACAGAAATTGCATCGGAATTAAATAGAAAAGGCACAATGCCGACTTAAGTACGAGAAGACTGACTCTTCTTACTGACTATGTTTTGAACCACTCCTGTGACACTAGTTATAAATTCCGATGTTACACTTCAGGTTTACTGTATCCCATGGACATTCTTACTGACGATGAAATACACAAATTGCATCGGGATTAAATACAAACGGTACAGTGCAGAATTAAGTACAAGGAGACCGACTCTTCTTACTGTCTATGCTTGAACCATTCCTGTGACACTAGTTATAGATTCCGATGCTTCACTCCAGGTTTACTGTATCCCTCTGACCTTCTTATTGACGATGAAACACAGAAACCGCATCGGAATTAAATACAAAAGGCACAATGCCAACTTAAGTACAAGAAGACTGACTCATCTTACTGTCTATGTTTTGAAATATTCCATTGACACTAGTTATAGATTCCGATGCTTCACTTCAGGTTTACTTTACCCCTCTGACCTTCTTATTGACGATGAAACACAGAAATTGCATCGGAATTAAATACAAAAGGCAAAATGCCGACTTAAGTACACGAAGACTGACACTTCTTACTGTCTATGTTTTGAACCATTCCTGTGTCACTAGTTATAGATTCCGATGCTACACTCCAGGTTTACTGTATCCCTTGGACCTTCTTATTGACGATGAAACACACAAATTGCATCGGAATTAAATAGAAAAGGCACTATGCCGACGTAAGTACAAGAAGACTGACTCTTCTTACTGTCTATGTTTTGAACCATTCCTGGGACACTAGTCATAGTTTCCGATGCTTCACTCCAGGTTTACTGTATCCCTTGGCCCTTCGTATTGACGATGAATCACAAAAATTGCATCGGAATTAAATACAAAAGGCAAAATGCCGACTGAAGTACACGAAGACTGACTCTTCTTACTGTCTATGATTTGAACCATTCCTGTGACACTAGTTACAGATTCAGATGCTTCACTCCAGGTTTACTGTATCCCTTGGACCTTCTTATTGACGATGAGACACAGAAATTGCATCGCAATTAAATACAAAATGCACAACGCCGACTTAAGTACAAGAAGGCTAACTCTTCTTACTGACTATATTTTGAACCATTCCTGTGACACTAGTTATGGATTCCGATGCTTCACTTCATGTTCACTGTATCCCTCTGACCTTCTTATTGACGATGAAACACAGAAATTGCATCGGAATTAAATACAAAAGGCACAATGCCGAATTCAGTTCAAGAAGACTGACTCTTCTTACTGTCTAATTTTGAACCACTCCTGTGACACTAGTTATAGACTCCGATGCTTCACTCCAGGCTTACTGTATCCCTTGGACCTTCTTGTTGACGAAGAAACACAGAAATTGCATCGGAATTAAATCAAAAGGCACAATGCCGACATAAGTAAAAGAAGTCTGACTCTTCTAACTGTCTATGTTTTGAACCATTCCTGTGACACTAGTTATAGAATCCGATGCTACACTCCAGTTTTACTATTTCCCTTGGACCTTCTAATTGACGATGAAACACAGAAATTGCATCGGAATTAAAAAGAAAAAGCACAATGCCGACTTAAGTACAAGAAGACTGACTCATCTTACTGACTATGTCTTGAACCATTCCATTGCCACTAGTTATAGATTCCGATGCTTCACTCCAGGTTTACTGTATCCCTTGGACCTTCTTATTGACGATGAAACACAGAAATTGCATCGGAATTAAATAGAAAAGGCACAATGCCGACTTAAGTACAAAAACCTGACTCTTCTTACTGACTATGTATTGAACCATTCCTGTGACACTAGTTATAGATCCGATACTTCACTTCAGGCTTACTGTATACCTTGGACCTTCTTACTGACGATGAAACACAGAAATTGCATCAGAATTAAATACAAAAGGCACAAAGCAGAATTAAGGTCAAGAAGACTGACTCTTCTTACTGTCTATGTTTTGAACCACTCCTGTGACACTAGTTATAGATTCCGATGCTTCACTCCAGGTTTACTGTATCCCTTGGACCTTCTTATTGACGATGAAACTCAGAAATTGCATCGGAATTAAATAGAAAAGGCACAATGCCGACTTAAGTACAAGAAGACTGACTCTTCTTACTGACTATGCTTTGAACCATTCCATTGACACTAGTTATAGATTCCGATGCTTCACTCCATGTTTACTGTATCCCTTGGACCTTCTTATTGACGATGAAACACAGAAATTGCATCGGAATTAAATACAAAAGGCACAATGCCGACTTAAGGACAAGATGACTGACTCTTCTTACTGACTATGTTTTGAAGCATTCGTGTGACACCAGTTATAGATTCCGAAGCTTCACTTCAGGTTTATTGTATCCCTTTGACCTTCTTATTGACGATGAAACACAGAAAATGCATCGGAATTAAATACAAAAGGCACAATGTCGACGTAAGTACAAGAAGACTGACTCTTCTTACTGTCTATGCTTTGAACCATTCCTGTGACACTAGTTATAGATTCCGATGCTTCACTCCAGTTTTACTATATCCCTTGGAACTTCTTTTTGACGATGAAACACAGAAATTGCATCGGAATTAAATAGAAAATTCACAATGCCGACTTAAGTACAGGAAGACTGACTCTTCTTACTGACTATGCTTTGAACCATTCCATTGACACTAGTTATAGATTCCGATGCTTCACTCCAGTTTTACTATATCCCTTGGACCTTCTTATTGACGATGAAACACAGAAATTGCATCGGAATTAAATACAAAAGGCACAATGCCGTCTTAAGGACAAGAAGACTGACTCTTCTTACAGTCTATGTTTTGAAATATTCCATTGACACTAGTTATAGATTCCGATGCTTCACTCGAGGTTTACTGTATCCCTTAGACCTTGTTATTGACGATGAAACACAGAAATATCATCGGAAATAATTACAAAAGGCACAATGCCGACATAAGGACAAGAAAACTGACTCTTCTTACTGACTATGTTTTGAAGCATTCCTGTGACACTAGCTATAGATTCCGAAGCTTCACTTCAGGTTTACTGTATCCCTTGGACCTTCTTATTGACGATGAAACACAGAAATTGCATCGGAATTAAATACAAATGGTACAATGCCGACTTAAGGACAAGAAGACTGACTCTTTTTACTGACTTTGCTTTGTACCATTCCTGTGACACTAGTTATAGATTCCGATGCTTCACTTCAGGTTTATTGTATCCCTCTGACCTTATTGGCGATGAAACACAGAAATTGCCTCGGAATTAAATACAAAAGGCACAATGCCGACTTAAGTACAAGTAGACTGACTCTTCTTACTGACTACGTTTTGAACAATTCCTGTGACACTAGTTATAGATTCCGATGCTTCACTCCAGGTTTACTATATCCCTTGGACCTTCTTATTGACGATGAAACACAGAAATTGCATCGGAATTAAATAGAAAAGGCACAATGCCGACTTAAGTACAAGAAGACTGACTCTTCTTACTGACTATGTTTTGAACCATTCCATTGACACTAGTTATAGATTCCGATGCTTCACTCCATGTTTACTGTATACCTTGGACCTTGTTATTGACGATGAAACACAGAAATTGCATCGGAATTAAATACAAAAGGCACAAAGCAGAAATAAGGTCAAGAAGACTGACTCTTCTTACTGTCTATGCTTTGAACCCTTCCTGTGACACTAGTTATAGATTCCGATGCTTCACTCCAGGTTTACTGTATCCCTTGGACCTTCTTATTGACGATGAAACACAGAAATTGCATCGGAATTAATTACAAAAGGCACAATGCCGACATAAGGACAAAAAGACTGACTCTTCTTACTGACTATGTTTGAAGCATTCCTGTGCCACTAGCTATAGATTCCGAAGCTTCACTTCAGGTTTACTGTATTCCTTGGACCATCATATTGACGAAGAAACACAGAAATTGCATTGGAATTAATTTCAAAAGGCACAATGCCGACTTAAGGCAAAGAAGACTGACTCTTCTTACTGACTTTGTTTGAATCATTCCTGTGACACTAGTTATAGATTCCGATGCTTCACTTCAGGTTTATTGTATCCCTCTGACCTTCTTATTGACGATGAAAAACAGAAATTGCATCGGAATTAAATAGAAAAGCACAATGTCGACGTAAGTACAAGAAGACTGACACTTCTTACTGTCTATGTTTTGAACCATTCCTGTGACACTAGTTATAGATTCCGATGCTTCACTCCAGGTTTACTGCATCCCTTGGACCTTCTTATTGACGATGAACTACAGAAATTGCATCAGAATTAAATACAAAATTCACAATGCCGACTTAAGTACAAGAAGACTAACTCTTCTTATTGACTATGTTTTGAACCATTCCTGTGACACTAGTTATGGATTCCGATGCTTCACTTCAGGTTTACTGTATCCCTCTGACCTTCTTATTGACGATGAAACACAGAAATCGCATCAGAATTAAATAGAAAAGGCACAATGCCGACTTAAGTACAAGAAGACTGACTCTTCTTACTGTCTATGTTTTGAACCATCCCTGTGACACTAGTTATAGATTCCGATGCTACACTCCAGTTTTACTATATCCCTTGGACCTTCTAATTGAAGATGAAACACAGAAATTGCATCGGAATTAAAAAGAAAAATCACAATGCCGACTTAAGTACAAGAAGACTGACTCCTCTTACTGACTATGTCTTGAACCATTCCATTGCCACTAGTTATAGATTCCGATGCTTCACTCCAGGTATACTGTATCCCTTGGACCTTCTTATTGACGATGAAACACAGAAATTGCATCGGAATTAAATAGAAAAGGCACAATGCCGACTTAAGTACAAAAACCTGACTCTTCTTACTGACTATGTTTTGAACCATTCCTGTGACACTAGTTATAGATCCGATGCTTCACTTCAGGCTTACTGTATACCTTTGACCTTCTTACTGACGATGAGACACAGAAATTGCATCGGAATTAAATACAAAAGGCACAAAGCAGAATTAAGGTCAAGAAGACTGACTCTTCTTACTGTCTATGTTTTGAACCACTCCTGTGACACTAGTTATAGATTCCGATGCTTCACTCCAGGTTTACTGTATCCCTTGGACCTTCTTATTGACGATGAAACACAGAAATTGCATCGGAATTAATTACAAAAGCCACAATGCCGACATAAGGACAAGAAGACTGACTCTTCTTACTGACTATGCTTTGAAGCATTCCTGTGACACCAGTTATTGATTCCGAAGCTTCACTTCAGGTTTATTGTATACCTCTGACCTTCTTATTGACGATGAAACACAGAAAATACATCGGAATTAAATAGAAAAGGCACAATGTCGACGTAAGTACAAGAAGACTGACTCTTCTTACTGTCTATGTTTTGAACCATTCCTGTGACACTAGTTATAGATTCCGATGCTTCACTCCAGTTTAACTATATCCCTTGGACCTTCTTTTTGACGATGAAACACAGAAATTGCATCGGAATTAAATAGAAAAGGCACAATGCCGACTTAAGTACAAGAAGACTGACTCTTCTTACTGACTATGCTTTGAACCATTCCATTGACACTAGTTATAGATTCCGATGCTTCACTCCATGTTTACTGTATCCCTTGGACCTTCTTATTGACGATGAAACACAGAAATTGCATCGGAATTAAATACAAAAGGTACAATGCCGACTTAAGGACAAGAAGACTGACTCTTTTTACTGACTTTGTTTTGTACCATTCCTGTGACACTAGTTATAGATTCCGATGCTTCACTTCAGGTTTATTGTATCCCTCTGACCTTCGTATTGGCGATGAAACACAGAAATTGCCTCGGAATTAAATACAATAGGCACAATGCCGACTTAAGTACAAGAAGACTGACTCTTCTTACTGACTATGTTTTGAACCATTCCTGTGACACTAGTTATAGATTCCGATGCTTCACTCCAGGTTTTCTATATCCCTTGGACGTTCTTATTGACGATGAAACACAGAAATTGCATCGGAATTAAATAGAAAAGCGACAATGCCGACTTAAGTACAAGAAGACTGACTCCTCTTACTGACTATGTTTTGAACCATTCCATTGACACTAGTTATAGATTCCGATGCTTCACTCCATGTTTACTGTATCCCTTGGACCTTCTTATTGACGATGAAACACAGAAATTGCATCGGAATTAAATACAAAAGGAACAATGCCGACTTAAGGACAAGAAGACTGACTCTTCTTACTGACTTTGCTTTGAACCATTCCTGTGACACTAGTTATAGATTCCGATGCTTCACTTCAGGTTTATTGTATCCCTCTGACCTTCTTATTGGCGATGAAACACAGAAATTGCATCGGAATTAAATAGAAAAGGCACAATGCCGACTTAAGTACAAGAAGACTGACTCTTCTTACTAACTATATTTTGAACCATTCCTGTGACACTAGTTATAGATTCCGATGATTCAGTCGAGGTTTACTGTATCGGTTGGACCTTCATATTGACGATGAAACGCAGAAATTGCATCAGAATTAAATAGAAAATGCACAATGATGACTTAAGTACAAAAAGACTGACTCTTCTTACTGTCTATGTTTTTAGCCATTTCTGTGACACTAGTTATAGATTCCGATGCTTCACTCCTGGTTTACTGCATCCCTTGGACCTTCTTATTGACGATGAAACACAGAAATTGCATCGGAATTAAATACAAAAGGCACAATGCCGACTTAAGGACAACAAGATTGACTCTTCTTACTGACTATGCTTTGAACCATTCCTGTGACACTAGTTATAGTTTCCGATGCTTCACTCGAGGTTTACTGTATCCCTTGGACCTTCTTATTGACGATGAAACACAGATATTGCATCGGAATTAATTACAAAAGGCACAATGCCGACATAAGGACAAGAAGACTGACTCTTCTTACTGACTATGTTTTGATGCATTCCTGTGACACTAGCTATAGATTCCGAAGCTTCACTTCAGGTTTACTGTATCCCTTGGACCTTCGTATTGACGATGAAACACAGAAATTGCATCGGAATTAAATACAAAAGGCACAATGCCGACTTAAGGACAAGAAGACTGACTCTTCTTACTGACTTTGTTTTGAACCATTCCTGTGACACTAGTTATAGATTCCGATGCTTCACTTCAGGTTTATTGTATCCCTCTGACCTTCTTATTGACGATGAAACACAGAAATTGCATCGGAATTAAATAGAAAAGGCACAATGCCGACTTAAGTACAAGAAGACTGACTCTCCTTACTGACTATGTTTTAAACCATTCCATTGACACTAGTTACAGATTCCGATGCTTCACTCCAGGTTTACTGTATCCCTTGGATTTTCTTATTGACGATGAAACACAGGAATTGCATCGGAATTAAATACAAAAACGCACAATGCCGACTTAAGGACAAGAAGCTGACTCTTCTTACTGACTTTTCTTTGAACCATTCCTGTGACACTAGTTATAGATTCCGATTCTTCACTTCAGGTTTATTGTATCCCTCTGACCTTCTTATTGGCGATGAAACACAGAAATTGCATAAGAATTAAATAGAAAAGGCACAATGCCGACTTAAGTACAAGAAGACTGACTCTTCTTACTGACTATATTTTGAACCATTCCTGTGACACTAGTTATAGATTCCGATGCTTCGGTCGAGGTTCACTGTATCGGTTGGACCTTCATATTGACGATGAAACGCAGAAATTGCATCAGAATTAAATAGAAAATGCACAATGATGACTTAAGTACAATTAGACTGACTCTTCTTACTGACTATGTTTTGAACCATTCCTGTGACACTAGTTATAGATCCGATGCTTCACTTCATTTTTACTTTCAACCTTGGACCTTCTTATTGACGATGAAACACAGAAATTGCATCGGAATTAAATACAAAAGGCACAAAGCAGAATTAAGGTCAAGAAGACTCACTCTTCTTACTGTCTATGCTTTGAACCATTCCTGTGACACTAGTTATAGATTCCGATGCTTCACTCCAGGTTTACTGTATCCCTTGGACCTTCTTATTGACGATGAAACACAGAAATTGCATCGGAATTAATTACAAAAGGCACAATGCCGACATAAGGACAAAAAGACTGACTCTTCTTACTGACTATGTTTTGAAGCATTCCTGTGCCACTAGCTATAGATTCCGAAGCTTTACTTCAGGTTTACTGTATCCCTTGGACCATCATATTGACGAAGAAACATAGAAATTGCATTGGAATTAAATTCAAAAGGCACAATGCCGACTTAAGTACAAGAAGACTGACTCATCTTACAGTCTATGTTTTGAAATATTCCATTGACACTAGTTATAGATTCCGATGCTTCACTCGAGGTTAACTGTATCCCTTAGACCTTGTTATTGACGATGAAACACAGAAATATCATCGGAAATAATTACAAAAGGCATAATGCCGGCATAAGGACAAGAAGACTGACTCTTCCTACTGACTATGTTTTGAAGCATTCCTGTGACACTAGCTATAGATTCCGAAGCTTCACTTCAGGTTTACTGTATCCCTTGGACCTTCTTATTGACGATGAAACACAGAAATTGCATCGGAATTAAATACAAATGGTACAATGCCGACTTAAGGACAAGAAGACTGACTCTTTTTACTGACTTTGCTTTGTACCATTCCTGTGACACTAGTTATAGATTCCGATGCTTCACTTCAGGTTTATTGTATCCCTCTGACCTTATTGGCGATGAAACACAGAAATTGCCTCGGAATTAAATACAAAAGGCACGATGCCGACTTAAGTACAAATAGACTGACTCTTCTTACTGACTATGTTTTGAACAATTCCTGTGACACTAGTTATAGATTCCGATGCTTCACTCCAGGTTTACTATATCCCTTGGACCTTCTTATTGACGATGAAACACAGAAATTGCATCGGAATTAAATACAAAAGGCACAATGCCGACTTAAGGACAACAAGATTGACTCTTCTTACTGACTATGCTTTGAACCATTCCTGTGACACTAGTTATAGTTTCCGATGCTTCACTCGAGGTTTACTGTATCCCTTGGACCTTCTTATTGACGATGAAACACAGATATTGCATCGGAATTAATTACAAAAGGCACAATGCCGACATAAGGACAAGAAGACTGACTCTTCTTACTGACTATGTTTTGATGCATTCCTGTGACACTAGCTATAGATTCCGAAGCTTCACTTCAGGTTTACTGTATCCCTTGGACCTTCGTATTGACGATGAAACACAGAAATTGCATCGGAATTAAATACAAAAGGCACAATGCCGACTTAAGGACAAGAAGACTGACTCTTCTTACTGACTTTGTTTTGAACCATTCCTGTGACACTAGTTATAGATTCCGAAGCTTCACTTCAGGTTTATTGTATCCCTCTGACCTTCTTATTGACGATGAAACACAGAAATTGCATCGGAATTAAATAGAAAAGGCACAATGTCGACGTAAGTACAAGAAGACTGACTCTTCTTACTGTCTATGTTTTGAACCATTCCTGTGACACTAGTTATAGATTCCGATGCTTCACTCGAGGTTTACTATATCCCTTGGACCTTCTTATTGACGATGAAACACAGAAATTGCATCGGAATTAAATAGAAAAGGCACAATGCCGACTTAAGTACAAGAAGACTGACTCTCCTTACTGACTATGTTTTAAACCATTCCATTGACACTAGTTACAGATTCCGATGCTTCACTCCAGGTTTACTGTATCCCTTGGACCTTCTTATTGACGATGAAACACAGGAATTGCATCGGAATTAAATACAAAAACGCACAATGCCGACTTAAGGACAAGAAGCTGACTCTTCTTACTGACTTTTCTTTGAACCATTCCTGTGACACTAGTTATAGATTCCGATGCTTCACTTCAGGTTTATTGTATCCCTCTGACCTTCTTATTGACGATGAAACACAGAAATTGCATCGGAATAAAATAGAAAAGGCACAATGCCGACATAAGTACAAGAAGACTGACTCTTCTTACTGACTATGTTTTGAACCATTCCTGTGACACTAGTTATAGATTCCGATGCTTCACTCCAGGTTTACTGCATCCCTTGGACCTTCTTATTGACGATGAACTACAGAAATTGCATCGGAATTAAATACAAAAGGCACAATGCCGACTTAAGTACAAGAAGACTAACTCTTCTTACTAACTATATTTTGAACCATTCCTGTGACACTAGTTATGGATTCCGATGCTTCACTTCAGGTTTACTGTATCCCTCTGACCTTCTTATTGACGATGAAACACAGAAATCGCATCAGAATTAAATAGAAAAGGCACAATGCCGACTTAAGTACAAGAAGACTGACTCTTCTTACTGTCTATGATTTGAACCATCCCTGTGACACTAGTTATAGATTCCGATGCTTCACTCCAAGTTTACTGTATCCCTTGGTCCTTCTTATTGACGATGAAACACAGAAATTGCATCGGAATTAATTACCAAAGGCACAATGCCGACATAAGGACAAGAAGACTGACTCTTCTTACTGACTATGTTTTGAAGAATTCCTGTGACACTAGCTATAGATTCCGAAGATTCACTTCAGGTTCACTGTATCCCTTGGACCTTCTTATTGACGATGAATCACAGAAATTGCATCGGAATTAAATACAAAAGGTACAATGCCGACTTAAGGACAAGAAGACTGACTCTTTTTACTGACTTTGTTTTGTACCATTCCTGTGACACTAGTTATAGATTCCGATTCTTCACTTCAGGTTTATTGTATCCCTCTGAACTTCTTATTGGCGATGAAACACAGAAATTGCATAAGAATTAAATAGAAAAGGCACAATGCCGACTTAAGTACAAGAAGACTGACTCTTCTTACTGACTATATTTTGAACCATTCCTGTGACACTAGTTATAGATTCCGATGCTTCGGTCGAGGTTCACTGTATCGGTTGGACCTTCATATTGACGATGAAACGCAGAAATTGCATCAGAATTAAATAGAAAATATACAATGATGACTTAAGTACAATAAGACTGACTCTTCTTACTGACTATGTTTTGAACCATTCCTGTGACACTAGTTATAGATCCGATGCTTCACTTCATTTTTACTTTCAACCTTGGACCTTCTTATTGACGATGAAACACAGAAATTGCATCGGAATTAAATACAAAAGGCACATAGCAGAATTAAGGTCAAGAAGACTCACTCTTCTTACTGTCTATGCTTTGAACCATTCCTGTGACACTAGTTATAGATTCCGATGCTTCACTCCAGGTTTACTGTATCCCTTGGACCTTCTTATTGACGATGAAACACAGAAATTGCATCGGAATTAATTACAAAAGGCACAATGCCGACATAAGGACAAGAAGACTGACTCTTCTTACTGACTATGTTTTGAAGCATTCCTGTGCCACTAGCTATAGATTCCGAAGCTTTACTTCAGGTTTACTGTATCCCTTGGACCATCATATTGACGAAGAAACACAGAAATTGCATTGGAATTAAATTCAAAAGGCACAATGCCGACTTAAGTACAAGAAGACTGACTCATCTTACAGTCTATGTTTTGAAATATTCCATTGACACTAGTTATAGATTCCGATGCTTCACTCGAGGTTTACTGTATCCCTTAGACCTTGTTATTGACGATGAAACACAGAAATATTATCGGAAATAATTACAAAAGGAACAATGCCGGCATAAGGACAAGAATACTGACTCTTCTTACTGACTATGTTTTGAAGCATTCCTGTGACACTAGCTATAGATTCCGAAGCTTCACTTCAGGTTTACTGTATCCCTTGGACCTTCTTATTGACGATGAAACACAGAAATTGCATCGGAATTAAATACAAATGGTACAATGCCGACTTAAGGACAAGAAGACTGACTCTTTTTACTGACTTTGCTTTGTACCATTCCTGTGACACTAGTTATAGATTCCGATGCTTCACTTCAGGTTTATTGTATCCCTCTGACCTTATTGGCGATGAAACACAGAAATTGCCTCGGAATTAAATACAAAAGGCACGATGCCGACTTAAGTACAAGTAGACTGACTCTTCTTACTGACTATGTTTTGAACAATTCCTGTGACACTAGTTATAGATTCCGATGCTTCACTCCAGGTTTACTATATCCCTTGGACCTTCTTATTGACGATGAAACACATAAATTGCATCGGAATTAAATAGAAAAGTCACAATGAAGACTTAAGTACAAGAAGACTGACTCTTCTTACTGACTATGCTTTGAACCATTCCATTGACACTAGTTATAGATTCCGATGCTTCACTCCATGTTTACTGTATACCTTGGACCTTGTTATTGACGATGAAACACAGAAATTTCATCGGAATTAAATACAAAAGGCACAAAACAGAATTAAGGTCAAGAAGACTGACTCTTCTTAGTGTCTATGCTTCGAACCATTCCTGTGACACTAGTTATAGATTCCGATGCTTCACTCCAGGTTTACTGTATCCCTTGGACCTTCTTATTGACGATGAAACACCGAAATTGCATCGGAATTAATTACAAAAGGCACAATGCCGACATAAGGCAAAAAGACTGACTCTTCTTACTGACTATGTTTGAAGCATTCCTGTGCCACTAGCTATAGATTCCGAAGCTTCACTTCAGGTTTACTGTATCCCTTGGACCATCATATTGACGAAGAAACACAGAAATTGCTTTGGAATTAAATTCAAAAGCCACAATGCCGACTTAAGGACAAGAAGACTGACTCTTCTTACTGACTTTGTTTTGAACCATTCCTGTGACACTAGTTATAGATTCCGATGCTTCACTTCAGGTTTATTGTATCCCTCTGACCTTCTTATTGACGATGAAACACAGAAATTGCATCGGAATTAAATAGAAAAGGCACAATGTCGACGTAAGTACAAGAAGACTGACTCTTCTTACTGTCTATGTTTTGAACCATTCCTGTGACACTAGTTATAGATTCCGATGCTTCACTCCAGGTTTACTGCATCCCTTGGACCTTCTTATTGACGATGAACTACAGAAATTGCATCAGAATTAAATACAAAATTCACAATGCCGACTTAAGTACAAGAAGACTAACTCTTCTTACTATGTTTTGAACCATTCCTGTGACACTAGTTATGGATTGCGATGCTTCACTTCAGGTTTACTGTATCCCTCTGACCTTCTTATTGATGATGAAACACAGAAATCGCATCAGAATTAAATAGAAAAGGCACAATGCCGACTTAAGTACAAGAAGACTGATTCTTCTTACTGTCTATGTTTTGAACCATCCCTGTGACACTAGTTATAGATTCCGATGCTACACTCCAGTTTTACTATATCCCTTGGACCTTCTAATTGAAGATGAAACACAGAAATTGCATCGGAATTAAAAAGAAAAATCACAATGCCGACTTAAGTACAAGAAGACTGACTCCTCTTACTGACTATGTCTTGAACCATTCCATTGCCACTAGTTATAGATTCCGATGCTTCACTCCAGGTTTACTGTATCCCTTTGACCTTCTTACTGACGATGAAACACAGCAATTGCATCGGAATTAAATACAAAAGGCACAATGCCGACTTAAGGACAAGATGACTGACTCTTCTTACTGACTATGTTTTGAAGCATTCGTGTGACACCAGTTATAGATTCCGAAGCTTCACTTCAGGTTTATTGTATCCCTTTGACCTTCTTATTGACGATGAAACACAGAAAATGCATCGGAATTAAATACAAAAGGCACAATGTCGACGTAAGTACAAGAAGACTGACTCTTCTTACTGTCTATGTTTTGAACCATTCCTGTGACACTAGTTATAGATTCCGATGCTTCACTCCAGTTTTACTATATCCCTTGGACCTTCTTTTTGACGATGAAACACAGAAATTGCATCGGAATTAAATAGAAAATTCACAATGCCGACTTAAGTACAGGAAGACTGACTCTTCTTACTGACTATGCTTTGAACCATTCCATTGACACTAGTTATAGATTCCGATGCTTCACTCCAGTTTTACTATATCCCTTGGACCTTCTTATTGACGATGAAACACAGAAATTGCATCGGAATTAAATACAAAAGGCACAATGCCGTCTTAAGGACAAGAAGACTGACTCTTCTTACAGTCTATGTTTTGAAATATTCCATTGACACTAGTTATAGATTCCGATGCTTCACTCGAGGTTTACTGTATCCCTTAGACCTTGTTATTGACGATGAAACACAGAAATATCATCGGAAATAATTACAAAAGGCACAATGCCGACATAAGGACAAGAAGACTGACTCTTCTTACTGACTATGTTTTGAAGCATTCCTGTGACACTAGCTATAGATTCCGAAGCTTCACTTCAGGTTTACTGTATCCCTTGGACCTTCTTATTGACGATGAAACACAGAAATTGCATCGGAATTAAATACAAAAGGCACAATGCCGTCTTAAGGACAAGAAGACTGACTCTTCTTACTGACTTTGCTTTGAACCATTCCTGTGACACTAGTTATAGATTCCGATGCTTCACTTCAGGTTTATTGTATCCCTCTGACCTTCTTATTGACGATGAAACACAGAAATTGCATCGGAATTAAATAAAAAGGCACAATGCCGACTTAAGTACAAGAAGACTGACTCATCTTACAGTCTATGCTTTGAAATATTCCATTGACACTAGTTATAGATTCCGATGCTTCACTCGAGGTTTACTGTATCCCTTAGACCTTGTTATTGACGATGAAACACAGAAATATCATCGGAAATAATTACAAAAGGCACAATGCCGACATAAGGACAAGAAAACTGACTCTTCTTACTGACTATGTTTTGAAGCATTCCTGTGACACTAGCTATAGATTCCGAAGCTTCACTTCAGGTTTACTGTATCCCTTGGACCTTCTTATTGACGATGAAACACAGAAATTGCATCGGAATTAAATACAAATGGTACAATGCCGACTTAAGGACAAGAAGACTGACTCTTTTTACTGACTTTGCTTTGTACCATTCCTGTGACACTAGTTATAGATTCCGATGCTTCACTTCAGGTTTATTGTACCCCTCTGACCTTATTGGCGATGAAACACAGAAATTGCCTCGGAATTAAATACAAAAGGCACAATGCCGACTTAAGTACAAGTAGACTGACTCTTCTTACTGACTACGTTTTGTACAATTCCTGTGACACTAGTTATAGATTCCGATGCTTCACTCCAGGTTTACTATATCCCTTGGACCTTCTTATTGACGATGAAACACAGAAATTGCATCGGAATTAAATAGAAAAGGCACAATGCCGACTTAAGTACAAGAAGACTGACTCTTCTTACTGACTATGTTTTGAACCATTCCATTGACACTAGTTATAGATTCCGATGCTTCACTCCATGTTTACTGTATACCTTGGACCTTGTTATTGACGATGAAACACAGAAATTGCATCGGAATTAAATACAAAAGGCACAAAGCAGAATTAAGGTCAAGAAGACTGACTCTTCTTACTGTCTATGCTTTGAACCCTTCCTGTGACACTAGTTATAGATTCCGATGCTTCACTCCAGGTTTACTGTATCCCTTGGACCTTCTTATTGACGATGAAACACAGAAATTGCATCGGAATTAATTACAAAAGGCACAATGCCGACATAAGGACAAAAAGACTGACTCTTCTTATTGACTATGTTTGAAGCATTCCTGTGCCACTAGCTATAGATTCCGAAGCTTCACTTCAGGTTTACTGTATTCCTTGGACCATCATATTGACGAAGAAACACAGAAATTGCATTGGAATTAAATTCAAAAGGCACAATGCCGACTTAAGGACAAGAAGACTGACTCTTCTTACTGACTTTGTTTTGAATCATTCCTGTGACACTAGTTATAGATTCCGATGCTTCACTTCAGGTTTATTGTATCCCTCTGACCTTCTTATTGACGATGAAACACAGAAATTGCATCGGAATTAAATAGAAAAGGCACAATGTCGACGTAAGTACAAGAAGACTGACACTTCTTACTGTCTATGTTTTGAACCATTCCTGTGACACTAGTTATAGATTCCGATGCTTCACTCCAGGTTTACTGCATCCCTTGGACCTTCTTATTGACGATGAACTACAGAAATTGCATCAGAATTAAATACAAAATTCACAATGCCGACTTAAGTACAAGAAGACTAACTCTTCTTATTGACTATGTTTTGAACCATTCCTGTGACACTAGTTATGGATTCCGATGCTTCACTTCAGGTTTACTGTATCCCTCTGACCTTCTTATTGACGATGAAACACAGAAATCGCATCAGAATTAAATAGAAAAGGCACAATGCCGACTTAAGTACAAGAAGACTGACTCTTCTTACTGTCTATGTTTTGAACCATCCCTGTGACACTAGTTATAGATTCCGATGCTACACTCCAGTTTTACTATATCCCTTGGACCTTCTAATTGAAGATGAAACACAGAAATTGCATCGGAATTAAAAAGAAAAATCACAATGCCGACTTAAGTACAAGAAGACTGACTCCTCTTACTGACTATGTCTTGAACCATTCCATTGCCACTAGTTATAGATTCCGATGCTTCACTCCAGGTTTACTGTATCCCTTGGACCTTCTTATTGACGATGAAACACAGAAATTGCATCGGAATTAAATAGAAAAGGCACAATGCCGACTTAAGTACAAAAACCTGACTCTTCTTACTGACTATGTTTTGAACCATTCCTGTGACACTAGTTATAGATCCGATGCTTCACTTCAGGCTTACTGTATACCTTTGACCTTCTTACTGACGATGAAACACAGAAATTGCATCGGAATTAAATACAAAAGGCACAAAGCAGAATTAAGGTCAAGAAGACTGACTCTTCTTACTGTCTATGTTTTGAACCACTCCTGTGACACTAGTTATAGATTCCGATGCTTCACTCCAGGTTTACTGTATCCCTTGGACCTTCTTATTGACGATGAAACACAGAAATTGCATCGGAATTAATTACAAAAGCCACAATGCCGACATAAGGACAAGAAGACTGACTCTTCTTACTGACTATGTTTTGAAGCATTCCTGTGACACCAGTTATTGATTCCGAAGCTTCACTTCAGGTTTATTGTATACCTCTGACCTTCTTATTGACGATGAAACACAGAAAATACATCGGAATTAAATAGAAAAGGCACAATGTCGACGTAAGTACAAGAAGACTGACTCTTCTTACTGTCTATGTTTTGAACCATTCCTGTGACACTAGTTATAGATTCCGATGCTTCACTTCAGGTTTATTGTATCCCTCTGACCTTCTTATTGGCGATGAAACACAGAAATTGCCTCGGAATTAAATACAATAGGCACAATGCCGACTTAAGTACAAGAAGACTGACTCTTCTTACTGACTATGTTTTGAACCATTCCTGTGACACTAGTTATAGATTCCGATGCTTCACTCCAGGTTTTCTATATCCCTTGGACGTTCTTATTGACGATGAAACACAGAAATTGCATCGGAATTAAATAGAAAAGCGACAATGCCGACTTAAGTACAAGAAGACTGACTCTTCTTACTGACTATGCTTTGAACCATTCGATTGACATTAGTTATAGATTCCGATGCTTCACTCCATGTTTACTGTATCCCTTGGACCTTCTTATTGACGATGAAACACAGAAATTGCATCGGAATTAAATACAAAAGGTACAATGCCGACTTAAGGACAAGAAGACTGACTCTTTTTACTGACTTTGCTTTGTACCATTCCTGTGACACTAGTTATAGATTCCGATGCTTCACTTCAGGTTTATTGTATCCCTCTGACCTTCTTATTGGCGATGAAACACAGAAATTGCCTCGGAATTAAATACAATAGGCACAATGCCGACTTAAGTACAAGAAGACTGACTCTCCTTACTGACTATGTTTTAAACCATTCCATTGACACTAGTTACAGATTCCGATGCTTCACTCCAGGTTTACTGTATCCCTTGGACCTTCTTATTGACGATGAAACACAGGAATTGCATCGGAACTAAATACAAAAACGCACAATGCCGACTTAAGGACAAGAAGCTGACTCTTCTTACTGACTTTTCTTTGAACCATTCCTGTGACACTAGTTATAGATTCCGATTCTTCACTTCAGGTTTATTGTATCCCTCTGACCTTCTTATTGGCGATGAAACACAGAAATTGCATAAGAATTAAATAGAAAAGGCACAATGCCGACTTAAGTACAAGAAGACTGACTCTTCTTACTGACTATATTTTGAACCATTCCTGTGACACTAGTTATAGATTCCGATGCTTCGGTCGAGGTTCACTGTATCGGTTGGACCTTCATATTGACGATGAAACGCAGAAATTGCATCAGAATTAAATAGAAAATGCACAATGATGACTAAAGTACAATAAGACTGACTCTTCTTACTGACTATGTTTTGAACCATTCCTGTGACACTAGTTATAGATCCGATGCTTCACTTCATTTTTACTTTCAACCTTGGACCTTCTTATTGACGATGAAACACAGAAATTGCATCGGAATTAAATACAAAAGGCACAAAGCAGAATTAAGGTCAAGAAGACTCACTCTTCTTACTGTCTATGCTTTGAACCATTCCTGTGACACTAGTTATAGATTCCGATGCTTCACTCCAGGTTTACTGTATCCCTTGGACCTTCTTATTGACGATGAAACACAGAAATTGCATCGGAATTAATTACAAAAGGCACAATGCCGACATAAGGACAAAAAGACTGACTCTTCTTACTGACTATGTTTTGAAGCATTCCTGTGCCACTAGCTATAGATTCCGAAGCTTTACTTCAGGTTTACTGTATCCCTTGGACCATCATATTGACGAAGAAACACAGAAATTGCATTGGAATTAAATTCAAAAGGCACAATGCCGACTTAAGTACATGAAGACTGACTCATCTTACAGTCTATGTTTTGAAATATTCCATTGACACTAGTTATAGATTCCGATGCTTCACTCGAGGTTTACTGTATCCCTTAGACCTTGTTATTGACGATGAAACACAGATATTGCATCGGAATTAATTACAAAAGGCACAATGCCGACATAAGGACAAGAAGACTGACTCTTCTTACTGACTATGTTTTGATGCATTCCTGTGACACTAGCTATAGATTCCGAAGCTTCACTTCAGGTTTACTGTATCCCTTGGACCTTCTTATTGACGATGAAACACAGAAATTGCATCGGAATTAAATACAAATGGTACAATGCCGACTTAAGGACAAGAAGACTGACTCTTTTTACTGACTTTGCTTTGTACCATTCCTGTGACACTAGTTATAGATTCCGATGCTTCACTTCAGGTTTATTGTATCCCTCTGACCTTATTGGCGATGAAACACAGAAATTGCCTCGGAATTAAATACAAAAGGCACGATGCCGTCTTAAGTACAAATAGACCGACTCTTCTTACTGACTATGTTTTGAACAATTCCAGTGACACTAGTTATAGATTCCGATGCTTCACTCCAGGTTTACTATATCCCTTGGACCTTCTTATTGACGATGAAACACAGAAATTGCATCGGAATTAAATACAAAAGGCACAATGCCGACTTAAGGACAACAAGATTGACTCTTCTTACTGACTATGCTTTGAACCATTCCTGTGACACTAGTTATAGTTTCCGATGCTTCACTCGAGGTTTACTGTATCCCTTGGACCTTCTTATTGACGATGAAACACAGATATTGCATCGGAATTAATTACAAAAGGCACAATGCCGACATAAGGACAAGAAGACTGACTCTTCTTACTGACTATGTTTTGATGCATTCCTGTGACACTAGCTATAGATTCCGAAGCTTCACTTCAGGTTTACTGTATCCCTTGGACCTTCTTATTGACGATGAAACACAGAAATTGCATCGGAATTAATTACAAAAGGCACAATGCCGACATAAGGACAAGAAGACTGACTCTTCTTACTGACTATGTTTGAAGCATTCCTGTGCCACTAGCTATAGATTCCGAAGCTTCACTTCAGGTTTACTGTATCCCTTGGACCATCATATTGACGAAGAAACACAGAAATTGCATTGGAATTAAATTCAAAAGCCACAATGCCGACTTAAGGACAAGAAGACTGACTCTTCTTACTGACTTTGTTTTGAACCATTCCTGTGACACTAGTTATAGATTCCGATGCTTCACTTCAGGTTTATTGTATCCCTCTGACCTTCTTATTGACGATGAAACACAGAAATTGCATCGGAATTAAATAGAAAAGGCACAATGTCGACGTAAGTACAAGAAGACTGACTCTTCTTACTGTCTATGTTTTGAACCATTCCTGTGACACTAGTTATAGATTCCGATGCTTCACTCCAGGTTTACTGCATCCCTTGGACCTTCTTATTGACGATGAACTACAGAAATTGCATCAGAATTAAATACAAAATTCACAATGCCGACTTAAGTACAAGAAGACTAACTCTTCTTACTGACTATGTTTTGAACCATTCCTGTGACACTAGTTATGGATTCCGATGCTTCACTTCAGGTTTAGTGTATCCCTCTGACCTTCTTATTGATGATGAAACACAGAAATCGCATCAGAATTAAATAGAAAAGGCACAATGCCGACTTAAGTACAAGAAGACTGACTCTTCTTACTGTCTATGTTTTGAACCAGCCCTGTGACACTAGTTATAGATTCCGATGCTACACTCCAGTTTTACTATATCCCTTGGACCTTCTAATTGAAGATGAAACACAGAAATTGCATCGGAATTCAAAAGAAAAATCACAAGAAGACTGACTCCTCTTACTGACTATGTCTTGAACCATTCCATTGCCACTAGTTATAGATTCTGATGCTTCACTCCAGGTTTACTGTATCCCTTGGACCTTCTTATTGACGATGAAACACAGAAATTGCATCGGAATTAAATAGAAAAGGCACAATGCCGACTTAAGTACAAAAACCTGACTCTTCTTACTGACTATGTTTTGAACCATTCCTGTGACACTAGTTATAGATCCGATGCTTCACTTCAGGCTTACTGTATACCTTTGACCTTCTTACTGACGATGAAACACAGAAATTGCATCGGAATTAAATACAAAAGGCACAAAGCAGAATTAAGGTCAAGAAGACTGACTCTTCTTACTGTCTATGTTTTGAACCACTCCTGTGACACTAGTTATAGATTCCGATGCTTCACTCCAGGTTTACTGTATCCCTTGGACCTTCTTATTGACGATGAAACACAGAAATTGCATCGGAATTTATTACAAAAGCCACAATGCCGACATAAGGACAAGAAGACTGACTCTTCTTACTGACTATGTTTTGAAGCATTCCTGTGACACCAGTTATAGATTCCGAAGCTTCACTTCAGGTTTATTGTATCCCTCTGACCTCCTTATTGACGATGAAACACAGAAAATGCATCGGAATTAAATAGAAAAGGCACAATGTCGACGTAAGTACAAGAAGACTGACTCTTCTTACTGTCTATGTTTTGAACCATTCCTGTGACACTAGTTATAGATTCCGATGCTTCACTCCAGTTTAACTATATCCCTTGGACCTTCGTTTTGACGATGAAACACAGATATTGCATCGGAATTAAATAGAAAAGGCACAATGCCGACTTAAGTACAAGAAGACTGAATCTTCTTACTGACTATGCTTTGAACCATTCCATTGACACTAGTTATAGATTCCGATGCTTCACTCCATGTTTACTGTATCCCTTGGACCTTCTTATTGACGATGAAACACAGAAATTGCATCGGAATTAAATACAAAAGGTACAATGCCGACTTAAGGACAAGAAGACTGACTCTTTTTACTGACTTTGTTTTGTACCATTCCTGTGACACTAGTTATAGATTCCGATGCTTCCCTTCAGGTTTATTGTATCCCTCTGACCTTCTTATTGGCGATGAAACACAGAAATTGCCTCGGAATTAAATACTAAAGGCACAATGCCGACTTAAGTACAAGAAGACTGACTCTTCTTACTGACTATGTTTTGAACCATTCCTGTGACACTAGTTATAGATTCCGATGCTTCACTCCAGGTTTTCTATATCCCTTGGACGTTCTTATTGACGATGAAACACAGAAATTGCATCGGAATTAAATAGAAAAGCGACAATGCCGACTTAAGTACAAGAAGACTGACTCTTCTTACTGACTATGTTTTGAACCATTCCATTGACACTAGTTATAGATTCCGATGCTTCACTCCATGTTTACTGTATCCCTTGGACCTTCTTATTGACGATGAAACACAGAAATTGCATCGGAATTAAATACAAAAGGAACAATGCCGACTTAAGGACAAGAAGACTGACTCTTCTTACTGACTTTGCTTTGAACCATTCCTGTGACACTAGTTATAGATTCCGATGCTTCACGTCAGGTTTATTGTATCCCTCTGACCTTCTTATTGGCGATGAAACACAGAAATTGCATCGGAATTAAATAGAAAAGGCACAATGCCGACTTAAGTACAAGAAGACTGACTCTTCTTACTGACTATATTTTGAACCATTCCTGTGACACTAGTTATAGATTCCGATGATTCAGTCGAGGTTTACTGTATCGGTTGGACCTTCATATTGACGATGAAACGCAGAAATTGCATCAGAATTAAATAGAAAATGCACAATGATGACTTAAGTACAAAAAGACTGACTCTTCTTACTGTCTATGTTTTGAGCCATTTCTGTGACACTAGTTATAGATTCCGATGCTTCACTCCTGGTTTACTGCATCCCTTGGACCTTCTTATTGACGATGAAACACAGAAATTGCATCGGAATTAAATACAAAAGGCACAATGCCGACTTAAGGACAACAAGATTGACTCTTCTTACTGACTATGCTTTGAACCATTCCTGTGACACTAGTTATAGTTTCTGATGCTTCACTCCAGGTTTACTGTATCCCTTGGACCTTCTTATTGACGATGAAACACAGATATTGCATCGGAATTAATTACAAAAGGCACAATGCCGACATAAGGACAAGAAGACTGACTCTTCTTACTGACTATGTTTTGATGCATTCCTGTGACACTAGCTATAGATTCCGAAGCTTCACTTCAGGTTTACTGTATCCCTTGGACCTTCTTATTGACGATGAAACACAGAAATTGCATCGGAATTAAATACAAAAGGCACAATGCCGACTTAAGGACAAGAAGACTGACTCTTCTTACTGACTTTGTTTTGAACCATTCCTGTGACACTAGTTATAGATTCCGATGCTTCACTTCAGGTTTATTGTATCCCTCTGACCTTCTTATTGACGATGAAACACAGAAATTGCATCGGAATTAAATAGAAAAGGCACAATGTCGACGTAAGTACAAGAAGACTGACTCTTCTTACTGTCTATGTTTTGAACCATTCCTGTGACACTAGTTATAGATTCCGATGCTTCACTCGAGGTTTACTATATCCCTTTGACCTTCTTATTGACGATGAAACACAGAAATTGCATCGGAATTAAATAGAAAAGGCACAATGCCGACTTAAGTACAAGAAGACTGACTCTCCTTATTGACTATGTTTTAAACCATTCCATTGACACTAGTTACAGATTCCGATGCTTCACTCCAGGTTTACTGTATCCCTTGGACCTTCTTATTGACGATGAAACACAGGAATTGCATCGGAATTATATACAAAAACGCACAATGCCGACTTAAGGACAAGAAGCTGACTCTTCTTACTGACTTTCCTTTGAACCATTCCTGTGTCACTAGTTACAGATTCCTATGCTTCACTTCAGGTTTATTGTATCCCACTAACCTTCTTATTGACGATGAATCACAGAAATAGCATCGGAATAAAATAGAAAAGGCACAATGCCGACATAAGGACAAGAAGACTGACTCTTCTTACTGACTATGTTTTGAACCATTCCTGTGACACTAGTTATAGATCCGATGCTTCACTTCATTTTTACTTTCAACCTTGGACCTTCTTATTGACGATGAAACACAGAAATTGCATCGGAATTAAATACAAAAGGCACAAAGCAGTATTAAGGTCAAGAAGACACACTCTTCTTACTATCTATGCTTTGAACCATTCCTGTGACACTAGTTATAGATTCCGATGCTTCACTCCAGGTTTACTGTATCCCTTGGACCTTCTTATTGACGATGAAACACAGAAATTGCATCGGAATTAATTACAAAAGGCACAATGCCGACATAAGGGCAAGAAGACTGACTCATCTTACTGACTATGTTTTGAAGCATTCCTGTGCCACTAGCTATAGATTCCGAAGCTTTACTTCAGGTTTACTGTATCCCTTGGACCATCATATTGACGAAGAAACACAGAAATTGCATTGGAATTAAATTCAAAAGGCACATTGCCGACTTAAGGACAAGAAGACTGACTCTTCTTACTGACTTTGTTTTGAACCATTCCTGTGACACTAGTTATAGATTCCGATGCTTCACTTCAGGTTTATTGTATCCCTCTGACCTTCTTATTGACGATGAAACACAGAAATCGCATCAGAATTAAATAGAAAAGGCACAATGCCGACTTAAGTACAAGAAGACTGACTCTTCTTACTGTCTATGTTTTGAACCATCCCTGTGACACTAGTTATAGATTCCGATGCTACACTCCAGTTTTACTGTATCCCTTGGACCTTCTAATTGAAGATGAAGCACAGAAATTGCATCGGAATTAAAAAGAAAAGTCACAATGCCGACTCAAGTACAAGAAGACTGACTCCTCTTACTGACTATGTCTTGAACCATTCCATTGCCACTAGTTATAGATTCCGATGCTTCACTCCAGGTTTACTGTATCCCTTGGACCTTCTTATTGACGATGAAACACAGAAATTGCATCGGAATTAAATAGAAAAGGCACAATGCCGACTTAAGTACAAAAACCTGACTCTTCTTACTGACTATGTTTTGAACCATTCCTGTGACACTAGTTATAGATCCGATGCTTCACTTCAGGCTTACTGTATACCTTGGACCTTCTTACTGACGATGAAACACAGAAATTGCATCGGAATTAATTACAAAAGGCACAAAGCAGAATTAAGTTCAAGAAGACTGACTCTTCTTACTGTCTATGTTTTGAACCACTCCTGTGACACTAGTTATAGATTCCGATGCTTCACTCCAGGTTTACTGTATCCCTTGGACCTTCTTATTGACGATGAAACACAGAAATTGCGTCGGAATTAATTACAAAAGCCACAATGCCGACATAAGGACAAGAAGACTGACTCTTCTTACTGACTATGTTTTGAAGCATTCCTGTGACACCAGTTATAGATTCCGAAGCTTCGCTTCAGGTTTATTGTATCCCTCCGACCTTCTTATTGACGATGAAACACAGAAAATACATCGGAATTAAATAGAAAAGGCACAATGTCGACGTAAGTACAAGAAGACTGACTCTTCTTACTGTCTATGTTTTGAACCATTCCTGTGACACTAGTTATAGATTCCGATGCTTCACTCCAGTTTTACTATATCCCTCTGACCTTCTTTTTGACGATGAAACACAGAAATTGCATCGGAATTAAATAGAAAAGGCACAATGCCGACTTAAGTACAAGAAGACTGACTCTTCTTACTGACTATGCTTTGAACCATTCCGTTGACACTAGTTATAGATTCCGATGCTTCACTCCATGTTTACTGTATCCCTTGGACCTTCTTATTGACGATGAAACACAGAAATTGCACCGGAATTAAATACAAAAGGTACAATGCCGACTTAAGGACAAGAAGACTGACTCTTTTTACTGACTTTGCTTTGTACCATTCCTGTGACACTAGTTATAGATTCCGACGCTTCACTTCAGGTTTATTGTATCCCTCTGACCTTCTTATTGGCGATGAAACAAAGAAATTGCCTCGGAATTAAATACAAAAGGCACAATGCCGACTTAAGTACAAGAAGACTGACTCTTCTTACTGACTATGTTTTGAACCATTCCTGTGACACTAGTTATAGATTCCGATGCTTCACTCCAGGTTTACTATATCCCTTGGACCTTCGTATTGACGATGAAACACAGAAATTGCATCGGAATTAAATGGAAAAGGGACAATGCCGACTTAAGTACAAGAAGACCGACTCTTCATATTGACTATGTTTTGAACCATTCCATTGACACCAGTTATAGATTCCGATGCTTCACTCCATGTTTACTGTATCCCTTGGACCTTCTTATTGACGATGAAACACAGAAATTGCATCGGAATTAAATACAAAAGGCACAATGCCGACTTAAGGACAAGAAGACTGACTCTTCTTACTGACTTTGCTTTGAACCATTCCTGTGACACTAGTTATAGATTCCGATGCTTTACTTCAGGTTTTTTGTATCCCTCTGACCTTCTTATTGGCGATGAAACACAGAAATTGCATCGGAATTAAATAGAAAAGGCACAGTGCCGACTTAAGTACAAGAAGACTGACTCTTCTTACTGACTATATTTTGAACCATTCCTGTGACACTAGTTATAGATTCCGATGCTTCAGTCGAGGTTTACTGTATCGGTTGGACCTTCATATTGACGTTGAAACGCAGAAATTGCATCAGAATTAAATAGGAAATGCACAATGATGACTTAAGTACAATAAGACTGACTCTTCTTACTGACTATGTTTTGAACCATTCCTGTGACACTAGTTATAGATCCGATGCTTCACTTCATTTTTACTGTATACCTTGGACCTTCTTATTGACCATGAAACACAGAAATTGCATCGGAAATAAATACAAAAGGCACAAAGCAGAATTAAGGTCAAGAAGACTGACTCTTCTTACTGTCTATGCTTTGAACCATTCCTGTGACACTAGTTATAGATTCCGATGCTTCACTCCAGGTTTACTGTATCCCTTGGACCTTCTTATTGACGATGAAACACAGAAATTGCATCGGACTTAATTTCAAAAGGCACAATGCCGACATAAGGACAAGAAGACTGACTCTTCTTACTGACTAAGTTTGAAGCATTCCTGTGACACTAGCTATAGATTCCGAAGCTTCACTTCAGGTTTACTGTATTCCTTGGACCATCATATTGACGAAGAAACACAGAAATTGCATTGGAATTAAATTCAAAAGGCACAATGCCGACTTAAGGACAAGAAGACTGACTCTTCTTACTGACTTTGCTTTGAACCATTCCTGTGACACTAGTTATAGATTCCGATGCTTCACTTCAGGTTTATTGTATCCCTCTGACCTTCTTATTGACGATGAAACACAGAAATTGCATCGGAAGTAAATAGAAAAGGCACAATGTCGACGTAAGTACAAGAAGACTGACTCTTCTTACTGTCTATGTTTGAACCATTCCTGTGACACTATTTATAGATTCCGATGCTTCACTCTAGGTTTACTACATCCCTTGGACCTTCTTATTGACGATGAAACACAGAAACTGCATCGGAATTAAATAGAAAAGGCACAATGCCGACTTAAGTACAAGAAGACTGACTCTCCTTACTGACTATGTTTTAAAACATTCCATTGACACTAGTTACAGATTCCGATGCTTCACTCCAGGTTTACTGTATCCCTTGGACCTTCTTATTGACGATGAAACACAGGAATTGCATCGGAATTAAATACAAAACGCACAATGCCGACTTAAGGACAAGAAGCTGACTCTTCTTACTGACTTTTCTTTGAACCATTCCTGTGACACTAGTTATAGATTCCGATGCTTCACTTCAGGTTTATAGTATCCCTCTGTTCTTCTTATTGACGATGAAACACAGAAATTGCATCGGATTTAAATAGAAAAGGCACAATGCCGACTTAAGTACAAGAAGACTGACTCTTCTTACTGACTATGTTTTGAACCATTCCTGTGACACTAGTTATAGATTCCGATGCTTCACTCCAGGTTTACTGCATCCCTTGGACCTTCTTATTGACGATGAACTACAGAAATTGCATCGGAATTAAATACAAAAGGCACAATGCCGACTTAAGTACAAGAAGACTAACTCTTCTTACTGACTATGTTTTGAACCATTCCTGTGACACTAGTTATGGATTCCGATGCTTCACTTCAGGTTTACTGTATCCCTCTGACCTTCTTATTGACGATGAAACACAGAAATCGCATCAGAATTAAATAGAAAAGGCACAATGCCGACTTAAGTACAAGACGACTGACTCTTCTTACTGTCTATGTTTTGAACCATCCCTGTGACACTAGTTATAGATTCCGATGCTTCACTCCAAGTATACTGTATCCCTTGGTCCTTCTTATTGACGATGAAACACAGAAATTGCATCGAAATTAAATTCAAAAGGCACAATCCCGACTTAAGTACAAGAAGACTGACTCTTCTTAATGACTATGCTTTGAACCATTCCTGTGACACTAGTTATAAATTCCGATGCTTCACTTCAGGTTTACTGTATCCCTTGGACCTTCTTATTGACGATGAAACACAGAAATTGCATCGGAATTAAATACAAAAGGCACAATGCCGACATAAGTACAAGAAGACTAACTCTTCTTACTGACTATGTTTTGAACAATTCCTGTGACACTAGTTATGAACTCCGATGCTACACTTCAGGTTTACTTTATCCCTCTGACCTTCTTATTGACGATGAAACACAGAAATTGCATCAGAATGAAATAGAAAATGCACAATGCCGACTTAAGTACAACAAGGCTGACTCTTCTTACTGTCTATGTTTTGAACCATCCCTGTGACACTAGTTATAGATTCCGATGCTTCACTCCAGGTTTACTGTATCCCTTAGTCCTTCTTATTGACGATGAAACACAGCAATTGCATCGGAATTAAATACAAAAGGCACAATGCCGACTAAAGTACAAGAAGACTGACTCTCCTTACTGACTATGTTTTGAACCCTTCCTGTGACACTTGTTATAAATTACGATGCTTCACTTCAGGTTTACTGTATCCCTTGGACCTTCTTATTGACGATGAAACACAGAAATTGCATCGGAATTAATTACAAAAGGCACAATGCCGACTTAAGTACAAGAAGACTGACTCTTCTTACTGACTATGTTTTGAACCATTCCTGTGACACTAGTTATAGATTCCGATGCTTCAGTCGAGGTTTACTGTATCCCTTGGACCTTCTTATTGACGATGAAACACAGAAATTGCATCGGAATTAATTACAAAAGGCTCAATGCCGACTTAAGGACAAGAAGACTGACTCTTCTTACTGACTATGTTTTGAACCGTTCCTGTGACACTAGCTATAGATTCAGATGCTTCACTTCAGGTTTATTGTATCCCTCTGACATTCTTATTGACGATGAAACACAGAAATTGCATCGGAATTAAATAGAAAAGGCACAATGTCGACGTAAGTACAAGAAGTCTGACTCTTCTTACTGTCTATGTTTTGAACCATTCCTGTGACACTAGTTATAGATTCCGATGCTTCACTCCAGTTTTACTATATCCCTTGGACCTTCTTATTGACGATGAAACACAGAAATTGCATCGGAATTTAAAAGAAAAGGCACAATGCCGACTTAAGTACAAGAAGACTGACTCCTCTTTCTGACTATGTCTTGAATCATTCCCTTGACACTAGTTATAGATTCCGATGCTTCACTCCAGGTTTACTGTATCCCTTGGACCTTCTTATTGACGATGAAACACAGAAATTGCATCGGAATTAAATAGAAAAGGCACAATGCCGACTTAAGTACATACCCTGACTCTTCTTACAGACTATGTTTTGAACCATTCCTGTGACACTATTTATAGATCCGATGCTTCACTTCAGGCTTACTGTATACCTTGGACCTTCTTATTGACGATGAACCACAGAAATTGCATCGGAATTAAATACAAAAGGCACAAAGCAGAATTAAGGTCAAGAAGACTGACTCTTCTTACTGTCTATGCTTTGAACCACTCCTGTGACACTAGTTATAGATTCCGATGCTTCACTCCAGGTTTACTGTATCCCTTGGACCTTCTTATTGACGATGAAACACAGAAATTGCATCGGAATTAATTACAAAAGGCAGAATGCCGACATAAGGACAAGAAGACTGACTCTTATTACTGACTATGTTTTGAAGCATTCCTGTGACACCAGCTATAGATTCCGAAGCTTCACTTCAGGTTTACTGTATCCCTTGGACCTTCTTATTGACGATGAAACACAGAAATTGCATCGGAATTAAATACAAAAGGCACAATGCCGACTTAAGGACAAGAAGACTGACTCTTCTTACTTACTTTGTTTTGAACCATTCCTGTGACACTAGTTATAGATTCCGATGCTTCACTTCAGGTTTATTGTATCCCTCTGACCTTCTTATTGACGATGAAACACAGAAATTGCATCGGAAGTAAATAGAAAAGGCACAATGTCGACGTAAGTACAAGAAGACTGACTCTTCTTACTGTCTATGTTTTGAACCATTCCTGTGACACTAGTTATAGATTCCGATGCTTCACTCCAGGCTTACTATATCCCTTGGCCCTAATTATTGACGATGAAACACAGAAATTGCATCGGAATTAAATAGAAAAGGCACAATGTCGACGTAAGTACAAGAAGACTGACTCTTCTTACTGACCATGTTTTGAGCCATTCCTGGGACACTAGTTATAGATTCTGATGCTTCACTCCAGGTTTACTGTATCCCTTGCACCTTCTTATTGACGATGAAACACAGGAATTGCATCGGAATTAAATACAAAAGGCACAAGGCCGACCTAAGGACAAAAACCTGACTCTTCTTACTGACTATGTTTTGAACCATTCCTGTGACACTAGTTATAGATCCGATGCTTCACTTCATTTTTACTGTATACCTTGGACCTTGTTATTGACGATGAAACACAGAAATTGTATCGGAATTAAATACAAAAGGCACAAAGCAGAATTAAGGTCAAGAAGACTGACTCTTCTTACTGCCTATGCTTTGAACCATTCCTGTGACACTAGTTATAGATTCCGATGCTTCACTCCGGATTTACTGTATCCCTTGGACCTTCTTATTGACGATGAAACACAGAAATTGCATCGGAATTAATTACAAAAGGCACAATGCCGACATAAGGACAAGAAGACTGACTCTTCTTACTGACTATGTTTTGAAGCATTCCTGTGACACTAGCTATAGATTCCGAAGCTTCACTTCAGGTTTACTGTATCCCTTGGACCATCTTATTGACGATGTAACACAGAAATTGCATCGGAATTAAATACAAAAGGCACAATGCCGACTTAAGGACAAGAAGACTGATTCTTCTTACTGACTTTGTTTTGAACCATTCCTGTGACACTAGTTATAGATTCCGATGCTTCACTTCAGGTTTATTGTGTCCCTCAGACCTTCTTATTGACGATGAAACACAGAAATTGCATCGGAATTAAATAGAAAAGGCACAATGTCGACGTAAGTACAAGAAGACTGACTCTTCTTACTGTCTTTGTTTTGAACCATTCCTGTGACACTAGTTATAGATTCCGATGCTTGACTCCAGGTTTACTACATCCCTTGGACCTTCTTATTGACGATGAAACACAGAAATTGCATCGGAATTAAATAGAAAAGGCACAATGCCGACTTAAGTACAAGAAGACTGACTCTCCTTACTGACTATGTTTTGAACCATTCCATTGACACTAGTTACAGATTCCGATGCTTCACTCCAGGTTTACTGTATCCCTTGGACCTTCTTATTGACGATGAAACACAGGAATTGCATCGGAATTAAATACAAAACGCACAATGCCGAGTTAAGGACAAGAAGCTGACTCTTCTAACTGACTTTTCTATGAACCATTCCTGTGACACTAGTTATAGATTCCGATGCTTCACTTCAGGTTTATTGTATCCCTCTGACCTTCTTATTGACGATGAAACACAGAAATTGCATCGGAATTAAATAGAAAAGGCACAATGCGGACTTAAGTACAAGAAGACTGACTCATCTTACTGACTATGTTTTGAACCATACCTGTGACGCTAGTTATAGATTCCGATGCTTCACTCCAGGTTTACTGCATCCCTTGGACCTTCTTATTGACGATGAACTACAGAAATTGCATCGGAATTAAGTACAAAAGGCACAATGCAGAATAAAGTTCAAGAAGACTGACTCATCTTACTGTCTATTTTTGAACCAGTCCTGTGACACTAGTTATAGACTCCGATGCGTCACTTCAGGTTTACTGTATCCCTTGGACCTTCTTATTGACGATGAAACACAGAAATTGCATCGGAATTAAATACAAAAGGCACAAAGCCGAATTAAGTACAAGAAGACTGACTCTTCTTACTGTCTATGTTTTGAACCATTCCTGTGACACTAGTTATAGAATCCGATGCTTCACTCCAGGTTTACTATATCCCTTGGACCTTCTTATTGACGATGAAACACAGGAATTGCATCGAAATTAAACAGAAAAGGCACAATGCCGACTTAAGTACAAGAAGATTGACTCTTCTTACTCACTATGCTTTGAACCATTCCATTGACACTAGTTATAGATTCCGATGCTTCACTCCACGTTTACTGTATCCCTTGCACCTTCTTATTGACGATGAAACACAGAAATTGCATCGGAATTAAATACAAACGGCACAATGCTGACTTAAGTACAAGAAGACTGACTCTTCCTACTGTCTATGTTTTGAACCATTCCTGTGACACTAGTTATAGATTCCGATGCTTCACTTCAGGTTTACTGTATCCCTTGGACCTTCTTATTGACGATGAAACACAGAAAATGCAGCGGAATTAAATGCAAAAGGCACAATGCCGACTTAAGTACATGAAGACCGACTCTTCCTACTGTCTAAGGTTTTAACCATTCCTGTGACACTAGTTATAAATTTCGATGCTTCACTTCAGGTTTACTGTATCCCTTGGACCTTCTTATTGACGATGAAACACAGAAATTGCATCGGAATTAAATAAAGAATGCACAAAGCAGAATTAAGTTCAAGAAGTCTGACTCTTCTTACTGTCTATGTTTTGAACCATTCCTGTGACACTAGTTATACATTCCGATGCTTCACTCCAGGTTTACTGTATCCCTTGGACCTTCTTATTGACGATGAAACACAGAAATTGCATCTGAATTAATTACAAAAGGCACAATGCCGACTTAAGGACAAGAAGACTGAGTCTTCTTACTGACCTTGTTTTGAACCATTCCTGTGACACTAGTTATAGATTCCGACGCTCCACTTCAGTATTACTGTATCCCTCTGACCTTCTTATTGACGATGAAACACAGAAATTGCATCGGAATTAAATAGAAAAAGCACAATGTCGACGTAAGTACAGGAAGTCTGTCTCTTCTTACTGTCTATGTTTTGAACCATTCCTGTGACACTAGTTATAGATTCCGATGCTTCACTTCAGGTTTATTGTATCCCTCTAACCTTCTTATTGACGATGAAACACAGAAATTGCATCGGAATTAAATAGAAAAGGCACAATATCGACGTAAGTACAAGAAGACTGACTCATTTTACTGTCTATGTTTTGAACCATTCCTGTGACACAAGTTATAGATTCCGATGCTTCACTCCAGGCTTACTATATCCCTTGGACCTTCTTATTGACGATGAAACACAGAAATTGCATCGGAATTCAATAGAAAAAGCACAATGCCGACTTAAGTACAAGAAGACTGACTCTTCTTACTGACTATGTTTTGAACCATTCCATTGACACTAGTTATAGATTCCGATGCTTCTCTCCATGTTTACTGAATCCCTTGGACCTTCTTATTGACGATGAAACACAGAAATTGCATCGGAATTAAATACAAATGGCACAATGCCGACTTAAGGACAAGAAGACTGACTCTTCTTACTGACTTTGCTTTGAACCATTCCTGTGACACTAGTTATAGATTCCGATGCTTCACTTCAGGTTTATTGTATCCCTCTGACCTTCTTATTGACGATGAAACACAGAAATTGCATCGGAATTAAATAAAAAGGCACAATGCCGACTTAAGTACAAGAAGACTGACTCTTCTTACTGACTTTGTTTTGAACCATTCCTGTGACACTAGTTATACATCCGATGCTTCACTTCATTTTTACTGTATACCTTGGACCTTCTTATTGACGATGGAACACAGAAATTGCATCGGTATTAAATACAAAAGGCACAAAGCAGAATTAAGGTCATGAAGACTGACTCTTCTTACTGTCTATGTTTTGAACCACTCCTGTGACACCAGCTATAGATTCCGAAGCTTTACTTCAGGTTTACTGTATCCCTTGGACATTCTTATTGACGATGAAACACAGAAATTGCATCGGAATTAAATACAAAAGGCACAATGCCGACTTAAGGACAAGAAGACTGACTCTTCTTACTTGCTTTGTTTTGAACCATTCCTGTGACACTAGTTATAGATTCCGATGCTTCACCTCAGGTTAATTGTATCCCTCTGACCTTCTTATTGACGATGAAACACAGAAATTGCATCGGAATTAAATAGAAAAGGCACAATGTCGACGTAAGTACAAGAAGACTGACTCTTCTTACTGTCTATGTTTTGAACCATTCCTGTGACACTAGTTAAAGATTCCGATGCTCCACTCCAGGCTTACTATATCCCTTGGACCTTCTTATTGACGATGAAACACAGAAATTGCATCGGAATTAAATAGAAAAAGCACAATGCCGACTTAAGTACAAGAAGACTGACTCTTCTTACTGACTATGTTTTGAACCATTCCATTGACAATAGTTATAGATTCCGATGCTTCACTCCATGTTTACTGTATCCCTTGGACCTTCTTATTGACGATGAAACACAGAAATTGCATCGGAATTAAATACAAAAAGCACAATGCCGACTTAAGGACAAGAAGACTGACTCTTCTTACTGACTTTCCTTCGAACCATTCCTGTGACACTAGTTATAGATTCCGATGCTTCACTTCAGGTTTACTGTATCCCTCTGACCTTCTTATTGACGAAGAAACACAGAAATTGCATCGGAATTAAATAAAAAGGCACAATGCCGACTTAAGTACAAGAAGACTGACTCTTCTTACTGACTATGTTTTGAACCATTCCTGTGACACTAGTTATAAATTCCGATGCTTCACTCCAAGTTTACTGTATCCCTTGCACCTTCGTATTGACGATGAAACACAGAAATTGCATCGGAATTAAATAGAAAAGGCACAATGCCGACTTAAGGACAAAAACCTGACTCTTCTTACTGACTATGTTTTGAACCATTCCTGTGACACTAGTTATAGATCCGATGCTTCACTTCATTTTTACAGTATACCTTGGACCTTTTTATTGACGATGAAACACAGAAATTGCATCGGAATTAAATACAAAAGGCACAAAGTAGAATTAAGGTCAAGAAGACTGACTCTTCTTACTGTCTATGCTTTGAACCATTCCTGTGACACTAGTTATAGATTCCGATGCTTCACTCCAGGTTTGCTGTATCCCTTGGACCTTCTTTTTGACGATGAAACACAGAAATTGCATCGGAATTAATTACAAAAGGCACAATGCCGACATAAGGACAAGAAGACTGACTCTTCTTACTGACTATGTTTTGAAGCATTCCTGTGACACTAGCTATAGATTCCGAAGGTTCACTTCAGGTTTACTGTATAACTTGGTCCTCTTATTGACGATGAAACACAGATATTGCATCGGAATTAAATACAAAAGGCACAATGCCGACTTAAGGACAAGAAGACTGAAGCTTCTTACTGACTTTGTTTTGAACCATTCCTGTGACACTAGTTATAGATTCCGATGCTTCACTTCAGGTTTATTGTATCCCTCTGACCTTCTTATTGACGTTGAAACACAGAAATTGCATCGGAATTAAATAGAAAAGGCACAATGTCGACGTAAGTACAAGAAGACTGACTCTTCTTACTGTCTATGTTTTGAACCATTCCTGTGACACTAGTTATAGATTCCGATGCTTCACTCCAGGTTTACTATATCCCTTGGACCTTCTTATTGACGATGAAACACAGAAATTGCATCGGAATTAAATAGAAAAGGCACAAAGCCGACTTAAGTACAACAAGACTGACTCTTCTTACTGTCTATGTTTTGAACCATCCCTGTGACACTAGTTATAGATTCCGATGCTTCACTCCAGGTTTACTGTATCCCTTGGTCCTTCTTATTGACGATGAAACACAGCAATTGCATCGGAATTATATACAAAAGGCACAATGCCGACTAAAGTACAAGAAGACTGACTCTCCTTACTGACTATGTTTTGAACCCTTCCTGTGACACTAGTTATAAATTACGATGCTTCACTTCAGGTTTACTGTATCCCTTGGACCTTCTTATTGACGATGAAACACAGAAAATGCATCGGAATTAAATACAAAAGGCACAATGCCGACTTAAGTACAAGAAGACTGACTCTCCTTACTGACTATGCTTTGAACCATTCCAGTGACACTACTTATAGATTCCGATGCTTCACTTCAGGTTTACTGTATCCCTTGGACCTTCTTATTGACGATGAAACACAGAAATTGCATCGGAATTAAATACAAAAGGCACAATGCAGAATTAAGTTCAAGAAGACTGACTCATCTTACTGTCTATGTTTTGAACCATTGCTGTGACACTAGTTATAAAATCCGATGCTTCACTCCAGGTTTACTATATCCCTTGGACCTTCTGATTGACGATGAAACACAGGAATTGCATCGAAATTAAATAGAAAAGGCACAATGCCGACTTAAGTACAAGAAGACTGACTCTTCTTACTGACTATGTTTTGAACCATTCCATTGACACTAGTTATAGATTCCGATGCTTCACTCCACGTTTACTGTATCCCTTGGACCTTCTTATTGACGATGAAACACAGAAATTGCATCGGAATTAAATAGAAAAGGCACAATGCCGACTTAAGTACAACAAGTTTGACTCTTCTTGCTGACTATGTTTTGAACCATTCCTGTGACACTAGTTATAGATCAGATGCTTCACTTCAAGTTTACTGTATACCTTGGACCTTCTTATTGACGATGAAACACAGAAATTGCATCGGAATTAAATAGAAAAGGCACAATGCCGACTTAAGTACAAGAAGACTGACTCTTCTTACTGTCTATGTTTTGAACCATCCCTGTGACACTAGTTATAGATTCCGATGCTTCACTCCAGGTTTACTGTATCCCTTGGCCCTTCTTATTGACGATAAAACACAGCAATTCCATCGGAATTAAATACAAAAGGCACAATGCCGACTAAAGTACAAGAAGACTGACTCTCCTTACTGACTATGTTTTGAACCCTTCCTGTGACACTAGTTATAAATTCCAATGCTTCACTTCAGGTTTACTGTATCCCTTGGACCTTCTTATTGGCGACGAAACACAGAAAATGCATCGGAATTAAATACAAAATGCACAATGCCGACTTAAGTACAAGAAGACTGACTCTCCTTACTGACTATGTTTTGAACCATTCCTGTGACACTACTTATAGATTCCGATGCTTCACTTCAGGTTTACTGTATCCCTTGGACCTTCTTTTTGACGATGAAACACAGAAATTGCATCGGAATTAAATACAAAAGGCACAATGCAGTATTAAGTTCAAGAAGACTGACTCATCTTACTGTCTATGTTTTGAACCATTCCTGTGACACTAGTAATAGAATCCGATGCTTCACTCCAGGTTTACTATATCCCTTGGACCTTCTGATAGACGATGAAACACAGGAATTGCATCGAAATTAAATAGAAAAGGCACAATGCCGACTTAAGTACAAGAAGACTGACTCTTCTCACTGACTATGTTTGAACCAGTCCCGTGACACTAGTTATAAATTCCGATGGTTCACTTAAGGTTTACTATATCCCTTGGACCTTCTTAATGACGATGAAACACAGAAATTGCTTCGGAATAAAATACAAAAGGCACAACGCCGACTTAAGTACAAGAAGACTAACTCTTCTTACTGACTATGCTTTGAACCATTCCTGTGACGCTAGTTATGGATTCCGATGCTTCACTTCAGGTTTACTAAATCCCTCTGACCTTCTTATTGACGGTGAAACACAGAAATTGCATCGGAATTAAATTCAAAAGGCACAATGCCGAATTAAGTTCAAGAAGGTTGACTCTTCTTACTGTCTATTTCTGAACCACTCCTGTGACACTAGTTATAGACTCCGATGCTTCACTCCAGGTTTACTGTATCTCTTGGACCTTCTTATTGACGATGAAACACAGAAATTGCACCGGAATTAAATACAGAAGGCAGAATGCCGACTTAACTAAAAGAAGTCTCACTCTTCTTACTGTCTATGATTTGAACTATTCCCGGGACACTAGTTATAGATTCCGATGCTTAACTCCTGGTTTACTGTATTCCTTGGACCTTCATATTGACGATGAAACACAGAAATTGCATCACAATTAAATAGAAAATGCACAATGATGACTTAAGTACAATAAGACTGACTATTCTTACTGACTATGTTTTGAACTATTCCTGTGACACTAGTTATAGACTCCGATGCTTCACTTCAGGATTACTGTATCGCTCTGACCTTCTTATTGACGATGAAACACAGAAAATGCATCGGAATTAAATACAATAGGCACAAAGCAGAATTAAGTACAAGAAGACTGACTCTTCTTACTGTCTATGTTTTGAACCATTCCTGTGACACTAGCTATAGATTACGAAGCTTCACTTCAGGTTTCAGGTTTACTGTACCCCTCTGACCTTCTTATTGTCGATGAAACACAGAAATTGCATCGGAATTAAATACAAAAGGCACCATGCCGACTTAAGTACAAGAAGACTGACTCTCCTTACTGACTATGTTTTGAACCATTCCTATGACACTAGTTATAAATTCCGATGCTTCACTTCAGGTTTACTGTATACCTTGGAGCTTCTTATTGACTATGAACCACAGAAATTGCATCGGAATTAAACACAAAAGGCACAAAGCAGAATTAAGTACAAGAGGACAGACTCTTCTTACTGTCTATGTTTTGAACCATTCCTGTGACACTAGTTATAGATTCCGATGCTTCACTCCAGGTTTACTGTATCCCTTGGACCTTCTTATTGAGGATGAAACACAGAAATTGCTTCGGAATTAATTACAAAAGGCACAATGCCGACTTAAGGACAAGAAGACTGACACTTCTTACTGTCTATGTTTTGAACCATTCCTCTGACACTAGCTATAGATTCCGAAGCTTCACTTCAGGTTTACTGTATCCCTTGGACTTTCATATTGACGATGAAACACAGAAATTGCATCGGATTTAAATAGACAGGGCACAATGTGGACGTAAGTACAAGAAGACTGACTCTTCTTACTGTCTATGATTTGAACCATTCCTGTGACACTAGTAATAGATTCCGATGCTTCACTCCAGGTTTACCATATCCCATGGACCTTCTTATTGACAATGAAACACAGAAATTGCATCGGAAATAAATAGAAAAGGCACAATGCCGACTTAAGTACAAGAAGACTGACTCTCCTTACTGACAATGTTTTGAACCATTCCATTGACACTAGTTATAAATTCCGATGCTTCTCTTCATGTTTACTGTATCTCTTGGACTTTCTTATTGACGATGAAACACAGAAATTGCATCGGAATTAAATAGAAAAGGCACAATGCCGACTTAAGTACAAGAAGACTGACTCTTCTTACTGACTATGTTTTGAACCATTCCTGTGACACTAGTCATAGATCCGACGCATCACTACAGATTTACTGTATACCTTGGACCTTCTTATTGACGATGAAACACAGAAATTGCATCGGAATTAATTACAAACGGCACAATGCCGACTTAAGTACAATAAGACTAACTCTTCTTACTGTCTATGTTTTGAACCATTCCATTGACACTAGTTACAGATTTCGATGCTTCACTTCAGGTTTACTGTATTCCTTGGACCTTCTTATTGACGATGAAACACAGAAAATGCATCGGAATTAAATACAATAGGCACAATGCCGACTTAAGTACATGAAGACCGACTCTTCCTACTGACTATGTTTGAACCATTCCTGTGACACCCGTTATAAATTCCGATGCTTCACTTGAGGTTTACTGTATCCCTTGGACCTTGTTATTGACGATGAAACACAGATATTGCATCGGAATTAAATACAAAAGGCACAATGCCGAATTAAGTACAAGAAGACTGACTCTTCTTACTGTCTATGTTTTGAACCATTTCTGTGACACTAGTTATAGATTCCGATGCTTCACTCCTGTTTTACTGCATCCCTTGGACCTTCTTACTGACGATGAAACACAGAAATTGCATCGGAATTAAATACAAAAGGCACAATGCCGACTTAAGGACAACAAGATTGACTCTTCTTACTGACTATGCTTTGAACCCGTCCTGTGACACTAGCTATAGATTCCGATGCTTTACTTCAGGTTTACTGTATCCCTCTGACCTTCTTAATGACAATGAAACACAGACATTGCATCGTAATTAAATCCAAAAGGCACAATGCCGACTTAAATACAAGAAGACTGACTCTTCTTACCGTCCATGTTTTGAACCATACCATTGACACTAGTTATAGATTCCGATGCTTCACTCCAGGTTTACTGTATCCCTTGGACCTTCTTATTGACGATGAAACACACAAATTGCATCGGAATTAAATAGAAAAGGCACTATGCCGACTTAAGTACAAGAAGACTGACTCTTCTTACTGTCTATGTTTTGAACCATCCCTGTGACACTAGTTATAGATTCCGATGCTTCACTTCAGGTTTACTGTATCCCTTCCTCCTTCTTATTGACGATGAAACACAGCAATTGCATCGGAATTAAATACAAAAGGCACAATGCCGACTTAAGTACAAGAAGACTGACCCTCCTTACTGACTATGTTTTGAATCATTCCTGTGACACTAGTGATAGATTCCGATGCTGCACTTCAGGTTTACTGTATCCCTTGGACCTTCTTATTGACGATGAAACACAGAAATTGCATCGGAATTAAATACAAAAGGCACAATGCAGAATTAAGTTCAAGAAGACTGATTCATCTTATTGTCTATTTTTGAACCAGTCCTGTGACACTAGTTATAGACTCCGATGCTTCACTTCAGGTTTACTGTATCCCTTGGACCTTCTTATTGACGATGAAACACAGAAATTGCATCGGAATTAAATACAAATGGCACAAAGCCGAATTAAGTACAAGAAGACTGACTCTTCTTACTGTCTATGTTTTGAACCATTCCTGTGACACTAGTTATAGAATCCGATGCTTCACTCCAGGTTTACTGTATCCCTTGGACCTTCTTATTGACAATGAAACACAGGAATTGCATCGAAATTAAATAGAAAAGGCACAATGCCAACTTAAGTACAAGAAGACTGACTCTTCTTACTCACTATGTTTTGAACCATTCCTGTGACACTAGTTATAGATTCCGATGCTTCACCTCAGGTTTACTGTATCCCTTGGACCTTCTTATTGACGATGAAACACAGAAATTGCATCGGAATTAAATACAAAAGGCAAAATGCCGACTTAAGTACACGAAGACTGACTCTTCTTACTGTCTATGTTTTGAACCATTCCTGTGACACTAGTTATAGATACCGAAGCTTCACTCCAGGTTTACTGTATCCCTTGGACCCTACTTATTGACGATGAAACACAGAAATTGCATCGGAATGAAATAGAAAAGGCACAATGCCGACTTAAGGACAAGAAGACTGACTCTTCTTACTGACTATGTTTTGAACCATTCCTTTGACACTAGTTACAGATTCCGATGCTTCACTTCAGGATTACTGTATCCCTTTGACCTTCTTATTGACGATGAAACACAGAAATTGCATCTGAATTAAATAGAAAAGGCACAATGCGGACTTAAATACAAGTAGACTGACTCTTCTTACTGTCTATGTTTTGAACCATTCCTGTGACACTAGTTATAGATTCCGATGCTTCACTCCAGGTTTACCGTATCCCTTGGACGTTCTTATTGACGATGACATACAGAAATTGCATCCAAATTAAATACAAAAGGCACAATGCCGACTTAAGGGCAATAAGACTGACTCTTCTCACTGTCTATTTTTTGAACCATACCATTGAGACTGGTTATAGATTCCGAAGCTTCACTCCAGGTTTACTGTATCACTTGGACCTTCTTATTGACGATGAAACACAGAAATTGCATCGGAATTAAACAGAAAAGGCACTATGCCGACTTTAGTACAAGAAGACTGACTCTTCTTACTGACTATGTTTTGAACGATTCCTGTGACACTAGTTATAGATCCCGATGCTTCACTACAGGTTTACTGTATGCCTTGGACATTCTCATTGACGATGAAACACAAAAATTGCATCGGAACTAAATACAAAAGGCAAAATGCCGACTGAAGTACACGAAGACTGGCTCTTCTTACTGTCTATGATTTGAACCATTCCTGTGACACTAGTTACAGACTCCGATGCTTCACTCCGGGTTTACTGTATCCCTTGGACCTTCTTAATGACGATGAAACACAGAAATTGCTTCGGAATAAAATACAAAAGGCACAACGCCGACTTAAGTACAAGAAGACTAACTCTTCTTACTGACTATGCTTTGAACCATTCCTGTGACGCTAGTTATGGATTCCGATGCTTCACTTCAGGTTTACTAAATCCCTCTGACCTTCTTATTGACGGTGAAACACAGAAATTGCATCGGAATTAAATTCAAAAGGCAGAATGCCGAATTAAGTTCAAGAAGGTTGACTCTTCTTACTGTCTATTTCTGAACCACTCCTGTGACACTAGTTATAGACTCCGATGCTTCACTCCAGGTTTACTGTATCTCTTGGACCTTCTTATTGACGATGAAACACAGAAATAGAACCGGAATTAAATACAGAAGGCAGAATGCCGACTTAACTAAAAGAAGTCTGACTCTTCTTACTGTCTATGATTTGAACTATTCCTGGGACACTAGTTATAGTTTCCGATGCTTAACTGCTGGTTTACTGTATCCCTTGGACATAAATATTGACGATGAAACACAGAAATTGCATCACAATTAAATAGAAAATGCACAATGATGACTTAAGTACAATAAGACTGACTATTCTTACTGACTATGCTTTGAACTATTCCTGTGACACTAGTTATAGACTCCGATGCTTCACTTCAGGATTACTGTATCGCTCTGACCTTCTTATTGACGATGAAACACAGAAAATGCATCGGAATTAAATACAATAGGCACAAAGCAGAATTAAGTACAAGAAGACTGACTCTTCTTACTGTCTATGTTTTGAACCATTCCTGTGACACTAGCTATAGATTACGATGCTTCACTTCAGGTTTCAGGTTTACTGTGCCCCTCTGACCTTCTTATTGTCGATGAAACACAGAAATTGCATCGGAATTAAATACAAAAGGCACCATGCCGACTTAAGTACAAGAAGACTGACTCTCCTTACTGACTATGTTTTGAACCATTCCTATGACACTAGTTATAAATTCCGATGCTTCACTTCAGGTTTACTGTATACCTTGGAGCTTCTTATTGACTATGAACCACAGAAATTGCATCGGAATTAAATACAAAAGGCACAAAGCAGAATTAAGTACAAGAGGACAGACTCTTCTTACTGTCTATGTTTTGAACCATTCCTGTGACACTAGTTATAGATTCCGATGCTTCACTCCAGGTTTACTGTATCCCTTGGACCTTCTTATTGAGGATGAAACACAGAAATTGCTTCGGAATTAATTACAAAAGGCACAATGCCGACTTAAGGACAAGAAGACTGACACTTCTTACTGTCTATGTTTTGAACCATTCCTCTGACACTAGCTATAGATTCCGAAGCTTCACTTCAGGTTTACTGTATCCCTTGGACTTTCATATTGACGATGAAACACAGAAATTGCATCGGATTTAAATAGACAGGGCACAATGTGGACGTAAGTACAAGAAGACTGACTCTTCTTACTGTCTATGATTTGAACCATTCCTGTGACACTAGTAATAGATTCCGATGCTTCACTCCAGGTTTACTATATCCCATGGACTTTCTTATTGACAATGAAACACAGAAATTGCATCGGAAATAAATAGAAAAGGCACAATGCCGACTTAAGTACAAGAAGACTGACTCTTCTTACTGACAATGTTTTGAACCATTCCATTGACACTAGTTATAAATTCCGATGCTTCTCTTCATGTTTACTGTATCTCTTGGACTTTCTTATTGACGATGAAACACAGAAATTGCATCGGAATTAAATACAAAAGGCACAATGCCGACTTAAGTACAAGAAGACTGACTCTTCTTACTGACTATGTTTTGAACCATTCCTGTGACACTAGTCATAGATCCGACGCATCACTACAGATTTACTGTATACCTTGGACCTTCTTGTTGACGATGAAACACAGAAATTGCATCGGAATTAAATACAAAAGGCACAATGCCGACTTAAGTACATGAAGACCGACTCTTCCTACTGACTATGTTTGAACCATTCCTGTGACACCCGTTATAAATTCCGATGCTTCACTTGAGGTTTACTGTATCCCTTGGACCTTGTTATTGACGATGAAACACAGATATTGCATCGGAATTAAATACAAAAGGCACAATGCCGAATTAAGTACAAGAAGACTGACTCTTCTTACTGTCTATGTTTTGAACCATTTCTGTGACACTCGTTATAGATTCCGATGCTTCACTCCTGTTTTACTGCATCCCTTGGACCTTCTTACTGACGATGAAACACAGAAATTGCATCGGAATTAAATACAAAAGGCACAATGCCGACTTAAGGACAACAAGATTGACTCTTCTTACTGTCTATGTTTTGAACCATTCCATTGACACTAGTTACAGATTTCGATGCTTCACTTCAGGTTTACTGTATTCCTTGGACCTTCTTATTGACGATGAAACACAGAAAATGCATCGGAATTAAATACAAAAGGCACAATGCCGACTTAAGTACATGAAGACCGACTCTTCCTACTGACTATGTTTGAACCATTCCTGTGACAAGCGTTATAAATTCCGATGCTTCACTTGAGGTTTACTGTATCCCTTGGACCTTGTTATTGACGATGAAACACAGATATTGCATCGGAATTAAATACAAAAGGCACAATGCCGAATTAAGTACAAGAAGACTGACTCTTCTTACTGTCTATGTTTTGAACCATTTCTGTGACACTCGTTATAGATTCCGATGCTTCACTCCTGTTTTACTGCATCCCTTGGACCTTCTTACTGACGATGAATCACAGAAATTGCATCGGAATTAAATACAAAAGGCACAATGCCGACTTAAGGACAACAAGATTGACTCTTCTTACTGACTATGCTTTGAACCCGTCCTGTGACACTAGCTATAGATTCCGATGCTTCACTTCAGGTTTACTGTATCCCTCTGACCTTCTTAATGACAATGAAACACAGACATTGCATCGTAATTAAATCCAAAAGGCACAATGCCGATTTAAATACAAGAAGACTGACTCATCTTACCGTCCATGTTTTGAACCATACCATTGACACTAGTTATAGATTCCGATGCTACACTCCAGGTTTACTTTATCCCTTGGACTTTCTTATTGACGATGAAACACACAAATTGCATCGGAATTAAATTGAAAAGGCACTATGTCGACTTAAGTACAAGAAGACTGACTCTTCTTACTGTCTATGTTTTGAACCATCCCTGTGACACTAGTTATAGATTCCGATGCTTCACTTCAGGTTTACTGTATCCCTTCCTCCTTCTTATTGACGATGAAACACAGCAATTGCATCGGAATTAAATACAAAAGGCACAATGCCGACTAAAGTACAAGAAGTCTGACTCTCCTTACTGACTATGTTTTGAACCCTTCTTGTGACACTAGTTATAAATTGCGATGCTTGACTTCAGGTTTACTGTATCCCTTGGACCTTCTTATTGACGATGAAACACAGAAATTGCATCGGAATTAAATACAAAAGGCACAATGCAGAATTAAGTTCAAGAAGACTGATTCATCTTATTGTCTATTTTTGAACCAGTCCTGTGACACTAGTTATAGACTCCGATGCTTCACTTCAGGTTTACTGTATCCCTTGGACCTTCTTATTGACGATGAAACACAGAAATTGCATCGGAATTAAATACAAATGGCACAAAGCCGAATTAAGTACAAGAAGACTGACTCTTCTTACTGTCTATGTTTTGAACCATTCCTGTGACACTAGTTATAGAATCCGATGCTTCACTCCAGGTTTACTGTATCCCTTGGACCTTCTTATTGACAATGAAACACAGGAATTGCATCGAAATTAAATAGAAAAGGCACAATGCCAACTTAAGTACAAGAAGACTGACTCTTCTTTCTCACTATGTTTTGAACCATTCCTGTGACACTAGTTATAGATCAGATTCTTCACTTCAGGTTTACTGTATACCTTGGACCATCTTATTGACGATGAAACACAGAAATTGCATCGGAATTAAATACAAACGGCACAATGCCGATTTAAGTTCAACAAGACTGACTCTTCCTACTGTCTATGTTTTGAACCATTCCTGTGACACTAGTTATAGATTCCGATGCTTCACTTCAGGTTTACTGTATCCCTTGGACCTTCTTATTGACGATGAAACACAGAAAATGCATCGGAATTAAATGCAAAAGGCACAATGCCGACTTAAGTACATGAAGACCGACTCTTCCTACTGTCTATGTTTTGAACCATTCCTGTGACACTAGTTATAAATTCCGATGCTTCACTGCAGGTTTACTGTATCCCTTGGACCTTCTTATTGACGATGAAACACAGAAATTGCATCGGAATTAAATACAAAATGCACAAAGCAGGGTTAAGTACAAGAAGTCTGACTCTTCTTACTGTCTATGCTTTGAACCATTCCTGTGACACTAGTCATAGATTCCGATGCTTCACTTCAGGTTTACTCTATCCCTTGGACCTTCTTATTGACGATGAAACACAGAAATTGCATCGGAATTAAATACAAAAGGCACAATGCCGACCTAAGGACAAGAAGACTGAGTCTTCTTACTGACCTTGTTTTGAACCATTTCTGTGACACTAGTTATAGATCCGATGCTTAACTTCAGGCTTACTGTATACCTTGGACCTTCTTATTGGCGATGAAACACAGAAATTGCATCGGATTTAAATACAAAAGCACAATGCCGACTTAAGGACAAAAAGACTGACTCTTCTTACTTACTTTGATTTGAACCATTCCTGTGGCACTAGTTATAGATTCCGATGCTTCACTTCAGGTTTATTGTATCCCTCTGACCTTCTTATTGACGATGAAACACAGAAATTGCATCGGAATTAAATACAAAAGGCACAATTTCGACGTAAGTAAAAGAAGACTGACTCTTCTTACTGTCTATGTTTTGAACCATTCCTGTGACACTAGTTATAGATTTCGATGCTTCACTCCAGGCTTACTATATCCCTTGGACCTTCTTATTGACGATGAAACACAGAAATTGCATTGGAATTAAATAGAAAAAGCACAATGCCGACTTAAGTACAAGAAGACTGACTCTTCTTACTGACTATGTTTTGAACCATTCCATTGACACCAGTTATAGATTCCGATGCTTCACTCTATGTTTACTGTATCCCTTGGACCTTCTTATTGACGATGAAACACATAAATTGCATCGGAATTAAATAGAAAAGGCACAATGCCGACCTAAGGACAAGAAGACTGACTCTTCTTACTGACTTTGCTTTGAACCAATCCTGTGACACTAGTTATAGATTCCGATGCTCCACTTCAGGTTTATTGTACCCCTCGGACCTTCTTATTGACGATGAAACACAGAAATTGCATCGGAATTAAATAAAAAGGCACAATGCCGACTTAAGTACAAGAAGACTGACTCTTCTTACTGACTATGTTTTGAACCATTCCTGTGACACTAGTTATAAATTCCGATGCTTCACTCCAGGTTTACTGTATCCCTTGCACCTTCTTATTGACGATGAAACACAGAAATTGCATCGGAATTAAATAGAAAAGGCACAATGCCGACTTAAGTACAAAAACCTGACTCTTCTTACTGACTATGTTTTGAACCATTCCTGTGACACTAGTTATAGATCCGATGCTTCACTTCATTTTTACTGTATACCTTGGACCTTCTTATTGACGATGAAACACAGAAATTGCATCGGAATTAAATACAAAAGGCACAAAGCAGAATTAAGGTCAAGAAGACTGACTCTTCTTACTGTCTATGCTTTGAACCATTCCTGTGACAGTAGTTATAGATTCCGATGCTTCACTCCAGGTTTACTGTATCCCTTGGACCTTCTTATTGACGATGATACACAGAAATTGCATCTAAATTAATTACAAAAGGCACAATGCCGACATAAGGACAAGAAGACTGACTCTTCTTACTGACTATGTTTTGAAGCATTCCTGTGACACTAGCTCTAGATTACGAAGCTTCACTTCAGGTTTACTGTATCCCTTGGACCACCTTATTGACGATGAAACACAGAAATTGCATCGGAATTAAATACAAAAGGCACAATGCCGACTTAAGGACAAGAAGACTGACTCTTCTTACTGACTTTGTTTGAACCATTCCTGTGACACTAGTTATAGATTCCGATGCCTCACTTCAGGTTTATTGTATCCCTCTGACCTTCTTATTGACGATGAAACACAAAAATTGCATCGGAATTAAATAGAAAAGGCACAATGTCGACGTAAGTACAAGAAGACTGACTCTTCTTACTGTCTATGTTCTGAACTATTCCTGTAACACTAGTTATAGATTCCGATGCTTCACTCCAGGTTCACTATATCCCTTGGACCTTCTTATTGACGATGAAACACAGAAATTGCATCGGAATTAATTAGAAAAGGCACAATGCCGACTTAAGTAAAGGAAGACTGACTCTCCTTACTGACTATGTTTTGAACCATTCCATTGACACTAGTTACAGATTCCGATGCTTCACTCCAGGTTTACTGTATCCCTTGGACCTTCTTATTGACGATGAAACACAGGAATTGCATCGGAATTAAATACAAAAGGCACAATGCCGACTTAAGGACAAGATGCTGACTATTCTTACTGACTTTGCTTTGAACCATTCCTGTGACACTAGTTATAGATTCCGATGCTTCACTTCAGGTTTATTGTATCCCTCTGACCTTCTTATTGACGATGAAACACAGAAATTGCATCGGAATTAAATAGAAAAGGCACAATGCCGACTTAAGTACAAGAAGACTGACTCTTCTTACTGACTATGTTTTGTACCATTCCTGTGACACTAGTTATAGATTCCGACGCTTCACTCCAGGTTTACTGCATCCCTTGGACCTGCTTATTGACGATGAACTACAGAAATTGCATCGGAATTAAATACAAAAGGCACAATGCCGACTTAAGTACAAGAAGACTAACTCTTCTTACTGATTATGTTTTGAACCATTCCTGTGACACTAGTTATGGATTCCGATGCTTCACTTCAGGTTTACTGTATCCCTCTGACCTTCTTATAGACGATGAAACACAGAAATTGCATCGGAATAAAATAGAAAAGGCACAATGCCGACTTAAGTACAAGAAGACTGACTCTTCTTACTGTCTATGTTTTGAACCATCCCTGTGACACTAGTTATAAATTCCGATGCTTCACTTCAGGTTTACTGTATCCCTTGGACCTTCTTATTGACGATGAAACACAGAAATTGCATCGGAATTAAACACAAAATGCACAAAGCAGAATTAACTACAAGAAGTCTGACTCTTCTTACTGTCTATGTTTTGAACCATTCCTGTGACACTAGTTATAGATTCCGATGCTTCACTCCAGGTTTACTGTAACCCTTGGATCTTCTTAATGACGATGAAACACAGAAATTGCACCGGAATTAAATACAAAAGGCACAATGCCGACTTAAGGACAAGAAGACTGAGTTTTCTTACTGACCTTGTTTTGAACCATTCCTGTGACACTACTTATAGATTCCGATGCTCCACTTCAGGATTACTGTATCCCTTGGTCCTTCTTATTGACGATGAAACACGGCAATTGCATCGGAATTAAATACAAAAAGCACAATGCCGACTAAAGTACAAGAAGACTGACTCTCCTCACTTACTATGTTTTGAACCCTTCCTGTGACACTAGTTATAAATTACGATGCTTCACTTCAGGTTTACTGTATCCCTTGGACCTTCTTATTGACGATGAAACACAGAAAATGCATCGGAATTAAATACAAAAGGCACAATGCCGACTTAAGTACAAGAAGACTGACTCTCCTTACTGACTATGTTTTGAACCATTCCTGTGACACTAGTTATAGATTCCGATGCTTCACTTCAGGTTTACTGTATCCCTTGGACCATCTTATTGGCGATGAAACACAGAAATTGCATCGGAATTAAATACAAAAGGCACAATGCAGAATTAAGTTCAAGAAGACTGACTCATCTTACTGTCTATTTTTGAACCAGTCCTGTGACACTAGTTATAGACTCCGATGCTTCACTTCAGGTTTACTGCATCCCTTGGACCTTCTTATTGACGATGAAACACAGAAATTGCATCGGAATTAAATACAAAAGGCACAATGCCAAATTAAGTACAAGAAGACTGACTCTTCTTACTGTCTATGTTTTGAACCATTCCTGTGACACTAGTTATAGAATCCGATGCTTCACTCCAGGTTTACTATATCCCTTGGACCTTCTTATTGACGATGAAACACAGGAATTGCATCGAAATTAAATAGAACAGGCACAATGCCGACTTAAGTACAAGAAGACTGACTCTTCTTACTCACTATGTTTTGAAGCATTCCATTGACACTAGTTATAGATTCCGATGCTTCACTCCACGTTTACTGTATTCCTTGGACCTTCTTATTGACGATGAAACACAGAAATTGCATCGGAATTAAATAGAAAAGGCACAATGCCGACTTAAGTACAAGAAGTTTGACTCTTCTTACTTACTATGTTTTGAACCATTCCTGTGACACTAGTTATAGATCAGATGCTTCACTTCAGGTTTACTGTATACCTTGGACCTTCTTATTGACGATGAAACACAGAAATTGCATCGGAATTAAATACAAACGGCACAATGCCGACTTAAGTACAAGAAGACTGACTCTTCCTACTGTCTATGTTTGAACCATTCCTGTGACACTAGTTATAGATTCCGATGCTTCACTTCAGGTTTACTGTATCCCTTGGACCTTCTTATTGACGAAGAAACACAGAAATTGCATCGGAATTAAATGCAAAATGCACAATGCCGACTTAAGTACATGAAGACCACCTCTTCCTACTGTCTATGTTTTGAACCATTGCTGTGACACTAGTTATATATTCCGATGCTTCACTTCAGATTTACTGTATCCCCTGGACCTTCTTATTGACGATGAAGCACAGAAATTGCATCGGAATTAAATACAAAATGCACAAAGCAGAATTAAGTACAAGAAGTCTGACTCTTCTTACTGACTATGTTTTGAACCATTCCTGTGACACTAGTTATAGATCAGATGCTTCACTTCAGGTTTACTGTATTCCTTGGACCTTCTTATTGACGATGAAGCACAGAAATTGCATCGGAATTAAATACAAAAGGCACAATGCCGACTTAAGGACAAGAAGACTGAGTCTTCTTACTGACCTTGTTTTGAACCATTCCTGTGACACTAGTTATAGATTCCGACGCTCCACTTCAGGATTACTGTATACCTCTGACCTTCTTATTGACGATGAAACACAGATATTGTATCGGAATTAAATAGAAAAGGCACAATGCCGACTTAAGTACAAGAAGACTGACTCTTCTTACTGTCTATGCTTTGAACCATCCCTGTGACACTAGTTATAGATTCCGATGCTTCACTCCAGGTTTACTGTATCCCTTGGTCCTCCTTATTGACGATGAAACACAGCAATTGCATCGGAATTAAACACAAAAGGCACAATGCCGACTAAAGTACAAGAAGACTGACTCTCCTTACTGACTATGTTTTGAACCCTTCCTGTGACACCAGTTATAAATTCCGATGCTTCACTTCAGGTTTACTGTATCCCTTGGACCTTCTTATTGGCGATGAAACACAGAAAATGCATCGGAATTAAATACATAAGGCACAATGCCGACTTAAGTACAAGAAGACTGACTCTCCTTACTGACTATGTTTTGAACCATTCCTGTGACACTAGTTATAGATTCCGATGCTTCACTTCAGGTTTACTGTATCCCTTGGACCTTCTTATTGACGATGAAACACAGAAATTGCATCGGAATTAAATACAAAAGGCACAATGCAGAATTAAGTTCAAGAAGACTGACTCATCTTACTGTCTATGTTTTGAACCATTCATGAGACACTAGTTATAGAATCCGATGCTTCAGTCCAGGTTTACTATATCCCTTGGACCTTCTTATTGACGATGAAACACAGGAATTGCATCGATATTAAATAGAAATGGCGCAATGCCGACTTAAGTATAAGAAGACTGACTCTTCTTACTGACTACGTTTTGAACCATTCCATGGACACTAGTTATAGATTCCGATGCTTCACTCCACATTTACTGTATCCCTTGGACCTTCTTATTGACGATGAAACACAGAAATTGCATCGGAATTAAATAGAAAAGGCACAATGCTGACTTAAGTACAAGATGTTTGACTCTTCTTACTGACTATGTTTTGAACCATTCCTGTGGCACTAGTTATCAGATGCTTCACTTCAGGTTTACTGTATACCTTGGACCTTCTTATTGACGATGAAACACAGAAATTGCATCGGAATTAAATACAAACGGCACAATGCCGACTTAAGTACAAGAAGACTGACTCTTCCTACTGTCCATGTTTTGAACCATTACTGTGACACTAGTTATAGATTCCGATGCTTCACTTCAGGTTTACTGTATCTCTTGCACCTTCTTATTGACGATGAAACACAGAAAATGCATCGGAATTAAATGCAAAAGGCACAATGCCGACTTAAGTACATGAAGACCGACTCTTCCTACTGTCTATGTTTTGAACCATTCCTGTGACACTAGTTACAGATTACGATGCTTCACTCCGGGTTTACTGTATCCCTTGGACCTTCTTATTGACGATGAAACACAGAAATTGCATCGGAATTAAATACAAAAAGCACAATGCTGACTTAAGTACAAGAAGACTAACTCTTCTTACTGACTATGTTTTGAACCATTCCTGTGACACTAGTTATGGATTCCGATGCTTCACTTCAGGTTTACTGTATCCCTCTGACCTTCTTATTGACGATGAAACAAAGAAATTGCATCGGAATTAAATAGAAAAGGCACAATGCGGACTTAAGTACAAGAAGACTGACTCTTCTTACTGTCTATGTTTTGAACCATTTGTGTGACACTAGTTATAGATTCCGATGCTTCACTCCAGGTTTACACGTATCCCTTGGTCCTTCTTATTGACGATGAAACACAGAAATTGCATCGGAATTAAATAGAAAAGGCACAATGCCGACTTAAGTACAAGAAGACTGACTCTTCTTACTGACTATGTTTGAACCATTCCCGTGACACTAGTTATAAATTCCGATGGTTCACTTCAGGTTTACTATATCCCTTGGACCTTCATATTGACGATGAAACAAAGAAATTGCATCGGAATTAATTACAAAAGCCACAGTGCAGAATTAAGTACAAGGAGACTGACTCTTCTTACTGTCTATGTTTTGAACCATTCCTGTGACACTAGTTGTAGATTCCGATGCTTCACTTCAGGTTTACTGTACCCCTCTGACCTTCTTATTGACGATGAAACACAGAAATTGCATCGGAATTAAATACAAAAGCACAATGCCGACTTAAGTACATGAAGACTGACTCTACTTACTGTCTATGTTGTGAACCATTCCATTGACACTAGTTATAGATTCAGATGCTTCACTTCAGGTTTATTGTATCCGTTGGACCTTGTTATTGACGATGAAACACAGAGATTGCATCGGAATTAAATAGGAAAGGTACAATGCCGTCATAAGTAAAAGAAGACTGACTCTTCTTACTGACTATGATTTGAACCATTCCTGAGACACTAGTTATAGATTCCGAAGCTTCACTCCAGGTTTACTGTATCCCTTGAACCCTATATATTGACGATGAAACAGAAATTGCATCGGAATTAAATAGAAAAGGCACAATGCCGACTTAAGTACAAGAAGACTGACTCTTCTTACTGACTATGTTTTGAACCATTCCTTTGACACTAGTTATAGATTCCGATGCTTCACTTCAGGATTACTGTATCCCTCTGACCTTCTTATTGACGATGAAACACAGAAATTGCATCGGAATTAAATAGAAAAGGCACAATGCGGACTTAAGTACAAGAAGACTGACTCTTCTTACTGTCTATGTTTTGAACCATTCCTGTGACACTAGTTATAGATTCCGATGCTTCACTCCTGGTTTACTGTATCCCTTGGACGTTCTTATTGACGATGAAACACAGAAATTGCATCCGAATTAAATACAAAAGGCACAATGCCGACTTAAGCGCAAGAAGACTGACTCTTCTTACTGTCTATTTTTTGAACCATACCATTGAGACTAGTTATATTGTGATGCTTCACTCCAGGTTTACTGTATCACTTGGACCTTCTTATTGACGATGAAACTCAGAAATTGCATCGGAAATAAATAGAAAAGGCACTTTGCCTTCTTTAGTTCAAGAAGACTGACTCTTCTTACTGACTATGTTTTGAACGATTCCTGTGACACTAGTTATAGATCCCGATGCTTCACTACAGGTTTACTGTATGCCTTGGACATTCTCATTGACGATGAAACACATAAATTGCATCGGAACTAAATACAAAAGGCAAAATGCCGACTGAAGTACACGAAGACTGACTCTTCTTACTGTCTATGGTTTGAACCATTCCTGTGACACTATTTACAGATATCGATGCTTCACTCCAGGTTTACTGTATCCCTTGGACCTTATTATTGACGATGAAACACAGAAATTGCATCGGAATTAAATACAAAAGGCACAACGCCGACTTAAGTACAAGAAGACTAACTCTTCTTACTGACTATGTTTTGAACCATTCCTGTGACACTAGTTATGGATTCCGATGCTTCACTTCAGGTTTACTGTATCACTCTGACCTTCTTATTGACGATGAAACACAGAAATTGCATCGGAATTAAATTCAAAAGGCACAATGCCGAATTAAGTTCAAGAAGGTTGACTCTTCTTACTGTCTATTTCTGAACCACTCCTGTGTCATTAGTTATACACTCCGATGCTTCACTCCAGGTTTACTGTATCTCTTGGACCTTCTTATTGACGATGAAACACAGAAATTGCACCGGAATTAAATACAAAAGGCACAATGCCGACTTAAGTAAAAGAAGTCTGACTATTCTTACTGTCTATGATTTGAACCATTCCTGTGACACTAGTTATAGATTCCGATGCTTAACTCCTGGTTTACTGTATCCCTTGGACATTCATATTGACGATGAAACACAGAAATTGCATCACAATTAAATAGAAAATGCACAATGATGACCTAAGTACAATAAGACTGACTATTCTTACTGACTATGTTTTGAACTATTCCTGTGACACTAGTTATAGACTCCGATGCTTCACTTCAGAATTACTGTATCGCTCTGACCTTCTTATTGACGATGAAACACAGAAAATGCATCGGAATTAAATACAAAAGGCACAATGCAGAATTAAGTACAAGAAGACTGACTCTTCTTACTGTCTATGCTTTGAACCATTCCTGTGACGCTAGTTATAGATTCCGATGCATCACTCCAGTTTTTCTGTATCCCTTGGACCTTCTTATTGAGGATGAAACACAGATATTGCTTCAGAATTAATTACAAAAGGCACAATGCCGACTTAAGGACAAGAAGACTGACACTTCTTACTGTCTATGTTTTGAACCATTCCTGTGACACTAGCTACAGATTCCGAAGCTTCACTTCAGGTTTACTGTATCCCTTGGACCTTCATATTGACGATGATACACAGTAATTGCATCGGATTTAATTAGAAAGGGCACAATGTCGACGTAAGTACAAGAAGACTGACTCTTCTTACTGTCTATGTTTTGAACCATTCCTGTGACACTAGTAATAGCTTCCGATGCTTCACTCCAGGTTTACTATATCCCATGGACCTTCTTATTGACGATGAAACACAGAAATTGCATCGGAAATAAATAGAAAAGGCACAATGCCGACTTAAGTACAAGAAGACTGACTCTTCTTACTGACAATGCTTTGAACCATTACATTGACACAAGTTATAAATTCTGATGCTTCACTTCATGTTTACTGTATCCCTTGGACTTTCTTATTGACGATGAAACACAGAAATTGCATTGGATTTAAATAGAAAAGGCTCAATGCCGACTTAAGTACAAGAAGACTGACTCTTCTTACTGACTATGTTTTGAACCATTTCTGTGACACTAGTCATAGATCCGATGCATCACTACAGATTTACTGTATACCTTGGACCTTCTTGTTGACGATGAAACACAGAAATTGCATCGGAATTAAATACAAAGGGCACAATGCCGACTTAAGTACAATAAGACTGACTCTTCTTACTGTCTATGTTTTGAACCATTCCTGTTACACTAGTTATAGATTTCGATGCTTCACTTCAGGTTTACTGTATTCCTTGGACCTTCTTATTGACGATGAAACACAGAAAATGCATCGGAATTAAATACAAAAGGCACAATGCCGACTTAAGTACATGAAGACCGACTCTTCCTACTGACTATGTTTGAACCATTCCTGTGACACCCGTTATAAATTCCGATGTTTCACTTGAGGTTTACTGTATCCCTTGGACCTTGTTATTGACGATGAAACACAGAAATTGCATCGGAATTAAATACAGAAGGCACAATGCCGAATTAAGTACAAGAAGACTGACTCTTCCTACTGTCTATGTTTTGAACCATTTCTGTGACACTAGTTATAGATTCCGATGCTTCACTCCAGTTTTACTGCATCCCTTGGACCTTCTTATTGACGATGAAACACAGAAATTGCATCGGAATTAAATACAAAAGGCAAAATGCCGACTGAATTGCACGATGACTGACTCTTCTTACAGTCTATGATTTGAACCATTCCTGTGACACTAGTTACAGACTCCGATGCTTCACTCCAGGTTTACTGTATCCCTTGGTCCTTCTTATTGACGATTAAACACAGAAATTGCATCGGAATTAAATAGAAAAGGCACAATGCCGACTTAAGTACAAGAAGACTGACTCTTCTTACTGACTATGTTTTGAACCATTCCTGTGACACTAGTTATAAATTCCGATGCTACACTTCAGGTTTACTGTATCCCGTGGACGTTCTTATTGACGATGAAACACAGAAATTGCATCGGAATTGAATACAAAATGCACAATGCCGATTTCAGTTCAAGAAGACTGACTCTTCTTACTGTCTATTTTTCAACCAGTACTGTGACACTAGTTATAGACTCCGATGCTTCACTCCAGGTGTACTGTATCCCTTGGTCCTTCTTATTGACGATGAAACACAGAAATTGCATCGGATTTAAATAGAAAAGGCACAATGCCGACTTAAGTACAAGAAGACTGACTCTTCTTACTGACTATGTTTGAACCATTCCCGTGACACTAGTTATAAATTCCGATGGTTCACTTCAGGTTTACTATATCCCGTGGACCTTCATATTGCCGATGAAACAAAGAAATTGCATCGGAATTAATTACAAAAGGCACAGTGCAGAATTAAGTACAAGGAGACTGACTCTTCTTACTGTCTATGTTTTGAACCATTCCATTGACACTAGTTATAGATTCCGATGCTTCACTTCAGGTTTACTGTATCCCTTGGACCTTGTTATTGACGATGAAACACAGAAATTGCATCGGAAATAAATAGGAAAGGGACAATGCCGTCATAAGTACAAGAAGACTAACTCTTCTTACTGACTATGATTTGAACCATTCCTGTGATACTAGTTACAGATTCCGATGCTTCACCTCAGGTTTACTGTATCCCTTAGACCTTCTTATTGACGATGAAACACAGAAATTGCATCGGAATTAAATACAAAAGGCAAAATGCCGACTTAAGTACACGAAGACTGACTCTTCTTACTGTCTATGTTTTGAACCATTCCTGTGACACTAGTTATAGATTCCGAAGCTTCACTCCAGGTTTACTGTATCCCTTGAACCCTACTTTTTGACGATGAAACACAGAAATTGCATCGGAATTAAATAGAAAAGGCACAATGCCGACTTAAGTACAAGAACACTGACTCTTCTTACTGACTATGTTTTGAACCATTCCTTTGACACTAGTTATAGATTCCGATGCTTCACTTCAGGATTACTGTATCCCTCTGACCTTCTTATTGATGATGAAACACAGAAATTGCATCGGAATTAAATAGAAAAGGCACAATGCGGACTTAAGTACAAGAAGACTGACTCTTCTTACTGTCTATGTTTTGAACCATTCCTGTGACACTAGTTATAGATTCCGATGCTTCATTTCTGGTTTACTGTATCCCTTGGACGTTCTTATTGACGATGAAACACAGAAATTGCATCCGAATTAAATACAAAAGGCACAATGCCGACTTAAGGACAAGAAGACTGACTCTTCTTACTGTCTAATTTTTGAACCATACCATTGAGACTAGTTATAGATTCCGATGCTTCACTCAAGGTTTACTGTATCACTTGGACCTTCTTATTGACGATGAAACACAGAAATTGCATCGGAATTAAATAGAAAAGGCACTATGCCTTTTTAGTACATGAAGACTGACTCTTCTTACTGACTATGTTTTGAACGATTCCTGTGACACTAGTTATGGATTCCGATGCTTCCCTTCAGGTTTACTGTATCCCTCTGACCTTCTTATTGACGATGAAACACAGAAATTGCATCGGAATTAAATTCAAAAGGCACAATGCCGAATAAAGTTCAAGAAGGTTGACTCTTCTTACTGTCTATTTCTGAACCACTCCTGTGACACTAGTTATAGACTCCGATGTTTCACTCCAGGTTTACTGTATCTCTTGGACCTTCTTATTGACGATGAAACACAGAAATTGCACCGGAATTAAATACAAAAAGCACTATGCCGACTTAAGTAAAAGAAGTCTGACTACTCTTACTGTCTATGATTTGAACCATTCCTGTGACACTAGTTATAGATTCCGATGCTTAACTCCTGGTTTACTGTATCCCTTGGACATTCATATTGACGATGAAACACAGATATTGCATCACAATTAAATAGAAAGTGCACAATGATGACCTAAGTACAATAAGACTAACTATTCTTACTGACTATGTTTTGAACTATTCCTGTGACACTAGTTATAAATTCCGATGCTTCACTTCAGGTTTACTGTATACCTTGGACCTTCTTATTGACTATGAAACACAGAAATTGCATCGGAATCAAATACAAAAGTCACAAAGCAGAATTAAGTACAAGTAGACTGACTCTTCTTACTGTCTATGTTTTGAACCATTCCTGTGACACTAGTTATAGATTCCGATGCTTCACTCCAGGTTTACTGTATCCCTTGGACCTTCTTATTGAGGATGAAACACAGATATTGCTTCGGAATTAATTACAAAGGGCACAATGCCGACTTAAGGACAAGAAGACTGACACTTCTTACTGTCTATGTTTTGAACCATTCCTGTGACACTAGCTATAGATTCCGAAGCTTCACTTCAGGTTTACTGTATCCCTTGGACCTTCATATTGACGATGATACACAGAAATTGCATCGGATTTAAATAGAAAGGGCACAATGTCGACGTAAGTACAAGAAGACTGACTCTTCTTACTGTCTATGTTTTGAACCATTCCTGTGACACTAGGAATAGCTTCCGATGCTTCACTCCAGGTTTACTATATCCCATGGACCTCCTTATTGACGATGAAACACAGAAATTGCATCGGAAATAAGTAGAAAAGGCTCAATGCCGACTTTAGTACAAGAAGACTGACTCATCTTACTGACAATGTTTTGAACCATTACATTGACACTAGTTATAAATTCCGATGCTTCACTTCATGTTTACTGTATCCCTTGGACTTTCTTATTGACGATGAAACACAGAAATTGCATTGGAATTAAATAGAAAAGGCACAATGCCGACTTAAGTACAAGAAAGCTGACTCTTCTTACTGTCTATGTTTTGAACCATTCCTGTGACACTAGTCATAGATCCGATGCATCACTACAGATTTACTGTATACCTTGGACCTTCTTGTTGACGATGAAACACTGAAATTGCATCGGAATTAAATACAAACGGCACAATGCCGACTTAAGTACAATAAGACTGACTCTTCTTACTGTCTATGTTTTGAACCATTTCTGTGACACTAGTTATAGATTCCGATGCTTCACTCCAGTTTTACTGCATCCCTTGGACCTTCTTATTGACGATGAAACACAGAAATTGCATCGGAATTAAATACAAAAGGCAAAATGCCGACTGAAGTGCACGATGACTGACTCTTCTTACAGTCATTGATTTGAACCATTCCTGTGACACTAGTTACAGACTCCGATGCTTCACTCCAGGTTTACTGTATCCCTTGGTCCTTCTTATTGACGATGAAACACAGAAATTGCATCGGAATTAAATACAAAAGGCACAGTGCCGAATTAAGTACAAGGAGACTGACTCTTCTTACTGTCTATGTTTTGAAATATTCCATTGACACTAGTTATAGATTTCGATGCTTCACTCCAGGTTTACTGTATCCCTTGGACTTTGTTATTGACGATGAAACACAGAAATTGCATCGGAATTAAATAGAAACGTACAATGCCGACTTAAGTACAAGAAGACTGACTCTTCTTACTGACTATGTTTCGAACCATTCCTGTGACACTACTTATAGATTCCGATGCTTCACCTCAGGTTTACTGTATGCCTTGGACCTTCTTATTGACGATAAAACACAGAAATTGCATCGGAATTAAATACAAAAGGCAAAATGCCGGCTTAAGTACACGAAGACTGACACTTCTTACTGTCTATGTTTTGAACCATTCCTGTGACACTAGTTATAGATTCCGATGCTACACTCCAGGTTTACTGTATCCCTTGGACCTTCTTATTGACGTTGAAACACACAAATTCCATCGGAATTAAATAGAAAAGGCACTATGCCGACGTAAGTACAAGAAGACTGACTCTTCTTACTGTCTATGTTTTGAACCATTCCTGTGACACTAATTATAGTTTCCGATGCTTCACTCCAGGTTTACTGTATCCCTTGGACCTTCTTATTAACGATGAAACACAGAAATTGCATCGGAATTAAATAGAAAAGGCACAATGCCGTCTTAACTACAAGAAGACTGACTCTTCTTACTGACTATGTTTTGAACCATTCCTGTGACACTAGTTATAGATTCCGATGCTTCACTCCTGGTTTACTGTATCCCTTGGACGTTCTTATTGACGATGAAACGCAGAAATCGCATCCGAATTAAATACAAAAGGCACAATGCCGACTTAAGGACAAGAAGACTGACTCTTCTTACTGTCTATTTTTTGAACCATACCATTGACACTAGTTATATATTCCGATGCTTCACTCCAGGTTTACTGTATCACTTGGACCTTCTTATTGACGATGAAACACAGAAATTGCATCGGAATTAAATAGAAAAGGCACTATGCCTTCTTTAGTACAAGAAGGCTGACTCTTCTTACTGACTATGTTTTGAACGATTCCTGTGACACTAGTTATAGATCCCGATGCTTCACTACAGGTTTACTGTATGCCTTGGACATTCTCATTGACGATGAAACACAAAAATTGCATCGGAACTAAATACAAAAGGCAAAATGCCGACTGAAGTACACGAAGACTGACTCTTCTTACTGTCTATGATTTGAACTATTCTTGTGACACTATTTACAGATTCCGATGCTTCACTCCAGGTTTACTGTATCCCTTGGACCTTCCTATTGACGATGGAACACAGAAATTGCATCGGAATTAAATTCAAAAGGCACAATCCCGAATTAAGTTCAAGAAGCTTGACTCTTCTTACTGCCTATTTCTGAACCACTCCTGTGACACTAGTTATAGACTCCGATGCTTCACTCCAGGTTTACTGTATCTCTTGGACCTTCTTATTGACGATGAAACACAGAAATTGCACTGGAATTAAATACAAAAGGCACAATGCCGACTTAAGTAAAAGAAGTCTGACTCTTCTTGCTGTCTATGATTTGAACCATTCCTGTGACACTAGTTATAGATTCCGATGCTTAACTCCTGGTTTACTGTATCCCTTGGACATTCATATTGACGATGAAACACAGAAATTGCATCACAATTAAATAGAAAATGCACAATGATGACCTAAGTACAATAAGACTGACTATTCTTACTGACTAATTTTGAACTATTCCTGTGACACTAGTTATAGACTCCGATGCTTCACTTCAGAATTACTGTATCGCTCTGACCTTCTTATTGACGATGAAAAACAGAAAATGCATCGGAATTAAATACAATAGGCACAAAGCAGAATTATGAACAAGAAGACTGACTCTTCTTACTGTCTCTGTTTTGAGACATTCCTGTGACACTAGTTATAGATTACGATGCTTCACTTCAGGTTTCAGGTTTACTGTACCCCTCTGACCTTCTTATTGACGATGAAACACAGAAATTGCATCGGAATTAAATACAAAAGGCACCATGCCGACTTAAGTACAAGAAGACTGACTCTCCTTACTGACTATGTTTTGAACCATTCCTGTGATACAAGTTATAAATTCCGATGCTTCACTTCAGGTTTACTGTATACCTTGCACCTTCTTATCGACTATGAAACACAGAAATTGCATCGGAATTAAATACAAAAGGCACAAAGCAGAATTAAGTACAAGAAGACTGATTCTTCTTACTGTCTATGTTTTGAACCATTCCTGTGACACTAGTTATAGATTCCGATGCTTCACTCCAGGTTTACTGTATCCCTTGGTCCTTCTTATTGACGATGAAACACAGATATTGCTTCGGAATTAATTACAAAAGGCACAATGCCGACTTGAGGACAAGAAGGTTGACACTTCTTACTGTCTATGATTTGAACCATTCCTGTGACACTAGCTATAGATTCCGAAGCTTCACTTCAGGTTTACTGTATCCCTTGGACCTTCATATTGACGATGATACACAGAAATTGCATCGGATTTAAATAGAAAGGGTACAATTTCGACGTAAGTACAAGAAGACTGACTCTTCTTACTGTCTATGTTTTGAACCATTCCTGTGACACTAGTAATAGCTTCCGGTGCTTCACTCCAGGTTTACTATATCCCATGGACCTTCTTATTGACGATGAAACACAGAAATTGCATCGGAAATAAATAGAAAAGGCACAATGCCGACTTAAGTACAAGAAGACTGACTCTTCTTACTGACAATGTTTTGAACCATTACATTGACACTAGTTATAAATTCCGATGCTTCACTTCAAGTTTACTGTATCCCTTGGACTTTCTTATTGACGATGAAACACAGAAATTGCATTGGAATTAAATAGAAAAGGCACAATGCCCACTTAAGTACAAGAAAGCTGACTCTTCTTACTGACTATGTTTTGAACCATTCCTGTGACACTAGTCATAGATCCGATGCATCACTACAGATTTACTGTATACCTTGGACCTTCTTGTTGACGATGAAACACAGAAATTGCATCGGAATTAAATACAAACGGCACAATGCCGACTTAAGTACAATAAGACTGACTCTTCTTACTGTCTATGTTTTGAACCATTTCTGTGACACTAGTTATAGATTCCGATGCTTTACTCCAGTTTTACTGCATCCCTTGGACCTTCTTATTGACGATGAAACACAGAAATTGCATCGGAATTAAATACAAAAGGCAAAATGCCGACTGAAGTGCACGATGACTGACTCTTCTTACAGTCATTGATTTGAACCATTCCTGTGACACTAGTTACAGACTCCGATGCTTCACTCCAGGTTTACTGTATCCCTTGGTCCTTCTTATTGACGATGAAACACAGAAATTGCATCGGAATTAAATACAAAAGGCACAGTGCCGAATTAAGTACAAGGAGACTGACTCTTCTTACTGTCTATGTTTTGAAATATTCCATTGACACTAGTTATAGATTTCGATGCTTCACTCCAGGTTTACTGTATCCCTTGGACTTTGTTATTGACGATGAAGCACAGAAATTGCATCGGAATTAAATAGAAACGTACAATGCCGACTTAAGTACAAGAAGACTGACTCTTCTTACTGACTATGTTTTGAACCATTCCTGTGACACTACTTATAGATTCCGATGCTTCACCTCAGGTTTACTGTATGCCTTGGACCTTCTTATTGACGATAAAACACAGAAATTGCATCGGAATTAAATACAAAAGGCAAAATGCCGACTTAAGTACACGAAGAGTGACACTTCTTACTGTCTATGTTTTGAACCATTCCTGTGACACTAGTTATAGATTCCGATGCTACACTCCAGGTTTACCGTATCCCTTGGACCTTCTTATTGACGTTGAAACACACAAATTCCATCGGAATTAAATAGAAAAGGCACTATGCCGACGTAAGTACAAGAAGACTGACTCTTCTTACTGTCTATGTTTTGAACCATACCTGTGACACTAATTATAGTTTCCGATGCTTCACTCCAGGTTTACTGTATCCCTTGGACCTTCTTATTAACGATGAAACACAGAAATTGCATCGGAATTAAATAGAAAAGGCACAATGCCGTCTTAACTACAAGAAGACTGACTCTTCTTACTGACTATGTTTTGAACCATTCCTGTGACACTAGTTATAGATTCCGATGCCTCACTCCTGGTTTACTGTCTCCCTTGGACGTTCTTATAGACGATGAAACACAGAAATCGCATCCGAATTAAATACAAAAGGCACAATGCCGACTTAAGGACAAGAAGACTGACTCTTCTTACTGTCTATTTTTTGAACCATACCATTGACACTAGTTACCGATTCCGATGCTTCACTCCAGGTTTACTGTATCACTTGGACCTTCTTATTGACGATGAAACACAGAAATTGCATCGGAATTAAATAGAAAAGGCACTATGCCTTCTTTAGTACAAGAAGACTGACTCTTCTTACTGACTATGTTTTTGAACGTTTCCTGTGACACTAGTTATAGATCCCGATGCTTCACTACAGGTTTACTGTATGCCTTGGACATTCTCATTGACGATGAAACACAAAAATTGCATCGGAACTAAATACAAAAGGCAAAATGCCGACTGAAGTACACGAAGACTGACTCTTCTTACTGTCTATGATTTGAACCATTCCTGTGACACTATTTACAGATTCCGATGCTTCACTCCAGGTTTACTGTATCCCTTGGACCTTCTTATTGACGATGAAACACAGAAATTGCATCGGAATTAAATACAAAAGGCACAACGCCGACTTAAGTACAAGAAGACTAACTCTTCTTACTGACTATGTTTTGAACCATTCCTGTGACACTAGTTATAGATTTCGATGCTTCACATCAGGTTTACTGTATTCCTTGGACCTTCTTATTGACGATGAAACACAGAAAATGCATCGGAATTAAATACAAAAGGCACTATGCCGACTTAAGTACATGAAGACCGACTCTTCCTACTGACTATGTTTGAACCATTCCTGTGACACCCGTTATAAATTCCGATGCTTCACTTGAGGTTTACTGTATCCCTTGGACCTTGTTATTGACGATGAAACACAGAAATTGCATCGGAATTAAATACAAAAGGCACAATGCCGAATTAAGTACAAGAAGACTGACTCTTCTTACTGTCTATGTTCTGAACCATTTCTGTGACACTAGTTATAGATTCCGATGCTTCACTCCAGTTTTACTGCATCCCTTGGACCTTCTTATTGACGATGAAACACAGAAATTGCATCGGAATTAAATACAAAAGGCACAAGGCCGACTTAAGGACAACAAGATTTACTCTTCTTACTGACTATGTTTTGAACCATTCCTGTGACACTAGCTATAGATTCCGATGCTTCACTTCAGGTTAACTGTATCCCTCTGACCTTCTTAATGACAATGAAACACAGACATTGCATCGTAATTAATTCAAAAAGGCACAATGCCGACTTAAGTACAAGAAGACTGACTCTTCTTACCGTCCATGTTTTGAACCATACCATTGACACTAGTTATAGATTCCGATGCTTAACTCCAGGTTTACTGTATCCCTTGGAACTTCTTATTGACGATGAAACACACAAATTGCATCGGAATTAAATAGAAAAGGCACTATGCCAACTTAAGTACAAGAAGACTGATTCTTCTTACTGACTATGCTTTGAACGATTCCTGTGACACTAGTTATAGATCCCGATGCTTCACTTCAGGTTTACTGTATCCCTTGGACCTTCTTATTGACTATGAAACACAAAAATTGCATCAGAATTCAATACAAAAGGCAAAATGCCGACTGAAGTGCACGATGACTGACTCTTCTTACAGTCTATGATTTGAACCATTCCTGTGACACTAGTTACAGACTCCGATGCTTCACTCCAGGTTTACTGTATCCCTTGGTCCTTCTTATTGACGATTGAACTCAGAAATTGCATCGGAATTAAATAGAAATGGCACAATGCCGACTTAAGTACAAGAAGACTGACTCTTCTTACTGACTATGTTTTGAACCATTCCTGTGACACTAGTTATAAATTCCGATGCTACACTTCAGGTTTACTGTATCCCGTGGACATTCTTATTGACGATGAAACACAGAAATTGCATCGGAATTAAATACAAAAGGCACAGTGCAGAATTAAGTACAAGGAGACTGACTCTTCTTACTGTCTATGTTTTGAAATAATCCATTGACACTAGTTATAGATTTCGATGCTTTACTCCAGGTTTACTGTATCCCTTGGACCTTGTTATTGACGATGAAACACAGAAATTGCATCAGAATTAAATAGAAACGTACAATGGCGACTGAAGTACAAGAAGACTGACTCTTCTTATTGACTATGTTTTGAACCATTCCTGTGACACTACTTATAGATTCCGATGCTTCACCTCAGGTTTACTGTATGCCTTGGACCTTCTTATTGACGATAAAACACAGAAATTGCATCGGAATTAAATACAAAAGGCAAAATGCCGACTTAAGTACACGAAGACTGACTCTTCTTACTGTCAATGTTTTGAACCATTGCTGTGACACTAGTTATAGATTCCGATGCTACACTCCAGGTTTACTGTATCCCTTGGACCTTCTTATTGACGTTGAATCACACAAATTGCATCGGAATTAAATAGAAAAGGCACTATGCCGACGTAAGTACAAGAAGACTGACTCTTCTTACTGTCTATGCTTTGAACCATTCCTGTGACACTAGTTATAGTTTCCGATGCTTCACTCCAGGTTTACTGTATCCCTTGGACCTTCTTATTGACGATGAAACACAGAAATTGCATCGGAATTAAATAGAAAAGGCACTATGCCTTCTTTAGTACAAGAAGACTAACTCTTCTTACTGACTACGTTATGAACCATTCCTGTGACACTAGTTATGGATTCCGATGCTTCACTTCAGGTTTACTGTATCCCTCTGACCTTCTTATTGACGATGAAACACAGAAATTGCATCGGAATTAAATTCAAAAGGCACAATGCCGAATTAAGTTCAAGAAGGTTGACTCTTCTTACTGTCTATTTCTGAACCACTCCTGTGACACTAGTTATAAACTCCGATGCTTCACTCCAGGTTTACTGTATCTCTTGGACCTTCTTATTGACGATGAAACACAGAAATTGCACCGGAATTAAATACAAAAGGCACAATGCCGACTTAAGTAAAAGAAGTCTGACTCTTCTTACTGTCTATGATTTGAACCATTCCTGTGACACTAGTTATAGATTCCGATGCTTAACTCCTGGTTTACTGTATCCCTTGGACATTCATATTGACGATGAAACACAGAAATTGCATCACAATTAAATAGAAAATGCACAATGATGACCTAAGTACAATAAGACTGACTATTCTTAGTGACTATGTTTTGAACTATTCCTGTGACACTAGTTATAGACTCCGATGCTTCACTTCAGAATTACTGTATCGCTCTGACCTTCTTATTGACGATGAAACACAGAAAATGCATCGGAATTAAATACAATAGGCACAAAGCAGAATTAAGTACAAGAAGACTGACTCTTCTTACTGTCTATGTTTTGAACCATTCCTGTGACACTAGCTATAGATTACGATGCTTCACTTCAGGATTCAGGTTTACTGTACCCCTCTGACCTTCTTATTGACGATGAAACACAGAAATTGCATCGGAATTAAATACAAAAGGCACCATGCCGACTTAAGTACAAGAAGACTGACTCTCCTTACTGACTATGATTTGAACCATTCCTGTGACACTAGTTATAAATTCCGATGCTGCACTTCAGGTTTACTGTATCCCTTGGACCTTCATATTGACGATGATACACAGAAATTGCATTGGATTTAAATAGAAAGTGCACTATGTCGACGTAAGTACAAGAAGACTGACTCTTCTTACTGTCTATGTTTTGAACCATTCCTGTGACACTAGTTATAGATTCCGATGCTTCACTCCAGGTTTACTGTATCCCTTGGATCTTCTTATTGAGGATGAAACACAGATATTGCTTCGGAATTAATTACAAAAGGCACAATGCCGACTTAAGGACAAGAAGACTGACACTTCTTACTGTCTATGCTTTGAACCATTCCTGTGACACTAGCTATAGATTCCGAAGCTTCACTTCAGGTTTACTGTATCCCTTGGACCTTCATATTGACGATGATACACAGAAATTGCATTGGATTTAAATAGAAAGTGCACTATGTCGACGTAAGTACAAGAAGACTGACTCTTCTTACTGTCTATGTTTTGAACCATTCCTGTGACACTAGTAATAGCTTCCGATGCTTCACTCCAGGTTTACTATATCCCATGGACCTTCTTATTTACGATGAAACACAGAAATTGCATCGGAAATAAAGAGAAAAGGCACAATGCCGACTTAAGTACAAGAAGACTGACTCTTCTTACTGACAATGTTTTGAACCATTACATTGACACTAGTTATAAATTCCGATGCTTCACTTCATGTTTACTGTATCCCTTGGACTTTCTTATTGACGATGAAACACAGAAATTGCATCGGAATTAAATAGAAAAGGCACAATGCCGACTTAAGTACAAGAAGACTGACTCTTCTTACTGATTATGTTTTGAACCATTCCTGTGACACTAGTCATAGATCCGATGCATCACTACAGATTTACTGTATACCTTGGACCTTCTTGTTGACGATGAAACACAGAAATTGCATCGGAATTAAATACAAACGGCACAATGCCGACTTAAGTACAATAAGACTGACTCTTCTTGCTGTCTATGTTTTGAACCATTCCTGTGACACTAGTTATAGATTTCGATGCTTCACTTCAGGTTTACTGTATTCCTTGGACCTCCTTATTGACGATGAAACACAGAAAATGCATCGGAATTAAATACAAAAGGCACAATGCCGACTTAAGTACATGAAGACCGACTCTTCCTACTGACTATGTTTGAACCATTCCTGTGACACCCGTTATAAATTCCGATGCTTCACTTGAGGTTTACTGTATCCCTTGGACCTTGTTATTGACGACGAAACACAGAAATTGCATCGGAATTAAATACAAAAGGCACAATGCCGAATTAAGTACAAGAAGACTGACTCTTCTTACTGTCTATGTTTTGAACCATTTCTGTGACACTAGTTATAGATTCCGATGCTTCACTCCATTTTTACTGCATCCCTTGGACCTTCTTATTGACGATGAAACACAGAAATTGCATCGGAATTAAATACAAAAGGCACAATGCCGACTTAAGGACAACAAGATTGACTCTTCTTACTGACTATGTTTTGAACCATTCCTGTGACACTAGCTATAGATTCCGATGCTTCACTTCAGGTTTACTGTGTCCCTCTGACCTTCTTAATGACAATGAAACACAGACATTGCATCGTAATTAATTCGAAAAGGCACAATGCCGACTTAAGTACAAGAAGGCTGACTCTTCTTACCGTCTATGTTTTGAACCATTCCTGTGACACTACTTATAGATTCCGATGCTTCACCTCAGGTTTACTGTATGCCTTGGAACTTCTTATTGACGATGAAACACACAAATTGCATCGGAATTAAATAGAAAAGGCACTATGCCAACTTAAGTACAAGAAGACTGACTCTTCTTACTGACTATGCTTTGAACGATTCCTGTGACACTAGTTATAGATCCCGATGCTTCACTTCAGGTTTACTGTATCCCTTGGACCTTCTTATTGACTATGAAACACAAAAATTGCATCGGAATTAAATACAAAAGGCAAAATGCCGGCTGAAGTGCACGATGACTGACTCTTCTTACAGTCTATGATTTGAACCATTCCTGTGACACTAGTTACAGACTCCGATGCTTCACTCCAGGTTTACTGTATCCCTTGGTCCTTCTTATTGACGATTAAACACAGAAATTGCATCGGAATTAAATAGAAAAGGCACAATGCCGACTTAAGTACAAGAAGACTGACTCTTCTTACTGACTATGTTTTGAACCATACCTGTGACACTAGTTATAAATTCCGATGCTGCACTTCAGGTTTACTGTATCCCGTGGTCATTCTTATTGACGATGAAACACAGAAATTGCATCGGAATTAAATACAAAAGGCACAGTGCAGAATTAAATACAAGGAGACTGACTCTTCTTACTGTCTATGTTTTGAAATATTCCATTGACACTAGTTATAGATTTCGATGCTTCACTCCAGGTTTACTGTATCCCTTGGACCTTGTTATTGACGATGAAACACAGAAATTGCATCGGAATTAAATAGAAACGTACAATGCCGACTTAAGTACAAGAAGACAGACTCTTCTTACTGACTATGTTTTGATCCATTCCTGTGACACTACTTATAGATTCCGATGCTTCACCTCAGGTTTACTGTATGCCTTGGACCTTCTTATTGACGATAAAACACAGAAATTGCATCGGAATTAAATACTAAAGGCAAAATGCCGACTTAAGTACACGAAGACTGACTCTTTTTACTGTCTATGTTTTGAACCATTCCTGTGACACTAGTTATAGATTCCGATGCTACACTCCGGGTTTACTGTATCCCTTGGACCTTCTTATTGACGTTGAAACACGCAAATTATATCGGAATTAAATAGAAAAGGCACTGTGCCGACGTAAGTACAAGAAGACTGACTCTTCTTACTGTCTATGTTTTGAACCATTCCTGTGACACTAGTTATATCTTCCGATGCTTCACTCCAGGTTTACTGTATCCCTTGGACCTTCTTATTGACGATGAAACACAGAAATTGCATCGGAATTAAATAGAAAAGGCACAATGCCGTCTTAACTACAAGAAGACTGACTCTTCTTACTGACTATGTTTTGAACCATTCCTGTGACACTAGTTATTAATTCCGATGCTACACTCCTGGTTTACTGTATCCCTTGGACGTTCTTATTGACGATGAAACACAGAAATTGCACCCGAATTAAATACAAAAGGCACAATGCCGACTTAAGGACAAGAAGACTGACTCTTCTTACTGTCTATTTTTTGAACCATACCATTGAGACTAGTTATAGATTCCGATGCTTCACTCCAGGTTTACTGTATCACTTGGACCTTCTTATTGACGATGAAACACAGAAATTGCATCGGAATTAAATAGAAAAGGCACTATGCCTTCTTTAGTACAAGAAGACTGACTCTTCTTACTGACTATGTTTTGAACGCTTCCTGTGACACTAGTTATAGATCCCGATGCTTCACTACAGGTTTACTGTATGCCTTGGACATTCGCATTGACGATGAAACACAAAAATTGCATCGGAACTAAATACAAAAGGCAAAATGCCGACTGAAGTACACGAAGACTGACTCTTCTTAGTGTCTATGATTTGAACCATTCCTGTGACACTATTTACAGATTTCGATGCTTCACTCCAGGTTTACTGTATCCCTTGGACGTTCTTATTGACGATGAAACACAGAAATTGCATCGGAATTAAATTCAAAAGGCACAATGCCGAATTAAGTTCAAGAAGGTTGACTCTTCTTACTGTCTATTTCAGAACCACTCCTGTGACACTAGTTATAGACTCCGATGCTTCACTCCAGGTTTACTGTATCTCTTGGACCTCCTTATTGACGATGAAACACATAAATTGCACCGGAATTAAATACAAAAGGCACAATGCCGACTTAAGTAAAAGAAGTCTGACTTTTCTTACTGTCTATGATTTGAACCATTCCTGTGACACTAGTTATAGATTCCGATGCTTAACTCCTGGTTTACTGTATCCCTTGGACATTCATATTGACGATGAAACACAGAAATTGCATCACAATTAAATAGAAAATGCACAATGATGACCTAAGTACAATAAGACTGACTATTCTTACTGACTATGTTTTGAACTATTCCTGTGACACTAGTTATAGATTCCGATGCTTCACTTCAGAATTACTGTATCGCTCTGACCTTCTTATTGACGATGAAACACAGAGAATGCATCGGAATTAAATACAATAGGCGAAAAGCAGAATTAAGTACAAGAAGACTGACTCTTCTTACTGTCTATGTTTTGAACCATTCCTGTGACACTAGCTATAGATTACGATGCTTCACTTCAGGTTTCAGGTTTACTGTACCCCTCTGACCTTCTTATTGACGATGAAACACAGAAATTGCATCGGAATTAAATACAAAAGGCACCATGCAGACTTAAGTACAAGAAGACTGACTCTCCTTACTGACTATGTTTTGAACCATTCCTGTGACACTAGTTATAAATTCCGATGCTTCACTTCAGGTTTACTGTATACCTTGGACCTTCATATTGACGATGAAACACAGATATTGCTTCGGAATTAATTACAAAAGGCACAATGCCGACTTAAGGACAAGAAGACTGACACTTCTTACTGTCTATGTTTTGAACCTTTCCTGTGACACTAGCTATAGATTCCGAAGCTTCACTTGAGGTTTACTGTATCCCTTGGACCTTCATATTGACGATGATACACAGAAATTGCATCGGAAATAAATAGAAAAGGCTCAATGCCGACTTAAGTACAAGAAGACTGACTCTTCTTACTAACAATGTTTTGAACCATTACATTGACACTAGTTATAAATTCCGATGCTTCACTTCATGTTTACTGTATCCCTTGGACTTTCTTATTGACGATGAAACACAGAAATTGCATCGGAATTAAATAGAAAAGGCACAATGCCGACTTAAGTACAATAAGACTGACTCTTCTTACTGTCTATGTTTTGAACCATTACTGTGACACTAGTTACAGATTTCGATGCTTCACTTCAGGTTTGCTGTATTCCTTGGACCTTCTTATTGACGATGAAACACAGAAAATGCATCGGAATTAATAACAATAGGCACAATGCCGACTTAAGTACATGAAGACCGACTCTTCCTACTGACTATGTTTGAACCATTCCTGTGACACCCGTTATAAATTCCGATGCTTCACTTGAGGTTTACTGTATCCCTTGGACCTTGTTAATGACGATGAAACACAGAAATTGCATCGGAATTAAATACAAAAGGCACAGTGCCGAATCAAGTACAAGAAGACTGACTCTTCTTACTGTCTATGTTTTGAACCATTTCTGTGACACTAGTTATAGATTCCGATGCTTCACTCCAGTTTTACTGCATCCCTTCGACCTTCTTATTGACGATGAAACACAGATATTGCATCGGAATTAAATACAAAAGGCACAATGCCGACTTAAGGACAACAAGATTGACTCTTCTTACTGACTATGTTTTGAACCATTCCTGTGACACTAGCTATAGATTCCGATGCTTCACTTCAGGTTTACTGTATCCCTCTGACCTTCTTAATGACAATGAAACACAGTCATTGCATCGTAATTAATTCCAAAAGGCACATTGCCGACTTAAGTACAAGAAGACTGACTCTTCTTACCGTCCATGTTTTGAACCATACCATTGACACTAGTTATAGATTCCGATGCTTCACTCTAGGTTTACTGTATCCCTTAGAACTTCTTATTGACGATGAAACACACAAATTGCATCGGAATTAAATAGAAAAGGCACTATGCCAACTTAAGTACAAGAAGACTGACTCTTCTTACTGACTATGCTTTGAACGATTCCTGTGACACTAGTTATAGATCCCGATGCATCACTTCAGGTTTACTGTATCCCTTGGACCTTCTTATTGACTATGAAACACAAAAATTGCATCGGAATTAAATACAAAAGGCAAAATGCCGACTGAAGTGCACGATGACTGACTCTTCTTGCAGTCTATGATTTGAACCATTCCTGTGACACTAGTTACAGACTCCGATGCTTCACTCCAGGTTTACTGTATCCCTTGGTCCTTCTTATTGACGATTAAACACAGAAATTACATCGGAATTAAATAGAAAAGGCACAATGCCGACTTAAGTACAAGAAGACTGACTCTTCTTACTGACTATGTTTTGAACCATTCCTGTGACACTAGTTATAAATTCCGATGCTACACTTCAGGTTTATTGTATCCCGTGCACATTCTTATTGACGATGAAACACAGAAATTGCATCGGAATTAAATACCAAAGGCACAGTGCAGAATTAAGTTCAAGGAGACTGACTCTTCATACTGTCTATGTTTTGAAATATTCCATTGACACTAGTTATAGATTTCGAAGCTTCACTCCAGGTTTACTGTATCCCTTGGACCTTGTTATTGACGATGAAATACAGAAATTGCATCGGAATTAAATAGAAACGTACAATGCCGACTTAAGTACAAGAAGACTGACTCTTCTTACTGACTATGTTTAGAACCATTCCTGTGACACTACTTATAGATTCCGATGCTTCACCTCAGGTTTACTGTATGCCTTGGACCTTCTTATTGACGATAAAACACAGAAATTGCATCGGAATTGAATACAAAAGGCAAAATGCCGACTTAAGTACACGAAGATTGACTCTTCTTACTGCCTATGTTTTGAACCATTCCTCTGACACTAGTTATAGATTCCGATGCTACACTCCAGGTTTACTGTATCCCTTGGACCTTCTTATTGACGTTGAAACACACAAATAGCATCGGAATTAAATAGAAAAGGCACTATGCCGACGTAAGTACAGGAAGACTGACTCTTCTTACTGTCTATGTTTTGAACCATTCCTGTGACACTAGTTATAGTTTCCGATGCTTCACTCCAGGTTTACTGTATCCCTTGGACCTTCTTATTGACGATGAAACACAGAAATTGCATCGGAATTAAATAGAAAAGGCACAATGCCGTCTTAACTACAAGAAGACTCTCTCTTCTTACTGACTATGTTTTGAACCATTCCTGTGACACTAGTTATAGATTCCGATGCTTCCCTTCAGGATTATTGTATCCCTCTGACCTTCTTATTGACGATGAAACACAGAAAATGCATCGGAATTAAATAGAAAAGGCACAATGCCAACTTAAGTACAAGAAGACTGACTCTTCTTACTGACTATGATTTGAACTATTCCTGTGAAACTAGTTATAGATTCCGATGCTTCACCTCAGGTTTACTGTATCCCTTGGACGTTCCTATTTACGACGAAACACAGAAATTGCATCGGAATTAAATACTAAAGACACAATGCCGACTTAACTACAAGAAGACTGACTCTCCTTTCTGACTATGTTTGAACCATTCCTGTGACACTAGTTATGAATTCCGATGCTTCACTTCAGGTTTAGTGTATCCCTCTGACCTTCTTATTGACGATGAAACACAGAAATTGCATCGGAAATAAATACAAAAGGCACAATGCCGACTTAAGTACAAGAAGACTGACTCTTCTTACTGTCTATGTTTTGAACCATACCATTGACACTAGTTATAGATTCCGATGCTTGACTCCAGGTTTACTGTATCCCTTGGACCTTCTTATTGACGATGAAACACAGAAATTGCATCGGAATTAAATAGATAAGGCACTATGCCGACTTAAGTACAAGAAGACTGACTCTTCTTACTGACTATGTTTTGAACGATTCCTGTGACACTAGTTACAGATCCCGATGCTTCACTTCAGGTTTACTGTATCCCTTGGACGTTCTTATTGACTATGAAACACAGAAATTGCATCGGAATTAAATACAAAAGGCAAAATGCCGACTGAAGTACACGAAGACTGACTCTTCTTACTGTCTATGATTTGAACCATTCCTGTGACACTAGTTACGGATTCCGATGTTTCCCTCCAGGTTTACTGTATCCCTCGGACCTTCTTATTGACGATAAAACACAGAAATTGCATCGGAATTAAATACAAAAGGCATAATGCCGACTTAAGTACAAGAAGACTAACTCTTCTTACTGACTATGCTTTGAACCATTCCTGTGACACTAGTTATGGATTCCGATGCTTCACTTCAGGTTTACTGTATCCCTCTGACCTTCTTATTGACGATGATACACAGAAATTGCATCGGAATTAAATACAGAAAACACAATGCCGAATTAAGTTCAAGAAGACTGACTCTTCTTACTGTCTATTTTTTATCCAGTCCTTTGACACTAGTTATAGACTCCGATGCTTCACTCCACGTTTACTGTATCCCTTGGTCCTTCTTATTGACGATGAAACACAGAAATTGCATCGGAATTAGATACAAAAGGCACAGTGCAGAATTAAGTAAAAGGAGACTGACTCTTCTTACTGTCTATGTTTTGAACCATCCTGTGACACTAGTTATAGTTTGCGATGCTTCACTCCAAGTTTACTGTATCCCTTGGACCTTCTTATTGATGATGAAACACAGAAACTGCATCGGAATTAAATACAATAGGCACAATGACGACTTAAGGACAAGAAGACTGACTCTTCTTACTGACTATGCTTTGAACCATTCCTGTGACACTAGCTATAGATTCCGATGCTTCACTTCAGGTTTACTGTACCCCTCTGACCTTCTTATTGACGATGAAACACAGAAACTGCATCGGAATTAAATACAAAAGGCACAATGCCGACTTAAGTACAAGAAGACTGACTCTTCTTACTGTCTATGTTTTGAACCATTCCATTGACACTAGTTATAGATTCCGATGCTTCACTCCAGGGTTACTGTATCCCTTGGAACTTGTTATTGACGATGAAACACAGAAATTGCATCGGAATTAAATACATAAGGCACTATGCCGACTTAAGTACAAGAAGACTGACTCTTCTTACTGACTATGTTTTGAACGATTCCTGTGACACTAGTTACAGATCCCGATGCTTCACTTCAGGTTTACTGTATCCCTTGGACCTTCTTATGGACGATGAAACACAGAAATTGCATCGGAATTAAATACAAAAGGCAAAATGCCAACTGAAGTACACGAAGACTGACTCTTCTTAATGTCTATGATTTGAACCATTCCTGTGACACTAGTTACAGATTCCGATGTTTCCCTCCAGGTTTACTGTATCCCTTGGACCTTCTTATTGACGATGAAACACAGAAATTGCATCGGAATTAAATACAAAAGGTACAATGCCGACTTAAGTACAAGCAGACTAACTCTTCGTACTGACTAAGTTTTGAACTATTCCTGTGACACTAGTTATGGAATCCGATGCTTCACTTCAGGTTTACTGTACCCCTCTGACCTTCTTATTGACGATGAAACACAGAAACTGCATCGGAATTAAATACAAAAGGCACAATGCCGACATAAGTACAAGAAGACTGACTCTTCTTACTGTCTGTGTTTTGAACCATTCCATTGACACTAGTTATAGATTCCGATGCTTCACTCCAGGTTTACTGTATCCCTTGGAACTTGTTATTGACGATGAAACACAGAAATTGCATCGGAATTAAATACATAAGGCACTATGCCGACTTAAGTACAAGAAGACTGACTCTTCTTACTGACAATGTTTTGAACGATTCCTGTGACACTAGTTACAGATCCCGATGCTTCACTTCAGGTTTACTGTATCCCTGGGACTTCTTATTGACGATGAAACACAGAAATTGCATCGGAATTAAATACAAAAGGCAAAATGCCAACTGAAGTACACGAAGACTGACTCTTCTTACTGTCTACGATTTGAACCATTCCTGTGACACTAGTTACCGATTCCGATGTTTCCCTCCAGGTTTACTGTATCCCTTGGACCTTCTTTTTGACGATGAAACACAGAAATTGCATCGGAATTAAATACAAAATGTACAATGCCGACTTAAGTACAAGTAGACTAACACTTCTTACTGTCTGTTTTTGAACCAGTCCTTTGACACTAGTTATAGACTCCGATGCTTCACTCCACGTTTACTGTATCCCTTGGACCTTCTTATTGATGATGAAACACAGAAATTGATTCATAATTAAATACAAAAGGCACAATGACGACTTAAGGACAAGAAGACTGACTCTTCTTACTGACTATGTTTTGAACCATTCCTGTGACACTAGCTATAGATTCCGATGCTTCACTTCAAGTTTACTGTACCCCTCTGACCTTCTTATTGACGATGAAACACAGAAACTGCTTCGGAATTAAATACAAAAGGCACAATGCCGACTTAAGTACAAGAAGACTGACTCTTCTTACTGTCTATGTTTTGAACCATTCCATTGACACTAGTTATAGATTCCGATGCTTCACTCCAGGTCTACTGTATCCCTTGGAACTTGTTATTGACGATGAAACACAGAAATTGCATCGGAATTAAATAGATAAGGCACTATGCCGACATAAGTACAAGAAGACTGACTCTTCTTACTGACTATGATTTGAACGATTCCTGTGACACTAGTTACAGATCCCGATGCTTCACTTCAGGTTTACTGTATCCCTTGGAACTTCTTATTGACGATGAAACACAGAAATTGCATCGGAATTAAATACAAAAGGCAAAATGCCAACTGAAGTGCACGAAGACTGACTCTTCTTACTGTCTATGATTTGAAATATTCCTTTGACACTAGTTACAGATTCCGATGTTTCCCTCCAGGTTTACTGTATCCCTTGGACCTTCTTATTGACGATGAAACACAGAAATTGCATCGGAATTAAATACAAAAGGAACAATGCCGACTTAAGTACAAGAAGACTAACTCTTCTTACTGACTATGTTTTGAACCATTCCTGTGACACTAGTTATGGATTCCGATGCTTCACTTCAGGTTTACTGTATCCCTCTGACCTTCTTATTGACGATGAAACACAGAAATTGCATTGGAAATAAATACAGAATGCACAATGCCGAATTAAGTTCAAGAAGACTGACTCTTCTTACTGTCTATTTTTGAACCAGTCCTTTGACACTAGTTATAGACTCCGATGCTTCACTCCACGTTTACTGTATCCCTTGGTCCTTCTTATTGACGATGAAACACAGAAATTGCATCGGAATTAAATACAAAAGGCACAGTGCAGAATTAAGTACAAGGAGACTGACTCTTCTTACTGTCTATGATTTGAACCATTCCTGTGACACTAGTTATATATTCCGATGCTTAACTCCTGGTTTACTGTATCCCTTGGACATAAATATTGACGATGAAACACAGAAATTGCATCACAATTAAATAGAAAATGCACAATGATGACTTAAGTACAATAACACTGACTATTCTTACTGACTATGTTTTCAACCATTCCTGTGACACTAGCTATAGATTACGATGCTTCACTTCAGGTTTCAGGTTTACTGTACCCCTCTGACCTTCTTATTGACGATGAAACACAGAAATTGCATCGGAATTAAATACAAAAGGCACCATGCCGACTTAAGTACAAGAAGACTGACTCTCCTTACTGACTATGATTTGAACCATTCCTGTGACACTAGGTATAAATTCCGATGCTTCACTTCAAGTTTGCTGTAAACCTTGGACCTTCTTATTGACGATGAAACACAGAAATTGCATCGGAATTAAATACAAATGACACAAAGCAGAATTAAGTACAAGATGACTGACTCTTCTTACTGTCTATGTTTTGAACCATTCCTGTGACACTAGTTATAGATTCCGATGCTTCACTCCAGGTTTACTGTATCCCTTGGACCTTCTTACTGACGATGAAACACAGAAATTGCTTCGGAATTAATTACAAAAGGCACAATGCCGACTTAAGGACAAGAAGACTGACACTTCTTACTGTCTATGTTTTGAAAAATTCCTGTGACACTAGCTATAGATTCCGATGCTTCACTTCAGGTTTACTGTACCCCTCTGATCTTCTTATTGACGATGAAACACAGAAACTGCATCGGATTTAAATACAAAAGGCACAATGCCGACTTAAGGACAAGAAGACTGACACTTCTTACTGTCTATTTTTTGAACAATACCATTGAGACTAGTTATAGATTCCGATGCTTCACTCCAGGTTTACTGTATCACTTGGACCTTCTTATTGACGATGAAACAAAGAAATTGCATCGGAATTAAATAGAAAAGGCACTATGCCGACTTTAGTACAAGAAGTCTGACTCTTCTTACTGACTATGTTTGAACGATTCCTGTGACACTAGTTATAGATACCGATGCTTCACTACAGGTTTACTGTTTGCCTTGGACATTTTCATTGACGATGAAACACAAAAATTGCATCGGAACTAAATACAAAAGGAAAAATGCCGACTGAAGTACACGAAGACTGACTCTTCTTACTGTCTATGATTTGAACCATTCCTGTGACACTAGTTACAGATTCCAATGCTTGACTCGAGGTTTACTGTATCCCTTGGACCTTCTTATTGACGATGAAACACAGAAATTGCATCGGAATTAAATACAAAAGGCACAACGCCGACTTAAGTACAAGAAGACTAACTCTTCTTACTGACTATGATTTGAACCATTCCTGTGACACTAGTTATGGATTCCGATGCTTCACTTCAGGTTTACTGTATCCCTCTGACCTTCTTATTTACGATGAAACACAGAAATTGCATTGGAATTAAATACAGAATGCACAATGCCGAATTAAGTTCAAGAAGACTGACTCTTCTTACTGTCTATTTTTGAACCAGTCCTTTGACACTAGTTATAGACTCCGATGCTTCACTCCACGTTTACTGTATCCCTTGGTCCTTCTTATTGACGATGAAACACAGAAATTGCATCGGAATTAAATACAAAAGGCACAGTGCAGAATTAAGTACAAGGAGACTGACTCTTCTTACTGTCTATGTTTTGAACCATTCCTGTGACACTAGTTATAGATTCCGATGCTTCACTTTAAGTTTACTGTATCCCTTGGACCTTCTTATTGATGATGAAACACAGAAATTGCATCATAATTAAATACAAAAGGCACAATGACGACTTAAGGACAAGAAGACTGACTCTTCTTACTGACTATGTTTTGAACCATTCCTGTGACACTAGCTATAGATTCCGATGCATCAATTCAGGTTTACTGTACCCCTCTGACCTTCTTATTGACGATGAAACACAGAAACTGCTTCGGAATTAAATACAAAAGGCACAAAGCCGACTTAAGTACAAGAAGACTGACTCTTCTTACTGTCTATGTTTTCAACCATTCCATTGACACTAGTTATAGATTCCGATGCTTCACTCCAGGTTTACTGTATCCCTTGGACCTTCTTATTGACGATGAAACACAGAAATTGCATCGGAATTAAATAGAAAAGGCACAATGCCGTCTTAACTACAAGAAGACTCTCTCTTCTTACTGACTATGTTTTGAACCATTCCTGTGACACTAGTTATAGATTCCGATGCTTCCCTTCAGGATTATTGTATCCCTCTGACCTTCTTATTGACGATGAAACACAGAAAATGCATCGGAATTAAATAGAAAAGGCACAATGCCAACTTAAGTACAAGAAGACTGACTCTTCTTACTGACTATGATTTGAACTATTCCTGTGAAACTAGTTATAGATTCCGATGCTTCACCTCAGGTTTACTGTATCCCTTGGACGTTCCTATTTACGACGAAACACAGAAATTGCATCGGAATTAAATACTAAAGACACAATGCCGACTTAACTACAAGAAGACTGACTCTCCTTTCTGACTATGTTTGAACCATTCCTGTGACACTAGTTATGAATTCCGATGCTTCACTTCAGGTTTAGTGTATCCCTCTGACCTTCTTATTGACGATGAAACACAGAAATTGCATCGGAAATAAATACAAAAGGCACAATGCCGACTTAAGTACAAGAAGACTGACTCTTCTTACTGTCTATGTTTTGAACCATACCATTGACACTAGTTATAGATTCCGATGCTTGACTCCAGGTTTACTGTATCCCTTGGACCTTCTTATTGACGATGAAACACAGAAATTGCATCGGAATTAAATAGATAAGGCACTATGCCGACTTAAGTACAAGAAGACTGACTCTTCTTACTGACTATGTTTTGAACGATTCCTGTGACACTAGTTACAGATCCCGATGCTTCACTTCAGGTTTACTGTATCCCTTGGACGTTCTTATTGACTATGAAACACAGAAATTGCATCGGAATTAAATACAAAAGGCAAAATGCCGACTGAAGTACACGAAGACTGACTCTTCTTACTGTCTATGATTTGAACCATTCCTGTGACACTAGTTACGGATTCCGATGTTTCCCTCCAGGTTTACTGTATCCCTCGGACCTTCTTATTGACGATAAAACACAGAAATTGCATCGGAATTAAATACAAAAGGCATAATGCCGACTTAAGTACAAGAAGACTAACTCTTCTTACTGACTATGCTTTGAACCATTCCTGTGACACTAGTTATGGATTCCGATGCTTCACTTCAGGTTTACTGTATCCCTCTGACCTTCTTATTGACGATGATACACAGAAATTGCATCGGAATTAAATACAGAAAACACAATGCCGAATTAAGTTCAAGAAGACTGACTCTTCTTACTGTCTATTTTTTATCCAGTCCTTTGACACTAGTTATAGACTCCGATGCTTCACTCCACGTTTACTGTATCCCTTGGTCCTTCTTATTGACGATGAAACACAGAAATTGCATCGGAATTAGATACAAAAGGCACAGTGCAGAATTAAGTAAAAGGAGACTGACTCTTCTTACTGTCTATGTTTTGAACCATCCTGTGACACTAGTTATAGTTTGCGATGCTTCACTCCAAGTTTACTGTATCCCTTGGACCTTCTTATTGATGATGAAACACAGAAACTGCATCGGAATTAAATACAATAGGCACAATGACGACTTAAGGACAAGAAGACTGACTCTTCTTACTGACTATGCTTTGAACCATTCCTGTGACACTAGCTATAGATTCCGATGCTTCACTTCAGGTTTACTGTACCCCTCTGACCTTCTTATTGACGATGAAACACAGAAACTGCATCGGAATTAAATACAAAAGGCACAATGCCGACTTAAGTACAAGAAGACTGACTCTTCTTACTGTCTATGTTTTGAACCATTCCATTGACACTAGTTATAGATTCCGATGCTTCACTCCAGGGTTACTGTATCCCTTGGAACTTGTTATTGACGATGAAACACAGAAATTGCATCGGAATTAAATACATAAGGCACTATGCCGACTTAAGTACAAGAAGACTGACTCTTCTTACTGACTATGTTTTGAACGATTCCTGTGACACTAGTTACAGATCCCGATGCTTCACTTCAGGTTTACTGTATCCCTTGGACCTTCTTATGGACGATGAAACACAGAAATTGCATCGGAATTAAATACAAAAGGCAAAATGCCAACTGAAGTACACGAAGACTGACTCTTCTTAATGTCTATGATTTGAACCATTCCTGTGACACTAGTTACAGATTCCGATGTTTCCCTCCAGGTTTACTGTATCCCTTGGACCTTCTTATTGACGATGAAACACAGAAATTGCATCGGAATTAAATACAAAAGGTACAATGCCGACTTAAGTACAAGCAGACTAACTCTTCGTACTGACTAAGTTTTGAACTATTCCTGTGACACTAGTTATGGAATCCGATGCTTCACTTCAGGTTTACTGTACCCCTCTGACCTTCTTATTGACGATGAAACACAGAAACTGCATCGGAATTAAATACAAAAGGCACAATGCCGACATAAGTACAAGAAGACTGACTCTTCTTACTGTCTGTGTTTTGAACCATTCCATTGACACTAGTTATAGATTCCGATGCTTCACTCCAGGTTTACTGTATCCCTTGGAACTTGTTATTGACGATGAAACACAGAAATTGCATCGGAATTAAATACATAAGGCACTATGCCGACTTAAGTACAAGAAGACTGACTCTTCTTACTGACAATGTTTTGAACGATTCCTGTGACACTAGTTACAGATCCCGATGCTTCACTTCAGGTTTACTGTATCCCTGGGACTTCTTATTGACGATGAAACACAGAAATTGCATCGGAATTAAATACAAAAGGCAAAATGCCAACTGAAGTACACGAAGACTGACTCTTCTTACTGTCTACGATTTGAACCATTCCTGTGACACTAGTTACCGATTCCGATGTTTCCCTCCAGGTTTACTGTATCCCTTGGACCTTCTTTTTGACGATGAAACACAGAAATTGCATCGGAATTAAATACAAAATGTACAATGCCGACTTAAGTACAAGTAGACTAACACTTCTTACTGTCTGTTTTTGAACCAGTCCTTTGACACTAGTTATAGACTCCGATGCTTCACTCCACGTTTACTGTATCCCTTGGACCTTCTTATTGATGATGAAACACAGAAATTGATTCATAATTAAATACAAAAGGCACAATGACGACTTAAGGACAAGAAGACTGACTCTTCTTACTGACTATGTTTTGAACCATTCCTGTGACACTAGCTATAGATTCCGATGCTTCACTTCAAGTTTACTGTACCCCTCTGACCTTCTTATTGACGATGAAACACAGAAACTGCTTCGGAATTAAATACAAAAGGCACAATGCCGACTTAAGTACAAGAAGACTGACTCTTCTTACTGTCTATGTTTTGAACCATTCCATTGACACTAGTTATAGATTCCGATGCTTCACTCCAGGTCTACTGTATCCCTTGGAACTTGTTATTGACGATGAAACACAGAAATTGCATCGGAATTAAATAGATAAGGCACTATGCCGACATAAGTACAAGAAGACTGACTCTTCTTACTGACTATGATTTGAACGATTCCTGTGACACTAGTTACAGATCCCGATGCTTCACTTCAGGTTTACTGTATCCCTTGGAACTTCTTATTGACGATGAAACACAGAAATTGCATCGGAATTAAATACAAAAGGCAAAATGCCAACTGAAGTGCACGAAGACTGACTCTTCTTACTGTCTATGATTTGAAATATTCCTTTGACACTAGTTACAGATTCCGATGTTTCCCTCCAGGTTTACTGTATCCCTTGGACCTTCTTATTGACGATGAAACACAGAAATTGCATCGGAATTAAATACAAAAGGAACAATGCCGACTTAAGTACAAGAAGACTAACTCTTCTTACTGACTATGTTTTGAACCATTCCTGTGACACTAGTTATGGATTCCGATGCTTCACTTCAGGTTTACTGTATCCCTCTGACCTTCTTATTGACGATGAAACACAGAAATTGCATTGGAAATAAATACAGAATGCACAATGCCGAATTAAGTTCAAGAAGACTGACTCTTCTTACTGTCTATTTTTGAACCAGTCCTTTGACACTAGTTATAGACTCCGATGCTTCACTCCACGTTTACTGTATCCCTTGGTCCTTCTTATTGACGATGAAACACAGAAATTGCATCGGAATTAAATACAAAAGGCACAGTGCAGAATTAAGTACAAGGAGACTGACTCTTCTTACTGTCTATGATTTGAACCATTCCTGTGACACTAGTTATATATTCCGATGCTTAACTCCTGGTTTACTGTATCCCTTGGACATAAATATTGACGATGAAACACAGAAATTGCATCACAATTAAATAGAAAATGCACAATGATGACTTAAGTACAATAACACTGACTATTCTTACTGACTATGTTTTCAACCATTCCTGTGACACTAGCTATAGATTACGATGCTTCACTTCAGGTTTCAGGTTTACTGTACCCCTCTGACCTTCTTATTGACGATGAAACACAGAAATTGCATCGGAATTAAATACAAAAGGCACCATGCCGACTTAAGTACAAGAAGACTGACTCTCCTTACTGACTATGATTTGAACCATTCCTGTGACACTAGGTATAAATTCCGATGCTTCACTTCAAGTTTGCTGTAAACCTTGGACCTTCTTATTGACGATGAAACACAGAAATTGCATCGGAATTAAATACAAATGACACAAAGCAGAATTAAGTACAAGATGACTGACTCTTCTTACTGTCTATGTTTTGAACCATTCCTGTGACACTAGTTATAGATTCCGATGCTTCACTCCAGGTTTACTGTATCCCTTGGACCTTCTTACTGACGATGAAACACAGAAATTGCTTCGGAATTAATTACAAAAGGCACAATGCCGACTTAAGGACAAGAAGACTGACACTTCTTACTGTCTATGTTTTGAAAAATTCCTGTGACACTAGCTATAGATTCCGATGCTTCACTTCAGGTTTACTGTACCCCTCTGATCTTCTTATTGACGATGAAACACAGAAACTGCATCGGATTTAAATACAAAAGGCACAATGCCGACTTAAGGACAAGAAGACTGACACTTCTTACTGTCTATTTTTTGAACAATACCATTGAGACTAGTTATAGATTCCGATGCTTCACTCCAGGTTTACTGTATCACTTGGACCTTCTTATTGACGATGAAACAAAGAAATTGCATCGGAATTAAATAGAAAAGGCACTATGCCGACTTTAGTACAAGAAGTCTGACTCTTCTTACTGACTATGTTTGAACGATTCCTGTGACACTAGTTATAGATACCGATGCTTCACTACAGGTTTACTGTTTGCCTTGGACATTTTCATTGACGATGAAACACAAAAATTGCATCGGAACTAAATACAAAAGGAAAAATGCCGACTGAAGTACACGAAGACTGACTCTTCTTACTGTCTATGATTTGAACCATTCCTGTGACACTAGTTACAGATTCCAATGCTTGACTCGAGGTTTACTGTATCCCTTGGACCTTCTTATTGACGATGAAACACAGAAATTGCATCGGAATTAAATACAAAAGGCACAACGCCGACTTAAGTACAAGAAGACTAACTCTTCTTACTGACTATGATTTGAACCATTCCTGTGACACTAGTTATGGATTCCGATGCTTCACTTCAGGTTTACTGTATCCCTCTGACCTTCTTATTTACGATGAAACACAGAAATTGCATTGGAATTAAATACAGAATGCACAATGCCGAATTAAGTTCAAGAAGACTGACTCTTCTTACTGTCTATTTTTGAACCAGTCCTTTGACACTAGTTATAGACTCCGATGCTTCACTCCACGTTTACTGTATCCCTTGGTCCTTCTTATTGACGATGAAACACAGAAATTGCATCGGAATTAAATACAAAAGGCACAGTGCAGAATTAAGTACAAGGAGACTGACTCTTCTTACTGTCTATGTTTTGAACCATTCCTGTGACACTAGTTATAGATTCCGATGCTTCACTTTAAGTTTACTGTATCCCTTGGACCTTCTTATTGATGATGAAACACAGAAATTGCATCATAATTAAATACAAAAGGCACAATGACGACTTAAGGACAAGAAGACTGACTCTTCTTACTGACTATGTTTTGAACCATTCCTGTGACACTAGCTATAGATTCCGATGCATCAATTCAGGTTTACTGTACCCCTCTGACCTTCTTATTGACGATGAAACACAGAAACTGCTTCGGAATTAAATACAAAAGGCACAAAGCCGACTTAAGTACAAGAAGACTGACTCTTCTTACTGTCTATGTTTTCAACCATTCCATTGACACTAGTTATAGATTCCGATGCTTCACTCCAGGTTTACTGTATCCCTTGGAACTTGTTATTGACGATGAAACACAGAAATTGCATCGGAATTAAATAGATAAGGCACTATGCCGACTTAAGTATAAGAAGACTGACTCTTCTTACTGACTATGTTTTGAACGATTCCTGTGACACTAGTTACAGATCACGATGCTTCACTTCAGGTTTACTGTATCCCTTGGACCTTCTTATTGACGATGAAACACAGAAATTGCATCGGAATTAAATACAAAAGGCAAAATGCCAACTGAAGTACACGAAGACTGACTCTTCTTACTGTCTATGATTTGAACCATTCCTGTGACACTAGTTACAGATTCCGATGTTTCCCTTCAGGTTTACTGTATCCCTTGGACCTTCTTATTGACGATGAAACACAGAAATTGCATCGGAATTAAATACAAAAGGTACAATGCCGACTTAAGTACAAGAAGACTAACTCTTCTTACTGACTATGTTTTGAACCACTCCTGTGACACTAGTTATGGATTCCGATGCTTCACTTCAGGTTTACTGTATCCCTCTGACCTTCTTATTGACGATGAAACACAGAAACTGCATCGGAATTAAATACAAAAGGCACAATGCCGACTTAAGTACAAGAAGACTGACTCTTCTTACTGTCTATGTTTTGAACCATTCCATTGACACTAGTTATAGATTCCGATGCTTCACTCCAGGTTTACTGTATCCCTTGGAACTTGTTATTGACGATGAAACACAGAAATTGCATCGGAATTAAATACATAAGGCACTATGCCGACTTAAGTACAAGAAGACTAACTCTTCTTACTGACTATGTTTTGAACCATTCCTGTGACACTAGTTATGGATTCCGATGCTTCACTTCTGGTTTACTGTATCCCTCTGACCTTCTTATTGACGATGAAACACAGAAATTGCATCGGAATTAAATTCAAAAGGCACAGTGCAGAATTAAGTACAAAGAGACTGACTCTTCTTACTGACTATGTTTTGAACGATTCCTGTGACACTAGTTACAGATCCCGATGCTTCACTTCAGGTTTACTGTATCCCTTGGACCTTCTTATTGACGATGAAACACAGAAATTGCATCGGAATTAAATGCAAAAGGCAAAAGTGCCAACTGAAGTACACGAAGACTGACTCTTCTTACTGTCTATGATTTGAACCATTCCTGTGACACTAGTTACAGATTCCGATGTTTCCCTCCAGGTTTACTGTATCCCTTGGACCTTCTTATTGACGATGAAACACGGAAGTTGCATCGGAATTAAATACGAAAGGTACAATGCAGACTTAAGTACAAGAAGACTAACTCTTCTTACTGACTATGTTTTGAACCATTCCTGTGACACTAGTTATGGATTCCGATGCTTCACTTCAGGTTTACTGTATCCCTCTGACCTTCTTATTGACGATGAAACACAGAAATTGCATTGGAATTAAATACAGATTGCACAATGCGGAATTAAGTTGAAGAAGACTGACTCTTCTTACTGTCTATTTTTGAACCAGTCCTTTGACACTAGTTATAGACTCCGATGCTTCACTCCACGTTTACTGTATCCCTTGGTCCTTCTTATTGACGATGAAACACAGAAATTGCATCGGAATTAAATACAAAAGGCACAGTGCAGAATTAAGTACAAGGAGACTGACTCTTCTTACTGTCTATGTTTTGAACCATTCCTGTGACACTAGTTATAGATTCCGATGCTTCACTCCAATTTTACTGTATTACTTGGACCTTCTTATTGATGATGAAACACAGAAATTGCATCATAATTAAATACAAAAGGCACAATGACGACTTAAGGACAAGAAGACTGACTCTTCTTACTGACTATGTTTTGAACCATTCCTGTGACACTAGCTATAGATTCCGATGCTTCACTTCAGGTTTACTGTACCCCTCTGACCTTCTTATTGACGATGAAACACAGAAACTGCTTCGGAATTAAATACAAAAGGCACAATGCCGACTTAAGTACAAGGAGACTGACTCTTCTTACTGTCTATGTTTGAACCATTCCATTGACACTAGTTATAGATTCCGATGCTTCACTCCAGGTTTACTGTATCCCTTGGAACTTGTTGTTGACGATGAAACACAGAAATTGCATAGGAATTAAATAGATAAGGCACTATGCCGACTTAAGTATAAGAAGACTGACTCTTCTTACTGACTATGTTTTGAACGATTCCTGTGACACTAGTTACAGATCCCGATGCTTCACTTCAGGTTTACTGTATCCCTTGGACCTTCTTATTGACGATGAAACACAGAAATTGCATCGGAATTAAATACAAAAGGCAAAATGCCAACTGAAGTACACGAAGACTGACTCTTCTTACTGTCTATGATTTGAACCATTCCTGTGACACTAGTTACAGATTCCAATGCTTGACTCGAGGTTTACTGTATCCCTTGGACCTTCTTATTGACGATGAAACACAGAAATTGCATCGGAATTAAATACAAAAGGCACAACGCCGACTTAAGTACAAGAAGACTAACTCTTCTTACTGACTATGATTTGAACCATTCCTGTGACACTAGTTATGGATTCCGATGCTTCACTTCAGGTTTACTGTATCCCTCTGACCTTCTTATTTACGATGAAACACAGAAATTGCATTGGAATTAAATACAGAATGCACAATGCCGAATTAAGTTCAAGAAGACTGACTCTTCTTACTGTCTATTTTTGAACCAGTCCTTTGACACTAGTTATAGACTCCGATGCTTCACTCCACGTTTACTGTATCCCTTGGTCCTTCTTATTGACGATGAAACACAGAAATTGCATCGGAATTAAATACAAAAGGCACAGTGCAGAATTAAGTACAAGGAGACTGACTCTTCTTACTGTCTATGTTTTGAACCATTCCTGTGACACTAGTTATAGATTCCGATGCTTCACTTTAAGTTTACTGTATCCCTTGGACCTTCTTATTGATGATGAAACACAGAAATTGCATCATAATTAAATACAAAAGGCACAATGACGACTTAAGGACAAGAAGACTGACTCTTCTTACTGACTATGTTTTGAACCATTCCTGTGACACTAGCTATAGATTCCGATGCATCAATTCAGGTTTACTGTACCCCTCTGACCTTCTTATTGACGATGAAACACAGAAACTGCTTCGGAATTAAATACAAAAGGCACAAAGCCGACTTAAGTACAAGAAGACTGACTCTTCTTACTGTCTATGTTTTCAACCATTCCATTGACACTAGTTATAGATTCCGATGCTTCACTCCAGGTTTACTGTATCCCTTGGAACTTGTTATTGACGATGAAACACAGAAATTGCATCGGAATTAAATAGATAAGGCACTATGCCGACTTAAGTATAAGAAGACTGACTCTTCTTACTGACTATGTTTTGAACGATTCCTGTGACACTAGTTACAGATCACGATGCTTCACTTCAGGTTTACTGTATCCCTTGGACCTTCTTATTGACGATGAAACACAGAAATTGCATCGGAATTAAATACAAAAGGCAAAATGCCAACTGAAGTACACGAAGACTGACTCTTCTTACTGTCTATGATTTGAACCATTCCTGTGACACTAGTTACAGATTCCGATGTTTCCCTCCAGGTTTACTGTATTTCTTGGACCTTCTTATTGACGATGAAACACAGAAATTGCATCGGAATTAAATACAAAAGGTACAATGCCGACTTAAGTACAAGAAGACTAACTCTTCTTACTGACTATGTTTTGAACCACTCCTGTGACACTAGTTATGGATTCCGATGCTTCACTTCAGGTTTACTGTATCCCTCTGACCTTCTTATTGACGATGAAACACAGAAACTGCATCGGAATTAAATACAAAAGGCACAATGCCGACTTAAGTACAAGAAGACTGACTCTTCTTACTGTCTATGTTTTGAACCATTCCATTGACACTAGTTATAGATTCCGATGCTTCACTCCAGGTTTACTGTATCCCTTGGAACTTGTTATTGACGATGAAACACAGAAATTGCATCGGAATTAAATACATAAGGCACTATGCCGACTTAAGTACAAGAAGACTAACTCTTCTTACTGACTATGTTTTGAACCATTCCTGTGACACTAGTTATGGATTCCGATGCTTCACTTCTGGTTTACTGTATCCCTCTGACCTTCTTATTGACGATGAAACACAGAAATTGCATCGGAATTAAATTCAAAAGGCACAGTGCAGAATTAAGTACAAAGAGACTGACTCTTCTTACTGACTATGTTTTGAACGATTCCTGTGACACTAGTTACAGATCCCGATGCTTCACTTCAGGTTTACTGTATCCCTTGGACCTTCTTATTGACGATGAAACACAGAAATTGCATCGGAATTAAATGCAAAAGGCAAAAGTGCCAACTGAAGTACACGAAGACTGACTCTTCTTACTGTCTATGATTTGAACCATTCCTGTGACACTAGTTACAGATTCCGATGTTTCCCTCCAGGTTTACTGTATCCCTTGGACCTTCTTATTGACGATGAAACACGGAAGTTGCATCGGAATTAAATACGAAAGGTACAATGCAGACTTAAGTACAAGAAGACTAACTCTTCTTACTGACTATGTTTTGAACCATTCCTGTGACACTAGTTATGGATTCCGATGCTTCACTTCAGGTTTACTGTATCCCTCTGACCTTCTTATTGACGATGAAACACAGAAATTGCATTGGAATTAAATACAGATTGCACAATGCGGAATTAAGTTGAAGAAGACTGACTCTTCTTACTGTCTATTTTTGAACCAGTCCTTTGACACTAGTTATAGACTCCGATGCTTCACTCCACGTTTACTGTATCCCTTGGTCCTTCTTATTGACGATGAAACACAGAAATTGCATCGGAATTAAATACAAAAGGCACAGTGCAGAATTAAGTACAAGGAGACTGACTCTTCTTACTGTCTATGTTTTGAACCATTCCTGTGACACTAGTTATAGATTCCGATGCTTCACTCCAATTTTACTGTATTACTTGGACCTTCTTATTGATGATGAAACACAGAAATTGCATCATAATTAAATACAAAAGGCACAATGACGACTTAAGGACAAGAAGACTGACTCTTCTTACTGACTATGTTTTGAACCATTCCTGTGACACTAGCTATAGATTCCGATGCTTCACTTCAGGTTTACTGTACCCCTCTGACCTTCTTATTGACGATGAAACACAGAAACTGCTTCGGAATTAAATACAAAAGGCACAATGCCGACTTAAGTACAAGGAGACTGACTCTTCTTACTGTCTATGTTTGAACCATTCCATTGACACTAGTTATAGATTCCGATGCTTCACTCCAGGTTTACTGTATCCCTTGGAACTTGTTGTTGACGATGAAACACAGAAATTGCATAGGAATTAAATAGATAAGGCACTATGCCGACTTAAGTATAAGAAGACTGACTCTTCTTACTGACTATGTTTTGAACGATTCCTGTGACACTAGTTACAGATCCCGATGCTTCACTTCAGGTTTACTGTATCCCTTGGACCTTCTTATTGACGATGAAACACAGAAATTGCATCGGAATTAAATACAAAAGGCAAAATGCCAACTGAAGTACACGAAGACTGACTCTTCTTACTGTCTATGATTTGAACCATTCCTGTGACACTAGTTACAGATTCCGATGTTTGCCTCCAGGTTTACTGTATCCCTTGGACCTTCTTATTGACGATGAAACACAGAAATTGCATCGGAATTAAATACAAAGGGTACAATGCCGACTTAAGTACAAGAAGACTAACTCTTCTTACTGACTATGTTTTGAACCATTCCTGTGACACTAGTTATGGATTCCGATGCTTCACTTCAGGTTTACTGTATCCCTCTGACCTTCTTATTGACGATGAAACACAGAAATTGCATTGGAATTAAATACAGAATGCACAATGCCGAATTAAGTTCAAGAAGACTGACTCTTCTTACTGTCTATTTTTTAACCAGTCCTTTGACACTAGTTATAGACTCCGATGCTTCACTCCACGTTTACTGTATCCCTTGGTCCTTCTTATTGACGATGAAACACAGAAATTGCATCGGAACTAAATACAAAAGGCACAGTGCAGAATTAAGTACAAGGAGACTGACTCTTCTTACTGCCTATTTTTGAACCATTCCTGTGACACTAGTTATAGATTCCGATGCTTCACTCCAGGTTTACTGTATCCCTTGGACCTTCTTACTGAGGATGAAACACAGAAATTGCTTCCGAATTAAATTCAAAAGGCACAGTGCAGAATGAAGTAAAAGAAGTGTGACTCTTCTTACTGTCTATGATTTGAACCATTCCTGTGACACTAGTTATAGATTCCGATGCTTCACTCCAGGTTTACTGTATCACTTGGACCTTCTTACTGAGGATGAGACACAGAAATTGCTTCGGAATTAATTGCAAAAAGGCACAATGCCGACTTAAGGACTAGAAGACTGACACTTCTTACTGTCTATGTTTTGAACCATTCCTGTGACACTAGCTATAGATTCCGATGCTTCACTTCAGGTTAACTGTACCCCTCTGACCTTCTTATTGACGATGAAACAAAGAAACTGCATCGGATTTAAATACAAAAGGCACAATGCCGACTTAAGGACAAGAAGACTGACTCTTCTTACTGTCTATTTTTTGAACCATACCATTGAGACTAGTTATAGATTCCGATGCTTCACTCCAGGTTTACTGTATCACTTGGACCTTCTTATTGACGATGAAACACAGAAATTGCATCGGAATTAAATAGAAAAGGCACTATGCCGACTTTAGTACAAGAAGTCTGACTCTTCTTACTGACTATGTTTTGAACGATTCCTGTGACACTAGTTATAGATCCCGATGCTTCACTACAAGTTTACTGTTTGCCTTGGACATTTTCATTGACGATGAAACACAAAAATTGCATCGGAACTAAATACAAAAGGAAAAATGCCGACTGAAGTACACGAAGACTGACTCTTCTTACTGTCTATGATTTGAACCATTCCTGTGACACTAGTTACAGATTCCGATGCTTGACTCCAGGTTTACTGTATCCCTTGGACCTTCTTATTGACGATGAAACACAGAAATTGCATTGGTATTAAATACAGAATGCACAATGCCGAATTAAGTTCAAGAAGACTGACTCTTCTTACTGTCTACTTTTGAACCAGTCCTTTGACACTAGTTATAGACTCCGATGCTTCACTCCACGTTTACTGTATCCCTTGGTCCTTCTTATTGACGATGAAACACAGAAATTGCATCGGAATTAAATACAAAAGGCACAGTGCAGAATTAAGTACAAGGAGACTGACTCTTCTTACTGTCTATGTTTTGAACCATTCCTGTGACACTAGTTATAGATTCCGATGCTTCACTCCAGGTTTACTGTATCCCTTGGACCTTCTTACTGAGGATGAAACACAGAAATTGCTTCGGAATTAAATTCAAAAGGCACAGTGCAGAATTAAGTAAAAGAAGTCTGACTCTTCTTACTGTCTATGATTTGAACCATTCCTGTGACACTAGTTATAGATTCCGATGCTTAACTCCTGGTTTACTGTATCCCTTGGACATAAATATTGACGATGAAACACAGAAATTGCATCACAATTAAATAGAAAATGCACAATGATGACTTAAGTACAATAAGACTGACTATTCTTACTGACTATGTTTTGAACCATTCCTGTGACACTAGCTATAGATTACGATGCTTCACTTCAGGTTTCAGGTTTACTGTACCCCTCTGACCTTCTTATTGACGATGAAACACAGAAATTGCATTGGAATTAAATACAAAAGGCACCATGCCGACTTAAGTACAAGAAGACTGACTCTCCTTACTGACTATGATTTGAACCATTCCTGTGACACTAGTTATAAATTCCGATGCTTCACTTCAAGTTTACTGTATACCTTGGACCTTCTTATTGACGATGAAACACAGAAATTGCATCGGAATTAAATACAAATGGCACAAAGCAGAATTAAGTACAAGAAGACTGACTCTTCTTACTGTCTATGTTTTGAACCATTCCTGTGACTCTAGTTATAGATTCCGATGCTTCACTCCAGGTTTACTGTATCCCTTGGACCTTCTTACTGAGGATGAGACACAGAAATTGCTTCGGAATTAATTACAAAAGGCACAATGCCGACTTAAGGACAAGAAGACTGACACTTATTACTGTCTATGTTTTGAACCATTCCTGTGACACTAGCCATAGATTCCGATGCTTCACTTCAGGTTTACTGTACCCCTCTGACCTTCTTATTGACGATGAAACACAGAAACTGCATCGGTTTAAATATGAAAGGCACAATGCCGACTTAAGGACAAGAAGACTGACTCTTCTTACTGTCTATTTTTTGAACCATACCATTGAGACTAGTTATAGATTCCGATGCTTCACTCCAGGTTTACTGTATCACTTGGACCTTCTTATTGACGATGAAACACAGAAATTGCATCGGAATTAATTAGAAAAGGCACTATGCCGACTTTAGTACAAGAAGTCTGACTCTTCTTACTGACTGTGTTTTGAACGATTCCTGTGACACTAGTTATAGATCCCGATGCTTCACTACAGGTTTACTGTTTGCCTTGGACATTTTCATTGACGATGAAACACAAAAATTGCATCGGAACTAAATACAAAAGGAAAAATGCCGACTGAAGTACACGAAGACTGACTCTTCTTACTGTCTATGATTTGAACCATTCCTGTGACACTAGTTACAGATTCCGATGCTTGACTCCCGGTCTACTGTATCCCTTGGACCTTCTTATTGACGATGAAACACAGAAATTGCATCGGAATTAAATACAAAAGGCACAACGCCGACTTAAGTACAAGAAGACTAACTCTTCTTACTGACTATGTTTTGAACCATTCCTGTGACACTAGTTATGGATTCCGATGCTTCACTTCAGGTTTACTGTATCCCTCTGACCTTCTTATTGACGATGAAACACAGAAATTGCATCGGAATTAAATTCAAAAGGCACAGTGCAGAATTAAGTACAAGGAGACTGACTCTTCTTACTGTCTATGTTTTGAACCATCCTGTGACACTAGTTATAGTTTCCGATGCTTCACTCCAAGTTTACTGTATACCTTGGACCTTCTTATTGATGATGAAACACAGAAACTGCATCGGAATTAAATACAATAGGCACAATGACGACTTAACGACAAGAAGACTGACTCTTCTTACTGACTATGCTTTGAACCATTCCTGTGACACTAGCTATAGATTCCGATGCTTCACTTCAGGTTTACTGTACCCCTCTGACCTTCTTATTGACGATGAAACACAGAAACTGCATCGGAATTAAATACAAAAGGCACAATGCCGACTTAAGTCCAAGAAGACTGACTCTTCTTACTGTCTATGTTTTGAACCATTCCATTGGCACTAGTTATAGATTCCGATGCTTCACTCCAGGTTTACTGTATCCCTTGGAACTTGTTATTGACGATGAAACACAGAAATTGTATCGGAATTAAATACATAAGGCACTATGCCGACTTAAGTACAAGAAGACTGACTCTTCTTACTGACTATGATTTGAACGATTCCTGTGACACTAGTTACAGATCCCAATGCTTCACGTCAGGTTTACTGTATCCCTTGGACCTTCTTATTGACGATGAAACACAGAAATTGCATCGGAATTAAATGCAAAAGGCAAAATGCCAACTGATGTACACGAAGACTGACTCTTCTTACTGTCTATGATTTGAACCATTCCTGTGACACTAGTTACAGATTCCGATGTTTCCCTCCAGGTTTCCTCTATCCCTTGGACCTTCTTATTGACGATGAAACACAGAAATTGCATCGGAATTAAATACATAAGGTACAATGCCGACTTAAGTACAAGAAGACTAACTCTTCTTACTGACTATGTTTTGAACCATTCCTGTGACACTAGTTATGGATTCCGATGCTTCACTTCAGGTTTACTGTATCCCTCTGACCTTCTTATTGACGATGAAACACAGAAATTGCATTGGAATTAAATACAGAATGCACAATGCCGAATTAAGTTCAAGAAGACTGACTCTTCTTACTGTCTATTTTTGAACCAGTCCTTTGACACTAGTTATAGACTCCGATGCTTCACTCCACGTTTACTGTATCCCTTGGTCCTTCTTATTGACGATGAAACACAGAAATTGCATCGGAATTAAATACAAAAGGCACAGTGCAGAATTAAGTACAAGGAGACTGACTCTTCTTACTGTCTATGTTTTGAACCATTCCTGTGACACTAGTTATAGATTCCGATGCTTCACTCCAAGTTTACTGTATCCCTTGGACCTTCTTATTGATGATGAAGCACAGAAATTGCATCATAATTAAATACAAAAGGCACAATGACGACTTAAGGACAAGAAGACTGACTCTTCTTACTGACTATGCTTTGAACCATTCCTGTGACACTAGCTATAGATTCCGATGCTTCACTTCAGGTTTACTGTACACCTCTGACCATCTTATTGACGATGAAACACAGAAACTGTTTCGGAATTAAATACAAAAGGCACAATGCCGACTTAAGTACAAGAAGACTGACTCTTCTTACTGTCTATGTTTTGAACCATTCCATTGACACTAGTTATAGATTCCGATGCTTCACTCCAGGTTTACTGTATCACTTGGACCTTCTTATTGACGATGAAACACAGAAATTGCATCGGAATTAATTAGAAAAGGCACTATGCCGACTTTAGTACAAGAAGTCTGACTCTTCTTACTGACTGTGTTTTGAACGATTCCTGTGACACTAGTTATAGATCCCGATGCTTCACTACAGGTTTACTGTTTGCCTTGGACATTTTCATTGACGATGAAACACAAAAATTGCATCGGAACTAAATACAAAAGGAAAAATGCCGACTGAAGTACACGAAGACTGACTCTTCTTACTGTCTATGATTTGAACCATTCCTGTGACACTAGTTACAGATTCCGATGCTTGACTCCCGGTCTACTGTATCCCTTGGACCTTCTTATTGACGATGAAACACAGAAATTGAATCGGAATTAAATACAAAAGGCACAACGCCGACTTAAGTACAAGAAGACTAACTCTTCTTACTGACTATGTTTTGAACCATTCCTGTGACACTAGTTATGGATTCCGATGCTTCACTTCAGGTTTACTGTATCCCTCTGACCTTCTTATTGACGATGAAACACAGAAATTGCATCGGAATTAAATTCAAAAGGCACAGTGCAGAATTAAGTACAAGGAGACTGACTCTTCTTACTGTCTATGTTTTGAACCATCCTGTGACACTAGTTATAGTTTCCGATGCTTCACTCCAAGTTTACTGTATACCTTGGACCTTCTTATTGATGATGAAACACAGAAACTGCATCGGAATTAAATACAATAGGCACAATGACGACTTAACGACAAGAAGACTGACTCTTCTTACTGACTATGCTTTGAACCATTCCTGTGACACTAGCTATAGATTCCGATGCTTCACTTCAGGTTTACTGTACCCCTCTGACCTTCTTATTGACGATGAAACACAGAAACTGCATCGGAATTAAATACAAAAGGCACAATGCCGACTTAAGTCCAAGAAGACTGACTCTTCTTACTGTCTATGTTTTGAACCATTCCATTGGCACTAGTTATAGATTCCGATGCTTCACTCCAGGTTTACTGTATCCCTTGGAACTTGTTATTGACGATGAAACACAGAAATTGCATCGGAATTAAATACATAAGGCACTATGCCGACTTAAGTACAAGAAGACTGACTCTTCTTACTGACTATGATTTGAACGATTCCTGTGACACTAGTTACAGATCCCAATGCTTCACGTCAGGTTTACTGTATCCCTTGGACCTTCTTATTGACGATGAAACACAGAAATTGCATCGGAATTAAATGCAAAAGGCAAAATGCCAACTGATGTACACGAAGACTGACTCTTCTTACTGTCTATGATTTGAACCATTCCTGTGACACTAGTTACAGATTCCGATGTTTCCCTCCAGGTTTCCTCTATCCCTTGGACCTTCTTATTGACGATGAAACACAGAAATTGCATCGGAATTAAATACATAAGGTACAATGCCGACTTAAGTACAAGAAGACTAACTCTTCTTACTGACTATGTTTTGAACCATTCCTGTGACACTAGTTATGGATTCCGATGCTTCACTTCAGGTTTACTGTATCCCTCTGACCTTCTTATTGACGATGAAACACAGAAATTGCATTGGAATTAAATACAGAATGCACAATGCCGAATTAAGTTCAAGAAGACTGACTCTTCTTACTGTCTATTTTTGAACCAGTCCTTTGACACTAGTTATAGACTCCGATGCTTCACTCCACGTTTACTGTATCCCTTGGTCCTTCTTATTGACGATGAAACACAGAAATTGCATCGGAATTAAATACAAAAGGCACAGTGCAGAATTAAGTACAAGGAGACTGACTCTTCTTACTGTCTATGTTTTGAACCATTCCTGTGACACTAGTTATAGATTCCGATGCTTCACTCCAAGTTTACTGTATCCCTTGGACCTTCTTATTGATGATGAAGCACAGAAATTGCATCATAATTAAATACAAAAGGCACAATGACGACTTAAGGACAAGAAGACTGACTCTTCTTACTGACTATGTTTTGAACCATTCCTGTGACACTAGCTATAGATTCCGATGCTTCACTTCAGGTTTACTGTACACCTCTGACCATCTTATTGACGATGAAACACAGAAACTGTTTCGGAATTAAATACAAAAGGCACAATGCCGACTTAAGTACAAGAAGACTGACTCTTCTTACTGTCTATGTTTTGAACCATTCCATTGACACTAGTTATAGATTCCGATGCTTCACTCCAGGTTTACTGTATCCCTTGGAACTTGTTATTGACGATGAAACACAGTAATTGCATCGGAATTAAATAGATAAGGCACTATGCCGACTTAAGTATAAGAAGACTGACTCTTCTTACTGACTATGTTTTGAACGATTCCTGTGACACTAGTTACAGATCCCGATGCTTCACTTCAGGTTTACTGTATCCCTTGGACCTTCTTATTGACGATGAAACACAGAAATTGCATCGGAATTAAATACAAAAGGCAAAATGCCAACTGAAGTACACGAAGACTGACTCTTCTTACTGTCTATGATTTGAACCATTCCTGTGACACTAGTTACAGATTCCGATGTTTCCCTCCAGGTTTACTGTATCCCTTGGACCTTCTTATTGACGATGAAACACAGAAATTGCATCGGAATTAAATACAAAAGGTACAATGCCGACTTAAGTAAAAGAAGACTAACTCTTCTAACTGACTATGTTTTGAACCATTCCTGTGACACTAGTTATGGATTCCGATGCTTCACTTCAGGTTTACTGTATCCCTCTGACCTTCTTATTGACGATGAAACACAGAAATTGCATTGGAATTAAATACAGAATGCACAATGCCGAATTAAGTTCAAGAAGACTGACTCTTCTTACTGTCTACGTTTGAACCAGTCCTTTGACACTAGTTATAGACTCCGATGCTTCACTCCACGTTTACTGTATCCCTTGGTCCTTCTTATTGACGATGAAACACAGAAATTGCATCGGAATTAAATACAAAAGGCACAGTGCAGAATTAAGTACAAGGAGACTGACTGTTCTTACTGTCTATGTTTTGAACCATTCCTGTGACAGTAGTTATAGTTTCCGATGCTTCACTCCAAGTTCACTGTATCCCTCTGACCTTCTTATTGACGATCAAACACAGAAATTGCATCATAATTAAATACAAAAGGCACAATGCCGACTTGAGGACAAGAAGACTGACTCTTCTTACTGTCTATTTTTTGAACCATACCATTGAGACTAGTTATAGATTCCGATGCTTCACTCCAGGTTTACTGTATCACTTGGACCTTCTTATTGACGATGAAACACAGAAATTGCATCGGAATTAAATAGAAAAGGCACTATGCCGACTTTAGTACAAGAAGTCTGACTCTTCTTACTGACTATGTTTGAACGATTCCTGTGACACTAGTTATAGATCCCGATGCTTCACTACAGGTTTACTGTTTGCCTTGGACATTCTCATTGACGATGAAACACAAAAATTGCATAAGAACTAAATACAAAAGGCAAAATGCCGACTGAAGTACACGAAGACTGACTCTTCTTACTGTCTATGATTTGAACCATTCCTGTGACACTAGTTACAGATTCCGATGCTTGACTCCAGGTTTACTGTATCCCTTGGACCTTCTTATTGACGATGAAACACAGAAATTGCATCGGAATTAAATACAAAAGGCACAACGCCGACTTAAGTACAAGAAGACTAACTCTTCTTACTGACTATGTTTTGAACCATTCCTGTGACACTAGTTATGGATTCCGATGCTTCACTTCAGGGTTACTGTATCCCTCTGACCTTCTTATTGACGATGAAACACAGAAATTGCATCGGAATTAAATTCAAAAGGCACAATGCCGAATTAAGTTCAAGAAGGTTAACTCTTCTTACTGTCTATTTCTGAACGACTCCTGTGACACTAGTTATAGACTCCGATGCTTCACTCCAGGTTTACTGTATCTATTGGACCTTCTTATTGACGATGAAACACAGAAATTGCACCGGAATTAAATAGAATAGGCACAATGCCGACTTAAGTAAAAGAAGTCTGACTCTTCTTACTGTCAATGATTTGAACCATTCCTGTGACACTAGTTATAGATTCCGATGCTTAACTCCTGGTTTACTGTATCCCTTGGACATAAATATTGACGATGAAACACAGAAATTGCATCACAATTAAATAGAAAATGCACAATGATGACTTAAGTACAATAAGACTGACTATTCTTACTGACTATGTTTTGAACTATTCCTGTGACACTAGTTATAGATTCCGATGCTTCACTTCAGGATTACTGTATCGCTCTGACCTTCTTATTGACGATGAAACACAGAAATTGCATCGGAGTTAAATACAAAAGGCACAATGCTGACTTAAGTACAAGAGGACTGACTCTTCTTACTGTCTATGTTTTGAACCATTCCTGTGACACTAGCTATAGATTACGATGCTTCACTTCAGGTTTCAGGTTTACTGTACCCCTCTGACCTTCTTATTGACGATGAATCACAGAAATTGCATCGGAATTAAATACAAAAGGCACCATGCCGACTTAAGTACAAGAAGACTGACTCTCCTTACTGACTATGATTTGAGCCATTCCTGTGACACTAGTTACAGATTCCGATGCTTGACTCCAGGTTTACTGTATCCCTTGGACCTTCTTATTGACGATAAAACACAGAAATTGCATCGGAATTAAATACAAAAGGCACAACGCCGACTTAAATACAAGAAGATTAACTCTTCTTACTGACTATGTTTTGAACCATTCCTGTGACACTAGTTATGGATTCCGATGCTTCACTTCAGGTTTACTGTATCCCTTGGACCTTCTTATTGACGATGAAACACAGAAAATGAATCGGAATTAAATACAATAGGCAGAAAGCAGAATTAAGTACAAGAAGACTGACTCTTCTTACTGTCTATGTTCTGAACCATTCCTGTGACACTAGCTATAGATTACGATGTTTCACTTCAGGTTTCAGGTTTACTGTACCCCTCTGACCTTCTTATTGACGATGAAACACAGAAATTGCATCGGAATTAAATACAAAAGGCACCATGCCGACTTAAGTTCAAGAAGACTGACTCTCCTTACTGACTATGATTTGAACCATTCCTGTGACACTAGTTATAAATTCCGATGCTTCACTTCAAGTTTACTGTATACCTTGGACCTACTTATTGACGATGAAACACAGAAATTGCATCGGAAATAAATACAAATGGCACAAAGCAGAATTAAGTACAAGAAGACTGACTCTTCTTACTGTCTATGTTTTGAACCATTCCTGTGACACTAGTTATAGATTCCGATGCTTCACTCCAGGTTTACTGTATCCCTTGGACCTTCTTACTGAGGATGAAACACAGAAATTGCTTCGGAATTAATTACAAAAGGCACAATGCCGACTTAAGGACAAGAAGACTGACACTTCTTACTGTCTATGTTTTGAACCATTCCTGTGACACTAGCTATAGATTCCGAAACTTCACTAAGGGTTTACTGTATCCCTTGGACCTTCATATTGACGATGAAACACAGAAATTGCATCGGATTTAAATAGAAAGGGCACAATGTCGACGTAAGTACAAGAAGACTGACTCTTCTTACTGTCTATGATTTGAACCATTCCTGTGACACTAGTAATAGATTCCGATGCTTCACTCCAGGTATACTATATCCCATGGACCTTCTTATTGACGATGAAACACAGAAATTGCATCGAAAATAAATAGAAAAGGCACAATGCCGACTTAAGTACAAGAAGACTGACTCTTCTTACTGACAATGTTTTGAACCATTCCATTGACACTAGTTATAAATTCCGATGCTTCACTTCATGTTTACTGTATCCCTTGGACTTTCTTATTGACGATGAAACACAGAAATTGCATCGGAATTAAATAGAAAAGGCGCAATGCCGACTTAAGTACAAGAAGACTGACTCTTCTTACTGACTACGTTTTGAACCATTCCTGTGACACTAGTCATAGATCCGATGCATCACTACAGATTTACTGTATACCTTGGACCTTCTTGTTGACGATGAAACACAGAAATTGCATCGGAATTAAATACAAACGGCACAATGCCGACCTAAGTACAATAAGACTGACTCTTCTTACTGTCTATGTTTTGAACCATTCCTGTGACACTAGTTATAGATTTCGATCCTTCACTTCAGGTTTACTGTATTCCTTGGACTTTCTTATTGACGATGAAACACAGAAAATGCATCGGAATTAAATACAAAAGGCACAATGCCGACTTAAGTACATGAAGACCGACTCTTCCTACTGACTATGTTTGAACCATTCCAGTGACACCCATTATAAATTCCGATGCTTCACTTGAGGTTTACTGTATCCCTTGGACCTTGTTATTGACAATGAAACACAGAAATTGCATCGGAATTAAATACAAAAGGCACAATGCCGAATTAAGTACAAGAAGACTGACTCTTCTTACTGTCTATATTTTGAACCATTTCTGTGATACTAGTTATAGATTCCGATGTTTCACTCCTGGTTTACTGCATCCCTTGGACCTTCTTATTGACGATGAAACACAGAAATTGCATCGGAATTAAATACAAAAGGCACAATGCCGACTTAAGGACAACAAGATTGACTTTTCTTACTGACTATGTTTTGAACTATTCCTGTGACACTAGCTATAGATTCCGATGCTTCACTTCAGGTGTACTGTATCCCTCTGACCATCTTAATGACGATGAAACACAGACATTGCATCGTAATTAAATCCAAAAGGCACAATGCCGACTTAAGTACAAGAAGACTGACTCTTCTTACCGTCCATGTTTTGAACCATACCATTGTCACTAGTTATAGATTCCGATGCTTCACTCCAGGTTTACTGTATCCCTTGGAACTTGTTATTGACGATGAAACACAGAAATTGCATCGGAATTAAATAGATAAGGCACTATGCCGACTTAAGTACAAGAAGACTGACTCTTCTTACTGACTATGTTTTGAACGAATCCTGTGACACTGGTTACAGATCCCGATGCTTCACTTCAGGTTTACTGTATCCCTTGGACCTTCTTATTGACGATGTAACACAGAAATTGCATCGGAATTAAATACAAAAGGCAAAATGCCAACTGAAGTACACGAAGACTGACTCTTCTTACTGTCTATGATTTGAACCATTCCTGTGACACTAGTTACAGATTCCGATGTTTCCCTCCAGGTTTACTGTATCCCTTGGACCTTCTTATTGACGATTAAACACAGAAATTGCTTCGGAATTAAATACAAAAGGTACAATGCCGACTTAAGTACAAGAAGACTAACTCTTCTTACTGACTATGTTTTGAACCATTCCTGTGACACTAGTTATGGATTCCGATGCTTCACTTCAGGTTTACTGTATCCCTCTGACCTTCTTATTGACGATGAAACACAGAAATTGCATTGGAATTAAATACAGAATGCACATTACCGAATTAAGTTCAAGAAGACTGACTCTTCTTACTGTCTATTTTTGAACCAGTCCTTTGACACTAGTTATAGACTCCGATGCTTCACTCCACGTTTACTGTATCCCTTGGAACTTGTTATTGACGATGAAACACAGATATTGCATCGGAATTAAATAGATAAGGCACTATGCCGACTTAAGTACAAGAAGACTGACTCTTCTTACTGACTATGTTTTGAACGATTCCTGTGACACTAGTTACAGATCCCGATGCGTAACTTCAGGTTTACTGTATCCCTTGGAGCTTCTTATTGACGATGAACCACAGAAATTGCATCGGAATTAAATACAAAAGGCAAAATGCCAACTGAAGCACACGAAGACTGACTCTTCTTACTGTCTATGATTTGAACCATTCCTGTGACACTAGTTACAGATTCCGATGTTTCCCTCCAGGTTAACTGTATCCCTTGGACCTTCTTATTGCCGATGAAACACAGAAATTGCATCGGAATTAAATACAAAAGGTACAATGCCGACTTAAGTTCAAGAAGACTAACTCTTCTTACTGACTATGTTTTGAACCATTCCTGTGACACTAGTTATGGATTCCGATGCTTCACTTCAGGTTTACTGTATCCCTCTGACCTTCTTATTGACGATGCAACACAGAAATTGCATTGGAATTAAATACAGAATGCACAATGCCGAATTAAGTTCAAGAAGACCGACTCTTCTTACTGTCTATTTTTGAACCAGTCCTTTGACACTAGTTATAGACTCCGATGCTTCACTCCACGTTTACTGTATCCCTTGGTCCTTCTTATTGACGATGAAACACAGAAATTGCATCGTAATTAAATACAAAAGGCACAGTGGAGAATTAAGTACAAGGAGACTGACTCTTCTTACTGTCTATGTTTTGAACCATTCCTGTGACACTAGTTATAGTTTCCGATGCTTCACTCCAAGTTTACTGTATCCCATGGACCTTCTTATTGATGATGAAACACAGAAATGGCATCATAATTAAATACAAAAGGCACAATGACGACTTAAGGACAAGAAGACTGACTCTCCTTACTGACTATGTTTTGAACCATTCCTGTGACACTAGCTATAGATTCCGATGCTTCACTTCAGGTTTACTGTACCCCTCTGACCTTCTTATTGACGATGAAACACAGAAACTGCATCGGAATTAAATACAAAAGGCACAATGCCGACTTAAGGACAAGAAGACTGACTCTTCTTACTGTCTATTTTTTGAACCATACCATTGAGACTAGTTATAGATTCCGATGCTTCACTCCAGGTTTACTGTATCACTTGGACCCTCTTATTGACGATGAAACACAGAAATTGCATCGGAATTAAATAGAAAAGGCACTATGCCGACTTTAGTACAAGAAGTCTGACTCTTCTTACTGACTATGTTTTGAACGATTCCTGTGACACTAGTTATAGATCCCGATGCTTCACTACAGGTTTACTGTTTGCCTTGGACATTCTCATTGACGATGAAACACAAAAATTGCATCGGAACTAAATACAAAAGGCAAAATGCCGACTGAAGTACACGAAGACTGACTCTTTTTACTGTCTATGATTTGAACCATTCCTGTGACACTAGTTATGGATTCCGATGCTTCACTTCAGGTTTACTGTATCCCTCTGACCTTCTTATTGACGATGAAACACAGAAATTGCATCGGAATTAAATACAAATGGCACAAAGCCGAATTAAGTACAAGAAGACTGACTCTTCTTACTGTCTATGTTTTGAACCATTCCTGTGACACTAGTTATAGATTCCGATGCTTCACTCCAGGTTTACTGTATCCCTTGGACCTTCTTACTGAGGATGAAACACAAAAATTGCTTCGGAATTAATTACAAAATTCACAATGCCGACTTAAGGACAAGAAGACTGACACTTCTTACTGTCTATGTTTTGAACCATTCCTGTGACACTAGCTATAGATTCCGAAACTTCACTTCAGGTTTACTGTATCCCTTGGACCTTCATATTGACGATGAAACACAGAAATTGCATCGGATTTAAAAAGAAAGGGCACAATGTCGACGTAAGTACAAGAAGACTGACTCTTCTTACTGTCTATGATTTGAACCATTCCTGTGACACTAGTAATAGATTCCGATGCTTCACTCCAGGTATACTATATCCCATGGACCTTCTTATTGACGATGAAACACAGAAATTGCATCGGAAATAAATAGAAAAGGCACAATGCCGACTTAAGTACAAGAAGACTGACTCTTCTTACTGACAATGTTTTGAACCATTCCATTGACACTAGTTATAAATTCCGATGCTTCACTTCATGTTTACTGCACCCCTTGGACTTTCTTATTGACGATGAAACACAGAAATTGCATCGGAATTAAATAGAAAAGGCACAATGCCGACTTAAGTACAAGAAGACTGACTCTTCTTACTGACTACGTTTTGAACCATTCCTGTGACACTACTCATAGATCCGATGCATCACTACAGATTTACTGTATACCTTGGACCTTCTTGTTGACGATGAAACACAGAAATTGCACCGGAATTAAATGCAAACGGCACAATGCCGACTTAAGTACAATAAGACTGACTCTTCTTACTGTCTGTGTTTTGAACCATTCCTGTGACACTAGTTATAGATTTCGATGCTTCACTTCAGGTGTACTGTATCCCTCTAACCTTCTTAATGACGATGAAACACAGACATTGCATCATAATTAAATCCAAAAGGCACAATGCCGACTTAAGTACAAGAAGACTGACTCTTCTTACCGTCCATGTTTTGAACCATACCATTGTCACTAGTTATAGATTCCGATGCTTCACTCCAGGTTTACTGTATCCCTTGGAACTTGTTATTGACGATGAAACACAGAAATTGCATCGGAATTAAATAGATAAGGCACTATGCCGACTTAAGTACAAGAAGACTGACTCTTCTTACTGACTATGTTTTGAACGAATCCTGTGACACTGGTTACAGATCCCGATGCTTCACTTCAGGTTTACTGTATCCCTTGGACCTTCTTATTGACGATGTAACACAGAAATTGCATCGGAATTAAATACAAAAGGCAAAATGCCAACTGAAGTACACGAAGACTGACTCTTCTTACTGTCTATGATTTGAACCATTCCTGTGACACTAGTTACAGATTCCGATGTTTCCCTCCAGGTTTACTGTATCCCTTGGACCTTCTTATTGACGATTAAACACAGAAATTGCTTCGGAATTAAATACAAAAGGTACAATGCCGACTTAAGTACAAGAAGACTAACTCTTCTTACTGACTATGTTTTGAACCATTCCTGTGACACTAGTTATGGATTCCGATGCTTCACTTCAGGTTTACTGTATCCCTCTGACCTTCTTATTGACGATGAAACACAGAAATTGCATTGGAATTAAATACAGAATGCACATTACCGAATTAAGTTCAAGAAGACTGACTCTTCTTACTGTCTATTTTTGAACCAGTCCTTTGACACTAGTTATAGACTCCGATGCTTCACTCCACGTTTACTGTATCCCTTGGAACTTGTTATTGACGATGAAACACAGATATTGCATCGGAATTAAATAGATAAGGCACTATGCCGACTTAAGTACTAGAAGACTGACTCTTCTTACTGACTATGTTTTGAACGATTCCTGTGACACTAGTTACAGATCCCGATGCGTAACTTCAGGTTTACTGTATCCCTTGGAGCTTCTTATTGACGATGAACCACAGAAATTGCATCGGAATTAAATACAAAAGGCAAAATGCCAACTGAAGCACACGAAGACTGACTCTTCTTACTGTCTATGATTTGAACCATTCCTGTGACACTAGTTACAGATTCCGATGTTTCCCTCCAGGTTAACTGTATCCCTTGGACCTTCGTATTGCCGATGAAACACAGAAATTGCATCGGAATTAAATACAAAAGGTACAATGCCGACTTAAGTACAAGAAGACTAACTCTTCTTACTGACTATGTTTTGAACCATTCCTGTGACACTAGTTATGGATTCCGATGCTTCACTTCAGGTTTACTGTATCCCTCTGACCTTCTTTTTGACGATGCAACACAGAAATTGCATTGGAATTAAATACAGAATGCACAATGCCGAATTAAGTTCAAGAAGACCGACTCTTCTTACTGTCTATTTTTGAACCAGTCCTTTGACACTAGTTATAGACTCCGATGCTTCACTCCACGTTTACTGTATCCCTTGGTCCTTCTTATTGACGATGAAACACAGAAATTGCATCGTAATTAAATACAAAAGGCACAGTGGAGAATTAAGTACAAGGAGACTGACTCTTCTTACTGTCTATGTTTTGAACCATTCCTGTGACACTAGTTATAGTTTCCGATGCTTCACTCCAAGTTTACTGTATCCCATGGACCTTCTTATTGATGATGAAACACAGAAATTGCATCATAATTAAATACAAAAGGCACAATGACGACTTAAGGACAAGAAGACTGACTCTCCTTACTGACTATGTTTTGAACCATTCCTGTGACACTAGCTATAGATTCCGATGCTTCACTTCAGGTTTACTGTACCCCTCTGACCTTCTTATTGACGATGAAACACAGAAACTGCATCGGAATTAAATACAAAAGGCACAATGCCGACTTAAGGACAAGAAGACTGACTCTTCTTACTGTCTATTTTTTGAACCATACCATTGAGACTAGTTATAGATTCCGATGCTTCACTCCAGGTTTACTGTATCACTTGGACCCTCTTATTGACGATGAAACACAGAAATTGCATCGGAATTAAATAGAAAAGGCACTATGCCGACTTTAGTACAAGAAGTCTGACTCTTCTTACTGACTATGTTTTGAACGATTCCTGTGACACTAGTTATAGATCCCGATGCTTCACTACAGGTTTACTGTTTGCCTTGGACATTCTCATTGACGATGAAACACAAAAATTGCATCGGAACTAAATACAAAAGGCAAAATGCCGACTGAAGTACACGAAGACTGACTCTTTTTACTGTCTATGATTTGAACCATTCCTGTGACACTAGTTATGGATTCCGATGCTTCACTTCAGGTTTACTGTATCCCTCTGACCTTCTTATTGACGATGAAACACAGAAATTGCATCGGAATTAAATACAAATGGCACAAAGCCGAATTAAGTACAAGAAGACTGACTCTTCTTACTGTCTATGTTTTGAACCATTCCTGTGACACTAGTTATAGATTCCGATGCTTCACTCCAGGTTTACTGTATCCCTTGGACCTTCTTACTGAGGATGAAACACAAAAATTGCTTCGGAATTAATTACAAAATTCACAATGCCGACTTAAGGACAAGAAGACTGACACTTCTTACTGTCTATGTTTTGAACCATTCCTGTGACACTAGCTATAGATTCCGAAACTTCACTTCAGGTTTACTGTATCCCTTGGACCTTCATATTGACGATGAAACACAGAAATTGCATCGGATTTAAAAAGAAAGGGCACAATGTCGACGTAAGTACAAGAAGACTGACTCTTCTTACTGTCTATGATTTGAACCATTCCTGTGACACTAGTAATAGATTCCGATGCTTCACTCCAGGTATACTATATCCCATGGACCTTCTTATTGACGATGAAACACAGAAATTGCATCGGAAATAAATAGAAAAGGCACAATGCCGACTTAAGTACAAGAAGACTGACTCTTCTTACTGACAATGTTTTGAACCATTCCATTGACACTAGTTATAAATTCCGATGCTTCACTTCATGTTTACTGCACCCCTTGGACTTTCTTATTGACGATGAAACACAGAAATTGCATCGGAATTAAATAGAAAAGGCACAATGCCGACTTAAGTACAAGAAGACTGACTCTTCTTACTGACTACGTTTTGAACCATTCCTGTGACACTACTCATAGATCCGATGCATCACTACAGATTTACTGTATACCTTGGACCTTCTTGTTGACGATGAAACACAGAAATTGCACCGGAATTAAATGCAAACGGCACAATGCCGACTTAAGTACAATAAGACTGACTCTTCTTACTGTCTGTGTTTTGAACCATTCCTGTGACACTAGTTATAGATTTCGATGCTTCACTTCTGGTGTACTGTATCCCTCTAACCTTCTTAATGACGATGAAACACAGACATTGCATCGTAATTAAATCCAAAAGGCACAATGCTGACTTAAGTACAAGAAGACTGACTCTTCTTACCGTCCATGTTATGAACCATACCATTGTCACTAGTTATAGATTCCGATGCTTCACCCCAGGTTTACTGTATCCCTTGGAACTTGTTATTGACGATGAACCACAGAAATTGCATCGGAATTAAATACATAAGGCACTATGCCGACTTAAGTACAAGAAGACTGACTCTTCTTACTGACTATGTTTTGAACGAGTCCTGTGACACTAGTTACAGATCCCGATGCTTCACTTCAGGTTTACTGTATCCCTTGGACCTTCTTATTGACGATGAAACACAGAAATTGCATCGGAATTAAATACAAAAGGCAAAATGCCAACTGAAGTACACGAAGACTGACTCTTCTTACTGTCTATGATTTGAACCATTCCTGTGACACTAGTTACAGATTCCGATGTTTCCCTCCAGGTTTACTGTATCCCTTGGACCTTCTTATTGACGATGAAACACAGAAATTGCATCGGAATTAAATACAAAAGGTACAATCCCGACTTAAGTACAAGAAGACTTACTCTTCTTACTGACTATGTTTTGAACCATTCCTGTGACACTAGTTATGGATTCCGATGTTTCACGTCAGGTTTACTGTATCCCTCTGACCTTCTTATTGACGATGAAACACAGAAATTGCATTGGAATTAAATACAGAATGCACAATGCCGAATTAAGTTCAAGGAGACTGACTCTTCTTACCGTCTATTTTTGAACCAGTCCTTTGACACTAGTTATAGACTCCGATGCTTCACTCAGCGTTTACTGTATCCCTTGGTCCTTCTTATTGACGATGAAACACTGAAATTGCATCGGAATTAAATACAAAAGGCACAATGCCGACTTAAGGACAAGAAGACTGACTCTTCTTACTGTCTATTTTTTGAACCATTCCTGTGACACTAGCTATAGATTCCGATGCTTCACTTCAGGTTTACTGTACCCCTCTGACCTTCTTATTGACGATGAAACACAGAAACTGCATCGGAATTAAATACAAAAGGCACAATGCCGACTTAAGTACAAGAAGACTTACTCTTCTTACTGTCTATGTTTTGAACCATTCCATTGACACTAGTTATAGATTCGGATGCTTCACTCCACGTTTACTGTATTCCTTGGAACATGTTATTGACGATGAAACACAGAAATTGCATCGGAATTAAATAGATAAGGCACTATGCCGACTTAAGTACAAGAAGACTGACTCTTCTTACTGACTATGTTTTGAACTATTCCTGTGACACTAGTTACAGATCCCGATGCTTCACTTCAGGTTTACTGTATCCCTTGGACCTTCTTATTGACGATGAACCACAGAAATTGCATCGGAATTAAATACAAAAGCAAAATGCCAACTGAAGTACACGAAGACTGACTCTTCTTACTGTCTATGATTTGAACCATTCCTGTGACACTAGTTACAGATTCCGATGTTTCCCTCCAGGTTTACTGTATCCCTTAGACCTTCTTATTGACGATGAAACGCAGAAATTGCATCGGAATTAAATACAAAATGTACAATGCCGACTTAAGTACAAGAAGACTAACTCTTCTTACTGACTATGTTCTGAACCATTCCTGTGACACTAGTTATGGATTCCGATGCTTCACTTCAGGTTTACTGTATCCCTCTGACCTTCTTATTGACGATGCAACACAGAAATTGCATTGGAATTAAATACAGAATGCACAATGCCGAATTAAGTTCAAGAAGACTGACTCTTCTTACTGTCTATTTTTGAACCAGTCCTTTGACACTAGTTATAGACTCCGTTGCTTCACTCCACGTTTACTGTATCCCTCTGTCCTTCTTATTGACGATGAAACACAGAAATTGCATCGTAATTAAATACAAAAGGCACAGTGCAGAATTAAGTACAAGGAGATTGACTCTTCTTACTGTCTATGTTTTGAACCATTCCTGTGACACTAGTTATAGTTTCCGATGCTTCACTCCAAGTTTACTGTATCCCATGGACCTTCTTATTGATGATGAAACACAGAAATTGCATCATAATTAAATACAAAAGGCACAATGACGACTTAAGGACAAGAAGACTGACTCTCCTTACTGACTATGTTTTGAACCATTCCTGTGACACTAGCTATAGATTCCGATGCTTCACTTCAGGTTTACTGTACCCCTCTGACCTTCTTATTGACGATGAAACACAGAAACTGCATCGGAATTAAATACAAAAGGCACAATGCCGACTTAAGGACAAGAAGACTGACTCTTCTTACTGTCTATTTTTTGAACCATACCATTGAGACTAGTTATAGATTCCGATGCTTCACTCCAGGTTTACTGTATCACTTGGACCCTCTTATTGACGATGAAACACAGAAATTGCATCGGAATTAAATAGAAAAGGCACTATGCCGACTTTAGTACAAGAAGTCTGACTCTTCTTACTGACTATGTTTTGAACGATTCCTGTGACACTAGTTATAGATCCCGATGCTTCACTACAGGTTTACTGTTTGCCTTGGACATTCTCATTGACGATGAAACACAAAAATTGCATCGGAACTAAATACAAAAGGCAAAATGCCGACTGAAGTACACGAAGACTGACTCTTCTTACTGTCTATGATTTGAACCATTCCTGTGACACTGGTTATGGATTCCGATGCTTCACTTCAGGTTTACTGTATCCCTCGGACCTTCTTATTGACGATGAAACACTGAAATTGCATCGGAATTAAATTGAAAAGGCACAATCCCGAATTAAGTTCAAGAAGGTTAACTCTTCTTACTGTCTATTTCTGAACGACTCGTGTGACACTAGTTATAGACTCCGATGCTTCACTCCAGGTTTACTGTATCTCTTGGACCTTCTTATTGACGATGAAACACAGAAATTGCACCGGAATTAAATACAATAGGCACAATGCCGACTTAAGTAAATGAAGTCTGACTCTTCTTACTGTCTATGATTTGAACCATTCCTGTGACACTAGTTATAGATTCCGATGCTTAACTCCTGGTTTACTGTATCCCTTGGACGTAAATATTGACGATGAAACACAGAAATTGCATCGGAATTAAATACAAAAGGCACAATGCCTACTTAAGTACAAGAAGACTGGCTCTTCTTACCGTCCATGTTATGAACCATACCATTGTCACTAGTTATAGATTCCGATGCTTCACCCCAGGTTTACTGTATCCCTTGGAACTTGTTATTGACGATGAACCACAGAAATTGCATCGGAATTAAATACATAAGGCACTATGCCGACTTAAGTACAAGAAGACTGACTCTTCTTACTGACTATGTTTTAAACGATTCCTGTGACACTAGTTACAGATCCCGATGCTTCACTTCAGGTTTACTGTATCCCTTGGACCTTCTTATTGACGATGAAACACAGAAATTGCATCGGAATTAAATACAAAAGGCAAAATGCCAACTGAAGTACACGAAGACTGACTCTTCTTACTGTCTATGATTTGAACCATTCCTGTGACACTAGTTACAGATTCCGATGTTTCCCTCCAGGTTTACTGTATCCCTTGGACCTTCTTATTGACGATGAAACACAGAAATTGCATCGGAATTAAATACAAAGGGTACAATCCCGACTTAAGTACAAGAAGACTAACTCTTCTTACTGACTATGTTTTGAACCATTCCTGTGACACTAGTTATGGATTCCGATGCTTCACGTCAGGTTTACTGTATCCCTCTGACCTTCTTATTGACGATGAAACACAGAAATTGCATTGGAATTAAATACAGAATGCACAATGCCGAATTAAGTTCAAGGAGACTGACTCTTCTTACTGTCTATTTTTGAACCAGTCCTTTGACACTAGTTATAGACTCCGATGCTTCACTCAGCATTTACTGTATCCCTTGGTCCTTCTTATTGACGATGAAACACTGAAATTGCATCGGAATTAAATACAAAAGGCACAATGCCGACTTAAGGACAAGAAGACTGACTCTTCTTACTGTCTATTCTTTGAACCATTCCTGTGACACTAGCTATAGATTCCGATGCTTCACTTCAGGTTTACTGTACCCCTCTGACCTTCTTATTGACGATGAAACACAGAAACTGCTTCGGAATTAAATACAAAAGGCACAATGCCGACTTAAATACAAGAAGACTTACTCTTCTTACTGTCTATGTTTTGAACCATTCCATTGACACTAGTTATAGATTCGGATGCTTCACTCCAGGTTTACTGTATTCCTTGGAACTTGTTATTGACGATGAAACACAGAAATTGCATCGGAATTAAATAGATAAGGCACTATGCCGACTTAAGTACAAGAAGACTGACTCTTCTTACTGACTATGTTTTGAACTATTCCTGTGACACTAGTTACAGATCCCGATGCTTCACTTCAGGTTTACTGTATCCCTTGGACCTTCTTATTGACGATGAACCACAGAAATTGCATCGGAATTAAATACAAAAGCAAAATGCCAACTGAAGTACACGAAGACTGACTCTTCTTATTGTCTATGATTTGAACCATTCCTGTGACACTAGTTACAGATTCCGATGTTTCCCTCCAGGTTTACTGTATCCCTTAGACCTTCTTATTGACGATGAAACACAGTAATTGCATCGGAATTAAATACAAAATGTACAATGCCGACTTAAGTACAAGAAGACTAACTCTTCTTACTATGTTCTGAACCATTCCTGTGACACTAGTTATGGATTCCGATGCTTCACTTCAGGTTTACTGTATCCCTCTGACCTTCTTATTGACGATGCAACTCAGAAATTGCATTGGAATTAAATACAGAATGCACAATGCCGAATTAAGTTCAAGAAGACTGACTCTTCTTACTGTCTATTTTTGAACCAGTCCATGGACACTAGTTATAGACTCCGATGCTTCACTCCACGTTTACTGTATCCCTCTGTCCTTCTTATTGACGATGAAACACAGAAATTGCATCGTAATTAAATACAAAAGGCACAGTGCAGAATTAAGTACAAGGAGATTGACTCTTCTTACTGCCTATGTTTTGAACCATTCCTGTGACACTGGTTATAGTTTCCGATGCTTCACTCCAAGTTTACTGTATCCCATGGACCTTCTTATTGATGATGAAACACAGAAATTGCATCATAATTAAATACAAAAGGCACAATGACGACTTAAGGACAAGAAGACTGACTCTCCTTACTGACTATGTTTTGAACCATTCCTGTGACACTAGCTATAGATTCCGATGCTTCACTTCAGGTTTACTGTACCCCTCTGACCTTCTTATTGACGATGAAACACAGAAACTGCATCGGAATTAAATACAAAAGGCACAATGCCGACTTAAGGACAAGAAGACTGACTCTTCTTACTGTCTATTTTTTGAACCATACCATTGAGACTAGTTATAGATTCCGATGCTTCACTCCAGGTTTACTGTATCACTTGGACCCTCTTATTGACGATGAAACACAGAAATTGCATCGGAATTAAATAGAAAAGGCACTATGCCGACTTTAGTACAAGAAGTCTGACTCTTCTTACTGACTATGTTTTGAACGATTCCTGTGACACTAGTTATAGATCCCGATGCTTCACTACAGGTTTACTGTTTGCCTTGGACATTCTCATTGACGATGAAACACAAAAATTGCATCGGAACTAAATACAAAAGGCAAAATGCCGACTGAAGTACACGAAGACTGACTCTTCTTACTGTCTATGATTTGAACCATTCCTGTGACACTGGTTATGGATTCCGATGCTTCACTTCAGGTTTACTGTATCCCTCGGACCTTCTTATTGACGATGAAACACAGAAATTGCATCGGAATTAAATTGAAAAGGCACAATCCCGAATTAAGTTCAAGAAGGTTAACTCTTCTTACTGTCTATTTCTGAACGACTCGTGTGACACTAGTTATAGACTCCGATGCTTCACTCCAGGTTTACTGTATCTCTTGGACCTTCTTATTGACGATGAAACACAGAAATTGCACCGGAATTAAATACAATAGGCACAATGCCGACATAAGTAAATGAAGTCTGACTCTTCTTACTGTCTATGATTTGAACCATTCCTGTGACACTAGTTATAGATTCCGATGCTTAACTCCTGGTTTACTGTATCCCTTGGACGTAAATATTGACGATGAAACACAGAAATTGCATCGGAATTAAATACAAAAGGCACAATGCCTACTTAAGTACAAGAAGACTGACTCTTCTTACTGTCTATGATTTGAACCATTCCTGTGACACTAGTTACAGATTCCGATGTTTCCCTCCAGGTTTGCTGTATCCCTTAGACCTTCTTGTTGACGATGAAACACAGAAATTGCATCGGAATTAAATACAAAATGTACAATGCCGACTTAAGTACAAGAAGACTAACTCTTCTTACTGACTATGTTCTGAACCATTCCTGTGACACTAGTTATGGATTCCGATGCTTCACTTCAGGTTTACTGTATCCCTCTGACCTTCTTATTGACGATGCAACACAGAAATTGCATTGGAATTAAATACAGAATGCACAATGCCGAATTAAGTTCAAGAAGACTGACTCTTCTTACTGTCTATTTTTGAACCAGTCCTTTGACACTAGTTATAGACTCCGATGCTTCACTCCACGTTTACTGTATCCCTTGGTCCTTCTTATTGACGATGAAACACAGAAATTGCATCGTAATTAAATACAAAAGGCACAGTGCAGAATTAAGTACAAGGAGACTGACTCTTCTTACTGTCTATGTTTTGAACCATTCCTGTGACATTAGTTATAGTTTCCGATGCTTCACTCCAAGTTTACTGTATCCCATGGACCTTCTTATTGATGATGAAACACAGAAATTGCATCATAATTAAATACAAAAGGCACAATGACGACTTAAGGACAAGAAGACTGACTCTCCTTACTGACTATGTTTTGAACCATTCCTGTGACACTAGCTATAGATTCCGATGCTTCACTTCAGGTTTACTGTACCCCTCTGACCTTCTTATTGACGATGAAACACAGAAACTGCATCGGAATTAAATACAAAAGGCACAATGCCGACTTAAGGACAAGAAGACTGACTCTTCTTACTGTCTATTTTTTGAACCATACCATTGAGACTAGTTATAGATTCCGATGCTTCACTCCAGGTTTACTGTATCCCTTGGACCTTCTTACTGAGGATGAAACACAGAAATTGCTTCGGAATTAATTACAAAATTCACAATGCCGACTTAAGGACAAGAAGACTGACACTTCTTACTGTCTATGTTTTGAACCATTCCTGTGACACTAGCTATAGGTTCCGAAACTTCACTTCAGGTTTACTGTATCCCTTGGACCTTCATATTGACGATGAAACACAGAAATTGCATCGGAATTAAATAGAAAAGGCACAATGCCGACTTAAGTACAAGAAGACTGACTCTTCTTACTGACTACGTTTTGAACCATTCCTGTGACACTAGTCATAGATCCGATGCATCACTACAGATTTACTGTATACCTTGGACCTTCTTGTTGACGATGAAACACAGAAATTGCACCGGAATTAAATGCAAACGGCACAATGCCGACTTAAGTACAATAAGACTGACTCTTCTTACTGTCTGTGTTTTGAACCATTCCTGTGACACTAGTTATAGATTTCGATGCTTCACTTCAGGTGTACTGTATCCCTCTGACCTTCTTAATGACGATGAAACACAGACATTGCATCGTAATTAAATCCAAAAGGCACAATGCTGACTTAAGTACAAGAAGACTGACTCTTCTTACCGTCCATGTTATGAACCATACCATTGTCACTAGTTATAGATTCCGATGCTTCACTCCAGGTTTACTGTATCCCTTGGAACTTGTTATTGACGATGAACCACAGAAATTGCATCGGAATTAAATACATAAGTCACTATGCCGACTTAAGTACAAGAAGACTGACTCTTCTTACTGACTATGTTTTGAAGGATTCCTGTGACACTAGTTACAGATCCCGATGCTTCACTTCAGGTTTACTGTATCCCTTGGACCTTCTTATTGACGATGAAACACAGAAATTGCATCGGAATTAAATACAAAAGGCAAAATGCCAACTGAAGTACACGAAGACTGACTCTTCTTACTGTCTATGATTTGAGCCATTCCTGTGACACTAGTTACAGATTCCGATGTTTCCCTCCAGGTTTACTGTATCCCTTGGACCTTCTTATTGACGATGAAACACAGAAATTGCATCGGAATTAAATACAAAAGGTACAATCCCGACTTAAGTACAAGAAGACTAACTCTTCTTACTGACTATGTTTTGAACCATTCCTGTGACACTAGTTATGGATTGCGATGCTTCACGTCAGGTTAACTGTATCCCTCTGACCATCTTATTGACGATGAAACACAGAAATTGCATTGGAATTAAATACAGAATGCACAATGCCGAATTAAGTTCAAGAAGACTGACTCTTCTTACTGTCTATTTTTGAACCAGTCCTTTGACACTAGTTATAGACTCCGATGCTTCACTCCACGTTTACTGTATCCCTTGGTCCTTCTTATTGACGATGAAACACAGAAATTGCATCGGAATTAAATACAAAAGGCACAGTGCAGAATTAAGCACAAGGAGACTGACTCTTCTTACGGTCTATGTTTTGAACCATTCCTGTGACACTAGTTATAGATTCCGATGCTTCACTCCAAGTTTAATGTATCCCTTGGACCTTCTTATTGTTGATGAAACACAGAAATTGCATCATAATTAAATACAAAAGGCACAATGACGACTTAAGGACAAGAAGACTGACTCTTCTTACTGACTATGTTATGAACCATTCCTGTGACACTAGCTATAGATTCCGATGCTTCACTTCAGGTTTACTGTACCCCTCTGACCTTCTTATTGACGATGAAACACAGAAACTGCTTCGGAATTAAAGACAAAAGGCACAATGCCGACTTAAGTACAAGAAGACTGACTCTTCTTACTGTCTATGTTTTGAACCATTCCATTGACACTAGTTATAGATTCGGATGCTTCACTCCAGGTTTACTGTATCCCTTGGAACTTGTTATTGACGATGAAACACAGAAATTGCATCGGAATTAAAGAGATAAGGCACTATGCCGACTTAAGTACAAGAAGACTGACTCTTCTTACTGACTATGTTTTGAACGATTCCTGTGACACTAGTTACAGATCCCGATGCTTCACTTCAGGTTTACTGTATCCCTTGGACCCTCTTATTGACGATGAACCACAGAAATTGCATCGGAATTAAATACAAAAGGCAAAATGCCAACTGAAGTACACGAAGACTGACTCTTCTTACTGTCTATGATTTGAACCATTTCTGTGACACTAGTTACAGATTCCGATGTTTCCCTCCAGGTTTACTGTATCCCTTAGACCTTCTTATTGACGAAGAAACACAGAAATTGCATCGGAATTAAATACAAAATGTACAATGCCGACTTAAGTACAAGAAGACTAACTCTTCTTACTGACTATGTTCTGAACCATTCCTGTGACACTAGTTATGGATTCCGATGCTTCACTTCAGGTTTACTGTATCCCTCTGACCTTCTTATTGACGATGCAACACAGAAATTGCATTGAAATTAAATACAGAATGCACAATGCCGAAATAAGTTCAAGAAGACTGACTCTTCTTACTGTCTATTTTTGAACCAGTCCTTTGACACTAGTTATAGACTCCGATGCTTCACTCCACGTTTACTGTATCCCTTGGTCCTTCTTATTGACGATGAAACACAGAAATTGCATCGCAATTAAATACAAAGGGCACAGTGCAGAATTAAGTACAAGGAGACTGACTCTTCTTACTGTCTATGTTTTGAACCATTCCTGTGACACTAGTTATAGTTTCCGATGCTTCACTCCAAGTTTACTGTATCCCATGGACCTTCTTATTGATGATGAAACACAGAAATTGCATCATAATTAAATACAAAAGGCACAATGACGACTGAAGGACAAGAAGACTGACTCTCCTTACTGACTATGTTTTGAACCATTCCTGTGACACTAGCTATAGATTCCGATGCTTCACTTCAGGTTTACTGTACCCCTCTGACCTTCTTATTGACGATGAAACACAGAAACTGCATTGGAATTAAATACAAAAGGCACAATGCCGACTTAAGGACAAGAAGACTGACTCTTCTTACTGTCTATTTTTTGAACCATACCATTGAGACTAGTTGTAGATTCCGATGCTTCACTCCAGGTTTACTGTATCACTTGGACCCTCTTATTGACGATGAAACACAGAAATTGCATCGGAATTAAATAGAAAAGGCACTATGCCGACTTTAGTACAAGAAGTCTGACTCTTCTTACTGACTATGTTTTGAACGATTCCTGTGACACTAGTTATAGATCCCGATGCTTCACTACAGGTTTACTGTTTGCCTTGGACATTCTCATTGACGATGAAACACAAAAATTGCATCGGAACTAAATACAAAAGGCAAAATGCCGACTGAAGTACACGAAGACTGACTCTTCTTACTGTCTATGATTTGAACCATTCCTGTGACACTAGTTATGGATTCCGATGCTTCACTTCAGGTTTACTGTATCCCTCGGACCTTCTTATTGACGATGAAACACAGAAATTGCATCGGAATTAAATTCAAAAGGCACAATCCCGAATTAAGTTCAAGAAGGTTAACTCTTCTTACTGTCTATTTCTGAACGACTCGTGTGACACTAGTTATAGACTCCGATGCTTCACTCCAGGTTTACTGTATCTCTTGGACCTTCTTATTGACGATGAAACACAGAAATTGCACCGGAATTAAATACAATAGGCACAATACCGACTTAAGTAAAAGAAGTCTGACTCTTCTTACTGTCTATGATTTGAACCATTCCTGTGACACTAGTTATAGATTCCGATGCTTAACTCCTGGTTTACTGTATCCCTTGGACATAAATATTGACGATGAAACACAGAAATTGCATCACAATTAAATAGAAAATGCACAATGATGACTTAAGTACAATAAGACTGACTATTCTTACTGACTATGATTTCAACTATTCCTGTGACACTACTTATAGATTCCGATGCTTCACTTCAGGATTACTGTATCGCTCTGACCTTCTTATTGACGATGAAACACAGAAATTGCATCGGAATTAAATACAAATGGCACAAAGCCGAATTAAGTACAAGAAGACTGACTCTTCTTACTGTCTATGTTTTGAACCATTCCTGTGACACTAGTTATAGATTCCGATGCTTCACTCCAGGTTTACTGTATCCCTTGGACCTTCTTACTGAGGATGAAACACAGAAATTGCTTCGGAATTAATTACAAAATTCACAATGCCGACTTAAGGACAAGAAGACTGACAATTCTTACTGTCTATGTTTTGAACCATTCCTGTGACACTAGCTATAGATTCCGAAACTTCACTTCAGGTTTACTGTATCCCTTGGACCTTCATATTGACGATGAAACACAGAAATTTCATCGGATTTAAAAAGAAAGGGCACAATGTAGACGTAAGTACAAGAAGACTGACTCTTCTTACTGTCTATGATTTGAACCATTCCTGTGACACTAGTAATAGATTCCGATGCTTCACTCCAGGTATACTATATCCCATGGCCCTTCTTATTGACGATGAAACATAGAAATTGCATCGGAAATAAATAGAAAAGGCACAATGCCGACTTAAGTACAAGAAGACTGACTCTTCTTACTGACAATGTTTTGAACCATTCCATTGACACTAGTTATAAATTCCGATGCTTCACTTCATGTTTACTGTACCCCTTGGACTTTCTTATTGACGATGAAACACAGAAATTGCATCGGAATTAAATAGAAAAGGCACAATGCCGACTTAAGTACAAGAAGACTGACTCTTCTTACTTACTACGTTTTGAACCATTCCTGTGACACTAGTCATAGATCCGATGCATCACTACAGATTTACTGTATACCTTGGACCTTCTTGTTGACGATGAAACACAGAAATTGCACCGGAATTAAATGCAAACGGCACAATGCCGACTTAAGTACAATAAGACTGACTCTTCTTACTGTCTGTGTTTTGAACCATTCCTGTGACACTAGTTATAGATTTCGATGCTTCACTTCAGGTGTACTGTATCCCTTGGAACTTGTTATTGACGATGAAACACAGAAATTGCATCGGAATTAAATAGATAAGGCACTATGCCGACTTAAGTACAAGAAGACTGACTCTTCTTACTGACTATGTTTTGAACCATTCCTGTGACACTAGTTACAGATCCCGATGCTTCACTTCAGGTTTACTGTATCCCTTGGACCTTCTTATTGACGATGAACCACAGAAATTGCATCGGAATTAAATACAAAAGGCAAAATGCCAACTGAAGTACACGAAGACTGACTCTTCTTACTGTCTATGATTTGAACCATTCCTGTGACACTAGTTATGGATTCCGATGCTTCACGTCAGGTTTACTGTATCCCTCTGACCTTCTTATTGACGATGAAACACAGAAATTACATTGGAATTAAATACAGAATGCACAATGCCGAATTAAGTTCAAGAAGACTGACTCTTCTTACTGTCTATTTTTGAACCAGTCCTTTGACACTAGTTATAGACTCCGATGCTTCACTCCACGTTTACTGTATCCCTTGGTCCTTCTTATTGACGATGAAACACAGAAATTGCATCGGAATTAAATACAAAAGGCACAGTGCAGAATTAAGTACAAGGAGACTGACTCTTCTTACGGTCTATGTTTTGAACCATTCCTGTGACACTAGTTATAGATTCCGATGCTTCACTCCAAGTTTAATGTATCCCTTGGACCTTCTTATTGATGATGAAACACAGAAATTGAATCTTAATTAAATACAAAAGGCACAATGACGACTTAAGGACAAGAAGACTGACTCTTCTTACTGACTATGTTTTGAACCATTCCTGTGACACTAGCTATAGATTCCGATGCTTCACTTCAGGTTTACTGTACCCCTCTGACCTTCTTATTGACGATGAAACACAGAAACTGCTTCGGAATTAAATACAAAAGGCACAATGCCGACTTAAGTTCAAGAAGACTGACTCTTCTTACTTTCTATGTTTTGAACCATTCCATTGACACTAGTTATAGATTCGGATGCTTCACTCCAGGTTTACTGTATCCCTTGGAACTTGTTATTGACGATGAAACACAGAAATTGCATCGGAATTAAATAGATAAGGCACTATGCCGACTTAAGTACAAGAAGACTGACTCTTCTTACTGACTATGTTTTGAACGATTCCTGTGACACTAGTTACAGATCCCGATGCTTCACTTCAGGTTTACTGTATCCCTTGGACCTTCTTATTGACGATGAACCACAGAAATTGCATCGGAATTAAATACAAAAGGCAAAATGCCAACTGAAGTACACGAAGACTGACTCTTCTTACTGTCTATGATTTGAACCATTCCGTTGACACTAGTAACAGATTCCGATGTTTCCCTCCAGGTTTACTGTATCCCTTAGACCTTCTTATTGACGATGAAACACAGAAATTGCATCGGAATTAAATACAAAATGTACAATGCCGACTTAAGTACAAGAAGACTAACTCTTCTTACTGACTATGTTCTGAACCATTCCTGTGACACTAGTTATGGATTCCGATGCTTCACTTCAGGATTACTGTATCCCTCTGACCTTCTTATTGACGATGAAACACAGAAATTGCATTGGAATTAAATACAGAATGCACAATGCCGAATTAAGTTCAAGAAGACTGACTCTTCTTACTGTCTATTTTTGAACCAGTCCTTTGGCACTAGTCATAGACTCCGATCCTTCACTCCACGTTTACTGTATCCCTTGGTCCTTCTTATTGACGATGAAACACAGAAATTGCATCGGAATTAAATACAAAAGGCACAGTGCAGAATTAAGTACAAGGAGACTGACTCTTCTTACTGCCTATGTTTTGAACCATTCCTGTGACACTAGTTATAGTTTCCGATGCTTCACTCCAAGTTTACTGTAACCCTTGGACCTTCTTATTGATGATGAAACACAGAAATTGCATCATAATTGAATACAAAAGGCACAATGACGACTTAAGGACAAGAAGACTGACTCTTCTTACTGACTATGTTTTGAACCATTCCTGTGACACTAGCTATAGATTCCGATGCTTCACTTCAGGTTTACTGTACCCCTCTGACCTTCTTATTGACGATGAAACACAGAAACTGCATCGGAATTAAATACAAAAGGCACAATGCCGACTTAAGAACAAGAAGACTGACTCTTCTTACTGTCTATTTTTTGAACCATACCATTGAGACTAGTTATTGATACCGAAGCTTCACTCCAGGTTTACTGTATCACTTGGACCTTCTTATTGACGATGAAACACAGAAATTGCATCGGAATTAAATAGAAAAGGCACTATGCCGACTTTAGTACAAGAAGTCTGACTCTTCTTACTGACTATGTTTTGAACGATTCGTGTGACACTAGTTATAGATCCCGATGCTTCACTACAGGTTTACTGTTTGCCTTGGACATTCTCATTGACGATGAAACACAAAAATTGCATCGGAACTAAATACAAAAGGCAAAATGCCGACTGAAGTACACGAAGACTGACTCTTCTTACTGTCTATGATTTGAACCATTCCTGTGACACTAGTTACAGATTCCGATGCTTGACTCCAGGTTTACTGTATCCCTTGCACCTTCTTATTGACGATGAAACACAGAAATTGCATCGGAATTAAATACAAAAGGCACAACGCCGACTTAAGTACAAGAAGACTAACTCTTCTTACTGACTATGCTTTGAACCATTCCTGTGACACTAGTTATGGATTCCGATGCTTCACTTCAGGTTTACTGTATCCCTCTGACCTTCTTATTGACGATGAAACACAGAAATTGCAACGGAATTAAATTCAAAAGGCACAATGCCGAATTAAGTTCCAGAAGGTTAACTCTTCTTACTGTCTATTTCTGAACGACTCGTGTGACACTAGTTATAGACTCCGATGCTTCACTCCAGGTTTACTGTATCTCTTGGACCTTCTTATTGACGATGAAACACAGAAATTGCACCGGAATTAAATACAATAGGCACAATGCCGACTTAAGTAAAAGAAGTATGACTCTTCTTACTGTCTATGATTTGAACCATTCCTGTGACACTAGTTATAGATTCCGATGCTTAACTCCTGGTTTACTGTATCCCTTGGACATAAATATTGACGATGAAACACAGAAATTGCATCACAATTAAATAGAAAATGCACAATGATGACTTAAGTACAATAAGACTGACTATTCTTACTGACTATGATTTGAACTATTCCTGTGACACTAGTTGTAGATTCCGATGCTTCACTTCAGGATTACTGTATCGCTCTGACCTTCTTATTGACGATGAAACACAGAAATTGCATCGGAGTTAAATACAAAAGGCACAATGCTGACTTAAGTACAAGAGGACTGACACTTCTTACTGTCTATGTTTTGAACCATTCCTGTGACACTAGTTATAAATTCCGATGCTTCACTTCAGGTTTACTGTATCCCGTGGACCTTCTTATTGACGATGAAACACAGAAAATGCATCGGAATTAAATACAAATGGCACAAAGCAGAATTAAGTACAAGAAGACTGACTCTTCTTACTGTCTATGTTTTGAACCATTCCTGTGACACTAGTTATAGATTCCGATGCTTCACTCCAGGTTTACTGTATCCCTTGGACCTTCTTACTGACGATGAAACACAGAAATTGCTAGGGAATTAATTACAAAAGGCACAATGCCGACTTAAGGACAAGAAGACTGACACTTCTTACTGTCTATGTTTTGATCCATTCCTGTGACACTAGCTATAGATTCCGAAACTTCACTTAAGGTTTACTGTATCCCTTGGACCATCATATTGACGATGAAACACAGAAATTGCATCGGATATAAATAGAAAGGGCACAATGTCGACGTAAGTACAAGAAGACTGACTCTTCTTACTGTCTATGATTTGAACCATTCCTGTGACACTAGTAATAGATTCCGATGCTTCACTCCAGGTATACTATATCCCATGGACCTTCTTATTGACGATGAAACACAGAAATTGCATCGGAAATAAATAGAAAAGGCACAATGCCGACTTAAGTACAAGAAGACTGACTCTTCTTACTGACAATGTTTTGAACCATTCCATTGACACTAGTTATAAATTCCGATGCTTCACTTCATGTTTACTGTATCCCTTGGACTTTCTTATTGACGATGAAACACAGAAATTGCATCGGAATTAAATACAAAAGGCACAATGCCGACTTAAGTACATGAAGACCGACTCTACCTACTGACTATGTTTGAACCATTCCAGTGACACCCATTATAAATTCCGATGCTTCACTTGAGGTTTACTGTATCCCTTGGACCTTGTTATTGACAATGAAACACAGAAATTGCATCGGAATTAAATACAAAAGGCACAATGCCGAATTAAGTACAAGAAGACTGACTCTTCTTACTGTCTATATTTTGAACAATTTCTGTGATACTAGTTATAGATTCCGATGTTTCTCTCCTGGTTTACTGCATCCCTTGGACCTTCTTATTGACGATGAAACACAGAAATTGCATCGGAATTAAATACAAAAGGCACAATGCCGACTTAAGGACAACAAGATTGACTTTTCTTACTGACTATGTTTTGAACTATTCCTGTGACACTAGCTATAGATTCCGATGCTTCACTTCAGGTGTACTGTATCCCTCTGACCTTCTTAATGACGATGAAACACAGACATTACATCGTAATTAAATCCAAAAGGCACAATGCCGACTTAAGTACAAGAAGACTGACTCTTCTTACCGTCCATGTTTTGAACCATACCATTGTCAGTAGTTATAGATTCCGATGCTTCACTCCAGGTTTACTGTATCCCTTGGACCTTCTTATTGACGATGAAACACACATATTGCATCGGAATTAAATAGAAAAGGCACTATGCGCACTTAAGTACAAGAAGACTGACTCTTCTTACTGACTATGTTTTGAACGATTCCTGTGACACTAGTTATAGATCCCGATGCTTCACTTCAGGTTTACTGTATCCCTTGGACCTTCTTATTGACTGTGAAACACAAAAATTTGCGTCGGAATTAAATACAAAAGGCAAAATGCCGACTGAAGTGCACGAAGACTGACTCTTCTTGCAGTCTATGATTTGAACCATTCCTGTGACACTAGTTACAGATTCCGATGCTTCACTCCAAGTTTACTGTGTCCCTTGGACCTTCTTATTGACGATGAAACACAGAAATTGCATCGGAATTAAATACAAAAGGCACAATGCCGACTTAAGTGCAAGAAGACTGACTCTTCTTACTGACTATGTTTTGAACCATTCCTGTGACACTAGTTATGGATTCCAAAGCTTCACTTCAGGTTTACTGTATCCCTCTGACCTTCTTATTGACGATGAAACACAGAAATTGCATCCTAATTGAATACAAAAGGCACAATTCCGAATTAAGTTCTAGAAGACTGACTCTTCTTACTGTCTATTTTTGAACCAGTCCTGTGACACTAGTTATAGACTCCGATGCTTCACTCCAGGTTTACTGTATCCCTTGGTCCTCCTTATTGACGATTAAACACAGAAATTGCATCGGAATTAAATAGAAATGGCACAATGCCGACTTAAGTACAAGAAGACTGATTCTTCTTACTGACTATGTTTTGAACCATTCCCGTGACACTAGTTATAAATTCCGATGCTACACTTCAGGTTTACTGTATCCCTAGGACATTCTTATTGACGATAAAACACAGAAATTGCATCGGAATTAAATACAAAAGGCACAGTGCAGAATTAAGTGCAAGGAGACTGACTCTTCTTACTGTCTATGTTTTGAAATATTCCATTGACACTAGCTATAGATTCTGATGCTTCACTCCAGGTTTACTGTATCCCTTGGACCTTGTTATTGACGATGAAACACAGAAATTGCATCGGAATTAAATAGAAAAGGTACAATGCTGACTTAAGTACAAGAAGACTGACTCTTCTTACTGACTATGTTTTGAACCATTCCTGTGACACTACTTATAGATTCCGATGCTTCACCTCACTTTTACTGTATGCCTTGGACCTTCTTATTGACGATAAAACACAGAAATTGCATCGGAATTAAATAAAAAAGGCAAAATGCCGACTTAAGTACACGAAGACTGACTCTTCTTACTGTCTATGTTTTGAACCTTTCCTGTGACACTAGTTATAGATTCCGATGCTACACTCCAGGTTTACTGTATCCCTTGGACCTTCTTATTGACGTTGAAACACACAAATTGCATCGGAATTAAATAGAAAAGGCACTATGCCGACGTAAGTACAAGAAGACTGACTCTTCTCACTGTTTATGTTTTGAACCATTCCTGTGACACTAGTTATAGTTTCCGATGCTTCACTCCAGGTTTACTGTATCCCTTGGACCTTCTTATTGACGATGAAACACAGAAATTGCATCGGAATTAAATAGAAAAGGCACAATGCCGTCTCAACTACAAGTAGACTGACTCTTCTTACTGACTATGTTTTGAACCATTCCTGTGACACTAGTTATAGATTCCGATGCTTCCCTTCAGGTTTACTGTATCCCTCTGACCTTCTTATTGACGATGAAACACAGAAATTGCATCGGAATTAAATAGAAACGGCACAATGCCGTCTTAACTACAAGTAGACTGACTCTTCTTACTGACTATGTTTTGTGCCATTCCAGTGACACTAGTTACAGATTCCGATGCTTCCCTTCAGGATTACTGTATCCCTCTGACCTACTTATTGACGATGAAACACAGAAAATGCATCGGAATTAAATACAAAAGGCACAATGCCGACTTAAGTACATGAAGACCGACTCTTCCTACTGACTATGTTTGAACCATTCCTGTGACACCCCTTATAAATTCCGATGCTTCACTTGAGGTTTACTGTATCCCTTGGACCTTGTTAATGACGATGAAACACAGAAATTGCATCGGAATTAAATACAAAAGGCACAATGCCGAATTAAGTTCAAGAAGACTGACTCTTCTTACTGTCTATGCTTTGAACCATTTCTGTGACACTAGTTATAGATTCCGATGCTTCACTCCAGTTTTACTGCATCCCTTGGACCTTCTTATTGACGATGAAACACAGATATTGCATCGGAATTAAATACAAAAGGCACAATGCCGACTTAAGGACAACAAGATTGACTCTTCTTACTGACTATGTTTTGAACCATTCCTGTAGATTCCGATGCTTCACTTCAGGTTTTCTGTATCCCTCTGACCTTCTTAATGACAATGAAACACAGACATTGCATCGTAATTAATTCCAAAAGGCACAATGCCGACTTAAGTACAAGAAGACTGACTCTTCTTACCGTCCATGTTTTGAACCATACCATTGACACTAGTTATAGATTCCGATGCTTCACTCCAGGTTTACTGTATCCCTTGGAACTTCTTATTGACGACGAAACACACAAATTGCATCGGAATTAAATACAAAAGGCAAAATGCCGACTGAAGTGCACGATGACTGACTCTTCTTACAGTCCATGATTTGATCCATTCCTGTGACACTAGTTACAGACTCCGATGCTTCACTCCAGGTTTACTGTATCCCTTGGTCCTTCTTATTGACGATTAAACACAGAAATTGCATCGTAATTAAATACAAAAGGCACAATCCCGACTTAAGTACAAAAAGACTGACTCTTCTTACTGACTATGTTTTGAACCATTCCTGTGACACTAGTTATAAATTCCGATGCTACACTTCAGGTTTACTGTATCCCGTGGACATTCGTATTGACGATGAAACACAGAAATTGCATCGGAATTAAATACAAAAGGCACAGTGCAGAATTAAGTACAAGGAGACTGACTCTTCTTACTGTCTATGTTTTGAAATATTCCATTGACACTAGTTATAGATTTCGATGCTTCACTCCAGGTTTACTGTATCCCTTGGACCTTGTTATTGACGATGAAAGACAGAAATTGCATCGGAATTAAATAGAAAAGGGACAATGCCGACTTAAGTACAAGAAGACTGACTCATCTTACTGACTATGTTTTGAACCATTCCTGTGACATTACTTATAGATTCCGATGCTTCACCTCAGGTTTACTGTATGCCTTGGACCTACTTATTGACGATAAAACATAGAAATTGCATCGGAATTAAATACAAAAGGCAAAATGCCGACTTAAGTACACGAAGACTGACTCTTCTTACTGTCTATGTTTTGAACCATTCCTGTGACACTAGTTATAGATTCCGATGCTACACTCCAGGTTTACTGTATCCGTTGGACCTTCTTATTGACGTTGAAACACACAAATTGCATCGGAATTAAATAGAAAAGGCACTATGCCGACGTAAGTACAAGAAGACTGACTCTTCTTACTGTCTATGTTTTGAACCATTCCTGTGACACTAGTTATAGTTTCCGATGCTTCACTCCATGTTTACTGTATCCCTTGGACCTTCTTATTGACGATGAAACACAGAAATTGCATCGGAATTAAATTCAAAAGGCACAATGCCGACTTAAGTAGAAGAAGACTAACTCTTCTTACTGACTATGCTTTGAACCATTCCTGTGACACTAGTTATGGATTCCGATGTTTCACTTCAGGTTTACCGTATCCCTCTGACCTTCTTATTGACGATGAAACACAGAAATTGCATCGGAGTTAAATACTAACGGCACAATGCCGACTTAAGTACAAGAGGACTGACTCTTCTTACTGTCTATGTTTTGAACCATTCCTGTGACACTAGTTATAAATTCCGATGCTTCACTTCAGGTTTACTGTATCCCTTGGACCTTCTTATTGACGATGAAACACAGAAAATGCATCGGAATTAAATACAATAATCACAAAGCAGAATTAAGTACAAGAAGACTGACTCTTCTTACTGTCTGTGTTTTAAACCATTCCTGTGACACTAGCTATAGATTACGATGCTTCACTTCAGGTTTCAGGTTCACTGTACCCCTCTGACCTTCTTATTGACGATGAAACACAGAAATTGCATCGGAATTAAATACAAAAGGCACCATGCCGACTTAAGTGCAAGAAGACTGACTCTCCTTACTGACTATGTTTTGAACCATTCCTGTGACACTAGTTATAAATTCCGATGCTTCACTTCAGGTTTACTGTATACCTTGGACCTTCGTATTGACGATGAAACACAGAAATTGCATCGGAACTAAATACAAAAGGCACAAAGCAGAGATAAGTACAAGAAGACTGACTCTTCTTACTGTCTATGTTTTGAACCATTCCTGTGACACTAGTTATAGATTCCGATGCTTCACTCCAAGTTTACTGTATCCCTTTGACCTTCTTATTGATGATGAAACACAGAAACTGCATCGGAATTAAATACAATAGGCACAATGACGACTTAAGGACAAGAAGACTGACTCTTCTTACTGACTATGTTTTGAACCACTCCTGTGACACTAGCTATAGATTCCGATGCTTCACTTCAGGTTTACTGTACCCCTCTGACCTTCTTGTTGACGATGAAACACAGAAACTGCATCGGAATTAAATACAAAAGGCACAATGCCGACTTAAGTACAAGAAGACTGACTCTTCTTACCGTCTATGTTTTGAACCATTCCATTGACACTAGTTATAGATTCCAATGCTTCACTCCAGGTTTACTGTATCCCTTGGAACTTGTTATTGACGATGAAACACAGAAATTGCATCGTAATTAAATACATAAGGCACTATTCCGACTTAAGTACAAGAAGACTGACTCTTCTTACTGACTATGTTTTGAACGATTCCTGTGACACTAGTTACAGATCCCGATGCTTCACTTCAGGTTTACTGTATCCCTTGCACCTTCTTATTGACGATGAAACACAGAAAATGCATCGGAATTAAATACAAAATTCAAAATGCCGACTGAAGTACACGAAGACTGACTCTTCTTACTGTCGATGATTTGAACCATTCCTGTGACACTAGTTATAGATTCCGATGCTTAACTCCTGGTTTACTGTATCCCTTGGACATTCATATTGACGATGAAACACAGAAATTGCATCACAATTAAATAGAAAATGCACAATGATGACTTAAGTACAATAAGACTGACTATACTTACTGACTATGTTTTGAACTATTCCTGTGACACTAGTTATAGATTCCGATGCTTCACTTCAGGATTACTGTATCGCTCTGACCTTCTTATTGACGAAGAAACACAGAAATTGCATCGGAGTTAAATACAAACGGCACAATGCCGACTTAAGTACAAGAGGACTGACTCTTCTTACTGTCTATGTTTTGAACCAATCCTGTGACACTAGTTATAAATTCCGATGCTTCACTTCAGGTTTACTGTATCCCTTGGACCTTCTTATTGACGATGAAACACAGAAAATGCATCGGAATTAAATACAATAGGCACAAAGCAGAATTAAGTACAAGAAGACTGACTCTTCTTACTGTTTGTGTTTTGAACCATTCCTGTGACACTAGCTATAGATTACGATGCTTCACTTCAGGTTTCATGTTCACTGTACCCCTCTGACCTTCTTATTGAGGATGAAACACAGAAATTGCATCGGAATTAAATACAAAAGGCACCATGCCGACTTAAGTACAAGAAGACTGACTCTCCTTACTGACTATGTTTTGAACCATTCCTGTGACACTAGTTATAAATTCCGATGCTTCACTTCAGGTTTACTGTATACCTTGGACCTTCTTATTGACGATGAAACACAGAAATTGCATCGGAATTAAATACAAAAGGCTCAAAGCAGAGATAAGTACAAGAAGACTGACTCTTCTTACTGTCTATGTTTTGAACCATTCCTGTGACACTAGTTATAGATTCCGATGCTTCACTCCAGGTTTACTGTATCCCTTGGACCTTCTTACTGAGGATGAAACACAGAAATTGCTTCGGAATTATTTACAAAAGGCACAATGCCGACTGAAGGACAAGAAGACTGACACTTCTTACTGTCTATGTTTTGAACCATTCCTGTGACACTAGCTATAGATTCCGAAGCTTCACTTCAGGTTTACTGTACCCCTTGGACCTTCATATTGACGATGAAACACAGAAATTGCATCGGATTTAAATAGAAAGTGCACAATGTCGACGTAAGTACAAGAAGACTGACTCTTCTTACTGTCTATGTTTTGAACCATTCCTGTGACACTAGTAATAGATTCCGATGCTTCACTCCAGGTTTACTATATCCCATGGACCTTCTTATTGACGATGAAACACAGAAATTGCATCGGAATTAAATAGAAAAAGCACAATGCCGACTTAAGTACAAGAAGACTGACTCTTCGTACTGACTACGTTTTGAACCATTCCTGTGATACTAGTCATAGATCCGATGCTTCACTACAGATTTACTGTATACCTTGGACCTTCTTGTTGACGATGAAACACAGAAATTGCATCGGAATTAAATACAAACGGCACAATGCCGACTTAAGTACAATAAGACTGACTCTTCTTACTGTCTAGGTTTTGTACCATTCCTGTGACACTAGTTATAGATTTCGATGCTTCACTTCAGGTTTACTGTATTCCTTGGACCTTCTTATTGACGATGAAACACAGAAAATACATCGGAATTAAATACAAAAGGCACAATGCCGACTTAAGTACATGAAGACCGACTCTTCCTACTGACTATGTTTGAACCATTCCTGTGACACCCGTTATAAATTCCGATGCTTCACTTGAGGTTTACTGTATCCCTTGGACCTTGTTATTGACGATGAAACACAGATATTGCATCGGAATTAAAAACAAAAGGCACAATGCCGAATGAAGTACAAGAAGACTGACTGTTCTTACTGTCTATGTTTTGAACCATTTCTGTGACACTAGTTATAGATTCCGATGCCTCACTCCTGGTTTACTGCATCCCTTGGACCTTCTTATTGACGATGAAACACAGAAATTGCATCGGAATTAAATACAAAAGGCACAATGCCGACTTAAGGACAACAAGATTGACTCTTCTTACTGACTATGTTTTGAACCATTCCTGTGACACTAGCTATAGATTCCGATGCTTCACTTCAGGTTTACTGTATCCCTCTGACCTTCTTAATGACGATGAAACACAGACATTGCATCGTAATTAAATCCAAAAGGCACAATGCCGACTTAAGTACAAGAAGACTGACTCTTCTTACCGTCCATGTTTTGAACCATACCATTGTCACTAGTTATAGATTCCGATGCTGCACTCCAGGTTTACTGTAATCCTTGGACCTTCTTATTGACGATGAAACACACATATTGCATCGGAATTAAATAGAAAAGGCACTATGCCGACTTAAGTACAAGAAGACTGACTCTTCTTACTGACTATGTTTTGAACGATTGCTGTGACACTAGTTATGGATTCCGATGCTTCACTTCAGGTTTACTGTATCCCTTGGACCTTCTTATTGACTATGAAACACAAAAATTGCATCGGAATTAAATACAAAAGGCAAAATGCCGACTGAAGTGCACGAAGACTGACTCTTCTTGCAGTCTATGATTTGAACCATTCCTGTGACACTAGTTACAGATTCCGATGCTTCACTCCAGGTTTACTGTGTCCCTTGGACCTTCTCATTGACGGTGAAACACAGAAATTGCATCGGAATGAAATACAAAAGGCACAATGCCGACTTCAGTACAAGAAGACTGACTCTTCTTACTGACTATGTTTTGAACCATTCCTGTGACACTAATTATGGATTCCGATGCTTGACTTCAGGTTTACTGTATCCCTCTGACCTTCTTATTGACGATGAAACACAGAAATTGCATCGGAATTAAATACAAAAGGCACAATGCCGACTTAAGTACAAGAAGACTGACTCTTCTTACTGACTATGCTTTGAACCATTCCTGTGACACTAGTTATGGATTCCGATGCTTCACTTCAGGTTTACGGTATCCCTCTGACCATCTTATTGACGATGAAACACAGAAATTGCATCGGAATGGAATACAAAAGGCACAATGCAGAATTAAGTTCTAGAAGACTGACTCTTCTTACTGTCTATTTTTGAACCAGTCCTGTGACTCTAGTTATAGACTCCGATGCTTCACTCCAGGTTTACTGTATCCCTTGGTCCTTCTTATTGACGATTAAACACAGAAATTGCATCGGAATTAAATAGAAAAGGTACAATGCCAACTTAAGTACAAGAAGACTGACTCTTCTTACTGACTATGTTTTGAACCATTCCTGTGACACCAGTTATAAATTCCGATGCTACACTTCTAGTTTACTGTATCCCTTGGACATTCTTATTGACGATGAAACACAGAAAATGCATCGGAATTAAATACAAAGGGCACAGTGCAGAATTAAGTACAATGAGACTGACTCTTCTTACTGTCTATGTTTTGAAATATTCCATTGACACTAGTTATAGATTCCGATGCTTCACTCCTGGTTTACTGTATCCCTTGGACCTTGTTATTGACGATGAAACACAGAAATTGCATCGGAATTAAATAGAAAAGGTACAATGCCGACTTAAGTACAAGAAGACGGACTCTTCTTACTGACTATGCTTTGAACCATTCCTGTGACACTACTTATAGATTCCGATGCTTCACCTCAGGTTTACTGTATGCCTTGGACCTTCTTATTGACGATAAAACACAGAAATTGCATCGGAATTAAATAAAAAAGGCAAAATGCCGACTTAAGTACACGAAGACTGACTCTTCTTACTGTCTATGTTTTGAACCATTCCTGTGACACTAGTTATCGATTCCGATGCTACACTCCAGGTTTACTGTATCCCTTGGACCTTCTTAGTGACGTTGAAACACACAAATTGCATTGGAATTAAATAGAAAAGGCAGTATGCCGACTTAAGTACAAGAAGACTGACTCTTCTTACTGACTATGTTTTGAACGATTCCTGTGACACTAGTTACAGATCCCGATGCTTCACTTCAGGTTTACTGTATCCCTTGCACCTTCTTATTGACGATGAAACACAGAAAATGCATCGGAATTAAATACAAAAGGCAAAATGCTGACTGAAGTGCACGAAGACTGACTCTTCTTACAGTCTATGATTTGAACCATTCCTGTGACACTAGTTAAGGATTCCGATGCTTCACTCCAGGTTTATTGTGTCCCTTGGACCTTCTTATTGACGATGAAACACAGAAATTGCATCGGAATTAAATACAAAAGGCACAATGCCGACTTAAGTACAAGAAGAATGACTCTTCTTACTGACTATGTTTGAACCATTCCTGTGACACTAGTTATGGCTTCCGATGCTTCACTTCAGGTTTACTGTATCCCTCTGACCTTCTTATTGACGATGAAACACAGAAATTGCATCGGAATTAAATACAAAAGGCACAATGCCGACTTAAGTACAAGAAGACTGACTCTCCTTACTGACTGTGTTATGAACCATTCCTGTGACACTAGTTATAAATTCCGATGCTTCACTTCAGGTTTACTGTATACCTTGGACCTTCTTATTGACGATGAAACACAGAAATTGCATCGGAATTAAATACAAAAGGCAAAATGCCGACTTAAGTACAAGAAGACTGACTCTTCTTACTGTCTATGTTTTGAACCATTCCTGTGACACTAGTTATAGATTCCGATGCTTCACTCCAGGTATACTGTATCCCTTGGACCTTCTTATTGAGGATGAAACACAGAAATTGCTTCGGAATTAATTACAAAAGCACAATGCCGACTTAAGGACAAGAAGACTGACACTTCTTACTGTCTATGTTTTGAACCATTCCTGTGACACTAGCTATAGATTCCGAAGCTTCACTTCAGGTTTACTGCATCCCTTGGACCTTCATATTAACGATGAAACACAGAAATTGCATCTGATTTAAATAGAAAGGGCACAATGTCGACGTAAGTACAAGAAGACTGACCCTTCTTACTGTCTATGTTTTGAACCGTTCCTGTGACACTAGTAATAGATTCCGATGCTTCACTCCAGGTTTACTATATCCCATGGACCTTCTTATTGACGATGAAACACAGAAATTGCATCGGAAATAAATAGAAAAGGCACAATGCCGACTTAAGTACAAGAAGACCGACTCTTCATACTGACAATGTTTTGAACCGTTCCATTGACACTAGTTATAAATTCCGATGCTTCACTTCATGTTTACTGTATCCCTTGGACTTTCGTATTGACGATGCAACACAGAAATTGCATCGGAATTAAATAGAAAAGGCACAATGCCGACTTAAGTACAAGAAGACTGACTCTTCTTACTGACTATGTTTTGAACCATTCCTGTGACACTAGTCATAGATCCGATGCATCACTACAGATTTACTGTATACCTTTGACCTTCCTGTTGACGACAAACACAGTAATTGCATCGGAATTAAATACAAACGGCACAATGCCGACTTAAGTACAATAAGACTGACTCTTCTTACTGTCTATGTTTTGAACCATTCCTGTGACACTAGATATAGATTTCGATGCTTCACTTCAGGTTTACTGTATTCCTTGGACCTTTTTATTGACGATGAAACACAGAAAACGCATCGGAATTAAATACAAAAGGCACAATGCCGACTTAAGTACGTGAAGACCGACTCTTCCTACTGACTATGTTTGAACCATTCCTGTGACTCCCGTTATAAATTCCGATGCTTCACTTGAGGTTTACTGTATCAGTTGGACCTTGTTATTGACGATGAAACACAGAAATTGCATCGGAATTAAATACAAAAGGCACAATGCCGAATTAAGTACAAGAAGACTGACTCTTCTTACTGTCTATGTTTTGAACCATTTCTGTGACACTAGTTATAGATTCCGATGCTTCACTCCTGCTTTACTGCTTCCCTTGGACCTTCTTATTGACGATGAAACACAGAAATTGCATCGGAATTAAATACAAAAGGCACAATGCCGAATTAAGTACAAGAAGACTGACTCTTCTTACTGTCTATGTTTTGAACCATTCCTGTGACACTAGCTATAGATTCCGATGCTTCACTTCAGGTTTACTGTATCCCTCTGACCTTCTTAATGACGATGAAACACAGACATTGCATCGTAATTAAATCCAAAAGGCACAATGCCGACGTAAGTAGAAGAAGACTGACTCTTCTTACCGTCCATGTTTTGAACCATACCATTGACACTAGTTATAGATTCCGATGCTTCACTCCAGTTTTACTGTATCCCTTGGACCTTCTTATTGACGATGAAACACACAAATTGCATCGGAATTCAGTAGAAAATGCACTATGCCGACTTAAGTACAAGAAGACTGACTCTTCTTACAGACTATGTTTTGAACGATTCCTGTGACACCAGTTATAAATTCCGATGCTACACTTCAGGTTAACTGTATCCCTTGGACCTTCTTATTGACTATGAAACACAAAAATTGCATCGGAATTAAATACAAAAGGCAAAATGCCGACTGAAGTGCACGAAGACTGACTCTTCTTACAGGGTATGATTTGAAGCATTCCTGTGACACTAGTTACAGATTCCGATGCTTCACTCCAGTTTTACTGTGTCCCTTGGACCTTCTTATTGACGATGAAACACAGAAATTGCATCGGAATTAAATACAAAAGGCACAATGCCGACTTAAGTACAAGAAGACTGACTCTTCTTACTGACTATGCTTTGAACCATTCCTGTGACACTAGTTATGGATTCCGATGCTTCACTTCAGGTTTACGATATCCCTCTGACCTTCTTATTGACGATGAAACACGGAAATTGCATCGGAATGGAATACAAAAGGCACAATGCAGAATTAAGTTCTAGAAGACTAACTCTTCTTACTGTCTATTTTTGAACCAGTCCTGTGACACTAGTTATAGACTCCGATGCTTCACTCCAGGTTTACTGTATCCCTTGGTCCTTCTTATTGACGATTAAACACAGAAATTGCATCGGAATTAAATAGAAAAGGTACAATGCCAACTTAAGTGCAAGAAGACTGACTCTTCTTACTGACTGTGTTTTGAACCATTCCTGTGACACCAGTTATAAATTCCGATGCTACACTTCTAGTTTACTGTATCCCTTGGACATTCTTATTGACGATGAAACACAGAAATTGCATCGGAATTAAATACAAAAGGCACAGTGCAGAATTAAGTACAATGAGACTGACTCTTCTTACTGTCTATGTTTTGAAATATTCCATTGACACTAGTTATAGATTCCGATGCTTCATTCCAGGTTTACTGTATCCCTTGGACCTTGTTATTGACGATGAAACACAGAAATTGCATCGGAATTAAATAGAAAAGGTACAATGCCGACTTAAGTACAAGAAGACGGACTCTTCTTACTGACTATGCTTTGAACCATTCCTGTGACACTACTTATAGATTCCGATGCTTCACCTCAGGTTTACTGGATGCCTTGGACCTTCTTATTGACGATAAAACACAGAAATTGCATCGGAATTAAATAAAAAAGGCAAAATGCCGACTTAAGTACACGAAGACTGACTCTTCTTACTGTCTATGTTTTGAACCATTCCTGTGACACTAGTTATCGATTCCGATGCTACACTCCAGGTTTACTGTATCCCTTGGACCTTCTTATTGACGTTGAAACACACAAATTGCATCGGAATTAAATAGAAAAGGCAGTATGCCGACGTAAGTACAAGAAGACTGACTCTTCTTACTGTCTATGTTTTGAACCATTCCTGTGACACTAGTTATAGTTTCCGATGCTTCACTCCAGATTTACTGTATCCCTTGGACCTTCTTATTGACGATGAAATACAGAAATTGCATCGGAATTAAATAGAAAAGGCACAATGCCGTCTAAACTACAAGAAGACTGACTCTTCTTACTGACTATGTTTTGAACCATTCCTGTGACACTATTTATAGATACCGATGCTTCCCTTCAGGATTACTGTATCCCTCTGACCTTCTTATTGACGATGAAACACAGATATTGCATCGGAATTAAATAGAAAAGGCACAATGCCAACTTAAGTACAAGAAGACTGACTCTTCTTACTGACTATGATTTGAACCATTCCTGTGAAACTAGTTATAGATTCCGATGCTTCACCTCAGATTTACTGTATCCCTTGGACCTTGTTATTGACGATGAAACACAGAAATTGCATCGGAATTAAATACAAAAGGCACAATGCCGAATTAAGTACAAGAAGACTGACTCTTCTTACTGTCTATGTTTTGAACCATTTCTGTGACACTAGTTATAGATTCCGATGCTTCACTCCTGTTTTACTGCATCCCTTGGACCTTCTTTTTGACGATGAAACACTGAAATTGCATCGGAATTTTAATAGAAAATGCACTATGCCGACTTAAGTACAATAAGACTGACTCTTCTTACTGACTATGCTTTGAACGATTCCTGTGACACTAGTTATAGATCCCGATGCTTCACTTCAGGTTTACTGTATCCCTTGGACCTTCTTATTGACTATGAAACACAAAAATTGCATCGGAATTAAATACAAAAGGCAAAATGCCGACTGAAGTGCACGAAGACTGGCTCTTCTTACAGTCTATGATTTGAACCATTCCTGTGACACTAGTTACAGATTCCGATGCTTCACTCCAGGTTTACTGTGTCCCTTGGACCTTCTTATTGACGATGAAACACAGAAATTGCATCGCAATTAAATACAAAAGGCACAATGCCGACTTAAGTACAAGAAGACTGTCTCTTCTTACTGACTATGTTTTGAACCATTCCTGTGACACTAGTTATGGATTCCGATGCTCCACTTCAGGTTTACTGTATCCCTCTGACCTTCTTATTGACGATGAAACACAGAAATGGCATCGGAATTGAATGCAAAAGGCACAATGCCGAATTAAGTTCTAGAAGACTGACTCTTCTTTCTGTCTATTTTGAATCAGTCCTGTGACACTAGTTATAGACTCCGATGCTTCACTCCAGGTTTACTGTATCCCTTGGTCCTTCTTATTGACGATTAAACACAGAAATTGCATCGGAATGAAATAAAAAAGGCACAATGCCGACTTAAGTACAAGAAGACTGACTCTTCTTACTGACTGTGTTTTGAACCATTCCTGTGACACTAGTTATAAATTCCGATGCTACACTTCAGGTTTACTGTATCCCGTGGACATTCTTATTGACGATGAAACACAGAAATTGCATCGGAATTAAATACAAAAGGCACAGTGCAGAATTAAGTACAAGGATACTGACTCTTCTTACTGTCTATGTTTTTAAATATTAAATTGACACTAGTTATAGATTCCGATGCTTCACTCCAGGTTTACTGTATCCCTTGGACCTTGTTATTGACGATGAAACACAGAAATTGCATCGGAATTAAATAGAAAATGTACAATGCCGACTTAAGTACAAGAAGACTGACTCTTCTTACTGACTATGATTTGAACCATTCCTGTGAAACTAGTTATAGATTCCGATGCTTCACCTCAGGTTTACTGTATCCCTTGGACGTTCCTATTTACGATGAAACACAGATATTGCATCGGAATTAAATACAAAAGGCACAATGCCGACTTAAGTCCAAGAAGACTGACTCTCCTTACTGACTATGTTATGAACCATTCCTGTGACACTAGTTATAAATTCCGATGCCTCACTTCAGGTTTACTGTATACCTTGGACCTTCTTATTGACGATGAAACACAGAAATTGCATCGGAATTAAATACAAAAGGCAAAATGCCGACTTAAGTACAAGAAGACTGACTCTTCTTACTGTCTATGTTTTGAACCATTCCTGTGACACTAGTTATAGATTCCGATGCTTCACTCCAGGTTTACAGTATCCCTTGGACCTTCTTATTGAGGATGAAACACAGAAATTGCTTCGGAATTAATTACAAAAAGCACAATGCCGACTTAAGGACAAGAAGACTGACACTTTTTACTGTCTATGTTTTGAACCATTCCTGTGACACTAGCTATAGATTCCTAAGCTTCACTTCAGGTTTACTGCATCCATTGGACCTTCATATTGACGATGAAACACTGAAATTGCATCGGATTTAAATAGAAAGGGCACAATGTCGACGTAAGTACAAGAAGACTGACTCTTCTTACTGACTATGTTTTGAACCATTCCTGTGACACTAGTCATAGATCCGATGCATCACTACAGATTTACTGTATACCTTGGACCTTCTTGTTGACGATGAAACACAGAAATTGCATCGGAATTAAATACAAACGGCACAATGCCGACTTAAGTACAATAAGACTAACTCTTCTTACTGTCTATGTTCTGAACCATTCCTGTGACACTAGATATAGATTTCGATGCTTCACTTCAGGTTTACTGTATTCCTTGGACCTTTTTATTGACGATGAAACACAGAAAATGCATCGGAATTAAATACAAAAGGCACAATGCCGACTTAAGTACATGAAGACCGACTCTTCCTACTGACTAAGTTTGAACCATTCCTGTGACACCCGTTATAAATTCCGATGCTTCACTTGAGGTTTACTGTATCCCTTGGACCTTGTTATTGACGATGAAACACAGAAATTGCATCGGAATTAAATACAAAAGGCACAATGCCGAATTAAGTACAAGAAGACTGACTCTTCTTACTGTCTATGTTTTGAACCATTTCTGTGACACTAGTTATAGATTCCGATGCTTCACTCCTGGTTTACTGCATCCCTTGGACCTTCTTATTGACGATGAAACACACAAATTGCATCGGAATTCAGTAGAAAAGGCTCTATGCCGACTTAAGTGCAAGAAGACTGACTCTTCTTACTGACTATGTTTTGAACGATTCCTGTGACACTAGTTATAGATCCCGATGCTTCACTTCAGGTTTACTGTATCCCTTTGACCTTCTTATTGACTATGAAACACAAAAATTGCATCGGAATTAAATACAAAAGGCAAAATGCCGACTGAAGTGCACGAAGACTGACTCTTCTTACTGGATATGATTTGAACCATTCCTGTGACACTAGTTACAGATACCGATGCTTCACTCCAGGTTTACTGTGTCCCTTGGACCTTCTTATTGACGATGAAACACAGAAAGTGCATCGGAATTAAATACAAAAGGCACAATGCCGACTTAAGTACAAGAAGACTGACTCTTCTTACTGACTATGCTTTGAACCATTCCTGTGACACTAGTAATGGATTCCGATGCTTCACTTCAGGTTTACTGTATCCCACTGACCTTCTTATTGACGATGAAACACAGAAATTGCATCGGAATTGAATACAAAAGGCACAATGCCGAATTAAGTTCTAGAAGACTGACTCTTCTTACTGTCTATTTTTGAACCAGTCCTGTGACACTAGTTATAGACTCCGATGCTTCACTCCAGGTTTACTGTATCCGTTGGTCCTTCTTATTGACGATTAAACACAGAAATTGCATCGGAATTTAATAGAAAAGGTACAATGCCGACTTAAGTACAAGAAGACTGACTCTTCTTACTGACTATGTTTTGAACCGTTCCTGTGACACTACTTATAGATTCCGATGCTTCACCTCAGGTTTACTGTATGCCTTGTACCTTCTTATTGAGGATAAAACACAGAAATTGCATCGGAATTAAATAAAAAAGGCAAAATGCCGACTTAAGTACACGAAGACTGACTCTTCTTACTGTCTATGTTTTGAACAATTCCTGTGACACTAGTTATAAATTCCGATGCTACACTCCAGGTTTACTGTATCCCTTGGAGCTTCTTATTCACGTTGAAACACACAAATTGCATCGGAATTAAATAGAAAAGGCAGTATGCCGACGTAAGTACAAGAAGACTGACTCTTCCTTTCTCTATGCTTTGAAACATTCCTGTGACACTAGTTATAGTTTCCGATGCTTCACTCCAGGTTTACTGTATCCCTTGGACCTTCTTATTGACGATGAAACACAGAAATTGCATCGGAATTAAATAGAAAAGGCACAATGCCAACTTAAGTACAAGAAGACTGACTCTTCTTACTGACTATGTTTTGAACCATTCCTGTGACACTAGTTATAGATTCCGATGCTTCCCTTCAGGATTACTGTATCCCTCTGACCTTCTTATTGACGATGAAACACAGATATTGCATCGGAATTAAATAGAAAAGGCACAATGCCAACTTAAGTACAAGAAGACTGACTCTTCTTACTGACTATGATTTGAACCTTTCCTGTGAAACTAGTTATAGTTTCCGATGCGTCACCTCAGATTTACTGTATCCCTTGGACCTTGTTATTGACGATGAAACACAGAAATTGCATCGGATGTAAATACAAAACGCACAATGCCGAATTAAGTACAAGAAGACTGACTCTTCTTACTGTCTATGTTATGAACCATTTCTGTGACACTAGTTATAGATTCCGATGCTTCACTCCTGTTTTACTGCATCCCTTGGACCTTCTTATTGACGATGAAACACAGAAATTGCATGGGAATTAAATACAAAAGGCACAATGCCGACTTAAGGACAACAAGATTGACTCTTCTTACTGACTATGTTTTGAACCATTCCTGTGACACTAGCTATAGATTCCGATGCTTCACTTCAGGTTTACTGTATTCCTCTGACCTTCTTAATGACTATGAAACACAGTCATTGCATCGTCATTAAATCCAAAAGGCACAATGCCGACTTAAGTACAATTAGACTGACTCTTCTAACCGTCCATGTTTTGAACCATACCATTGACACTAGTTATAGATTCCGATGCTTCACTCCAGGTTTACTGTATCCCTTGGACCTTCTTATTAACGATGAAACACACAAATTGCATCGAAATTAAATAGAAAAGGCACTATGCTGACTTAAGTACAAGAAGACTGACTCTTCTTACTGACTATGCTTTGACAGATTCCTGTGACACTAGTTATAGATCCCGATGCTTCACTTCAGGTTTACTGTATCCCTTGGACCTTCTTATTGACTATGAAACACAAAAATTGCATCGGAATTAAATACAAAAGGCACAATGCCGACTTAAGTACAAGAAGACTGTCTCTTCTTACTGACTATGTTTTGAACCATTCCTGTGACACTAGTTATGGATTCCGATGCTTCACTTCAGGTTTACTGTATCCCTCTGACCTTCTTATTGACGATGAAACACAGAAATTGCATCGGAATTGAATACAAAAGGCACAATGCCGAATTAAGTTCTAGAAGACTGACTCTTCTTACTGTCTATTTTGAATCAGTCCTGTGACACTAGTTATAGACTCCGATGCTTCACTCCAGGTTTACTGTATCCCTTGGTCCTTCTTATTGACGATTAAACACAGAAATTGCATCGGAATGAAATAGAAAAGGCACAATGCCGACTTAAGTACAAGAAGACTGACTCTTCTTACTGACTATGTTTTGAACCATTCCTGTGACACTAGTTATAAATTCCGATGCTACACTTCAGGTTTACTGTATCCCGTGGACATTCTTATTGACGATGAAACACAGAAATTGCATCGGAATTAAATACAAAAGGCACAGTGCGGAATTAAGTACAAGGATACTGACTCTTCTTACTGTCTATGTTTTTAAATATTCCATTGACACTAGTTATAGATTCCGATGCTTCACTCCAGGTTTACTGTATGCCTTGGACCTTCTTATTGACGATGAAACACAGAAATTGCATCGGAATTAAATACAAAAGGTACAATGCCGACTTAAGTACAAGAAGACTGACTCTTCTTACTGACTATGTTTTGAACCATTCCTGTGACACTACTTATAGATTCCGATGCTTCACCTCAGGTTTACTGTATGCCTTGGAAATTCTTATTGACGATAAAACACAGAAATTGCATCGGAATTAAATACAAAAGGCAAAATGCCGACTTAAGTACACGAAGACTGACTCTTCTTACTGTCTATGATTTAAACCATTCCTGTGACACTAGTTATAGATTCCGATGCTACACTCCAGGTTTACTGTATGCCTCGGACCTTCTTACTGACGTTGAAACACACAAATTGCATCGGAATTAAATAGAAAAGGCACTATGCCGACGTAAGTACAAGAAGACTGACTCTTCTTACTGTCTATGTTTTGAACCATTCCTATGACACTAGTTATAGTTTCCGATGCTTCACTCCAGGTTTACTGTATCCCTTGGACCTTCTTATTGACGATGAAACACTAAAATTGCATCGGAATTAAATAGAAAAGGCACAATGCCGCCTTAACTACAAGAAGACTGACTCTTCTTACTGACTATGTTTTGAACCATTCCTGTGACACTAGTTATAGATTCCGATGCTTCCCTTCAGGATTACTGTATCCCTCTGACCTTCTTATTGACGATGAAACACAGAAATCGCATCGGAATTAAATAGAAAAGGCACAATGCCAACTTAAGTACAAGAAGACTGACTCTTCTTACTGACTATGATTTGAACCATTCCTGTGAAACTAGTTATAGAATACGATGCTTCACCTCAGGTTTACTGTATCCCTTGGACGTTCCTATTTACGATGAAACACAGAAATTGCATCGGAATTAAATACAAATGGCACAATGCCGACTTAAGTACAAGTGGACTGACTCTCCTTTCTGACTATGTTTTGAACCACTCCTGTGACACTAGTTATGAATTCCGATGCTTCACTTCAGGTTTACTGTATCCCCTGGAACTTCTTATTGACGATGAAACACAGAAATCGCATCGGAATTAAATAGAAAAGGCACAATGCCAACTTAAGTACACGAAGACTGACTCTTCTTACTGACTATGATTTGAACCATTCCTGTGAAACTAGTTATAGATTACGATGCTTCACCTCAGGTTTACTGTATCCCTTGGACGTTCCTATTTACGATGAAACACAGAAATTGCATCGGAATTAAATACAAAAGGCACAATGCCGACTTAAGTACAAGAAGACTGACTCTCCTTTCTGACTATGCTTTGAACCACTCCTGTGACACTAGTTATGAATTCCGATGCTTCACTTCAGGTTTACTGTATCCCTTGGACCTTCTTATTGACGATGAAACACAGAAATTGCATCGGAATTAAATACTAAAGGCAAAATGCCGACTGAAGTACACGAAGACTGACTCTTCTTACTGTCTATGATATGAACCATTCCTGTGACACTAGTTACGGATTCCGATGTTTCCCTCCAGGTTTACTGTATCCCTTGGACCTTCTTATTGACGATAAAACACAGAAATTGCATCGGAATTAAATACAAAAGGCGCAATGCCGACTTAAATACAAGAAGACTAACTCTTCTTACTGACTATGTTTTGAACCATTCCTGTGACACTAGTTATGGATTCCGATGCTTCATTTCAGGTATACTGTATCCCTCTGACCTTCTTATTGACGATGAAACACAGAAATTGCATCGGAATAAAATACAGAAGGCACAATGCCGAATTAAGTTCAAGAAGACTGACTCTTCTTACTGTCTATTTTTGAACCAGTCCTTTGACACTAGTTATAGACTCCGATGCTTCACTCCACGTTTACTGTATCCCTTGGTCCTTCTTATTGACGATGAAACACAGAAATTGCATCGGAATTAAATACAAAAGGCACAGTGCAGAATTAAGTTCAAGGAGACTGACTCTTCTTACTGTCTATGTTTTGAACCATTCCTGTGACACTAGCTATAGATTCCGATGCTTCACTTCAGGTTTACTGTACCCCTCTGATCTTCTTATTGACGATGAAACACAAAACTGCATCGGAATTAAATACAAAAGGCACAATGCCGACTTAAGTACAAGAAGACTGACTCTTCTTACTGTCTAAGTTTTGAACCATTCCATTGACACTAGTTATAGATTCCGATGCTTCACTCCAGGTTTACTGTGTCCCATGGATCTTGTTATTGACGATGAAACACAGAAATTACATCGGAATTAAATAGGTAAGGCACTATGCCGACTTAAGTACAAGAAGACTGACTCTTCTTACTGACTATGTTTTGAACGATTCCTGTGACACTAGTTACTGGTCCCGATGCTTCACTTCAGGTTTACTGTATCCCTTGGACCTTCTTATTGACGATGAAACAAAGAAATTGCATCGGAATTAAATACAAAAGGCAAAATGCCGACTGAAGTGCACGAAGACTGACTCTTCTTACTGGATATGATTTGAACCATTCCTGTGACACTAGTTACAGGTACCGATGCTTCACTCCAGGTTTACTGTGTCCCTTGGACCTTCTTATTGACGATGAAACACAGAAAGTGCATCGGAATTAAATACAAAAGGCACAATGCCGACTTAAGTACAAGAAGACTGACTCTTCTTACTGACTATGCTTTGAACCATTCCTGTGACACTAGTTATGGATTCCGATGCTTCACTTCAGGTTTACTGTATCCCTCTGACCTTCTTATTGACGATGAAACACAGAAATTGCATCGGAATTGAATACAAAAGGCACAATGCCGAATTAAGTTCTAGAAGACTGACTCTTCTTACTGTCTATTTTTGAACCAGTCCTGTGTCACTAGTTATAGACTCCGATGCTTCACTCCAGGTTTACTGTATCCGTTGGTCCTTCTTATTGACGATTAAACACAGAAATTGCATCGGAATTTAATAGAAAAGGTACAATGCCGACTTAAGTACAAGAAGACTGACTCTTCTTACTGACTATGTTTTGAACCGTTCCTGTGACACTACTTATAGATTCCGATGCTTCACCTCAGGTTTACTGTATGCCTTGTACCTTCTTATTGAGGATAAAACACAGAAATTGCATCGGAATTAAATAAAAAAGGCAAAATGCCGACTTAAGTACACGAAGACTGACTCTTCTTACTGTCTATGTTTTGAACAATTCCTGTGACACTAGTTATAAATTCCGATGCTACACTCCAGGTTTACTGTATCCCTTGGAGCTTCTTATTCACGTTGAAACACACAAATTGCATCGGAATTAAATAGAAAAGGCAGTATGCCGACGTAAGTACAAGAAGACTGACTCTTCCTTTCTCTATGCTTTGAAACATTCCTGTGACACTAGTTATAGTTTCCGATGCTTCACTCCAGGTTTACTGTATCCCTTGGACCTTCTTATTGACGATGAAACACAGAAATTGCATCGGAATTAAATAGAAAAGGCACAATGCCAACTTAAGTACAAGAAGACTGACTCTTCTTACTGACTATGTTTTGAACCATTCCTGTGACACTAGTTATAGATTCCGATGCTTCCCTTCAGGATTACTGTATCCCTCTGACCTTCTTATTGACGATGAAACACAGATATTGCATCGGAATTAAATAGAAAAGGCACAATGCCAACTTAAGTACAAGAAGACTGACTCTTCTTACTGACTATGATTTGAACCTTTCCTGTGAAACTAGTTATCGTTTCCGATGCGTCACCTCAGATTTACTGTATCCCTTGGACCTTGTTATTGACGATGAAACACAGAAATTGCATCGGATGTAAATACAAAACGCACAATGCCGAATTAAGTACAAGAAGACTGACTCTTCTTACTGTCTATGTTATGAACCATTTCTGTGACACTAGTTATAGATTCCGATGCTTCACTCCTGTTTTACTGCATCCCTTGGACCTTCTTATTGACGATGAAACACAGAAATTGCATGGGAATTAAATACAAAAGGCACAATGCCGACTTAAGGACAACAAGATTGACTCTTCTTACTGACTATGTTTTGAACCATTCCTGTGACACTAGCTATAGATTCCGATGCTTCACTTCAGGTTTACTGTATTCCTCTGACCTTCTTAATGACTATGAAACACAGTCATTGCATCGTCATTAAATCCAAAAGGCACAATGCCGACTTAAGTACAATTAGACTGACTCTTCTAACCGTCCATGTTTTGAACCATACCATTGACACTAGTTATAGATTCCGATGCTTCACTCCAGGTTTACTGTATCCCTTGGACCTTCTTATTAACGATGAAACACACAAATTGCATCGAAATTAAATAGAAAAGGCACTATGCTGACTTAAGTACAAGAAGACTGACTCTTCTTACTGACTATGCTTTGACAGATTCCTGTGACACTAGTTATAGATCCCGATGCTTCACTTCAGGTTTACTGTATCCCTTGGACCTTCTTATTGACTATGAAACACAAAAATTGCATCGGAATTAAATACAAAAGGCACAATGCCGACTTAAGTACAAGAAGACTGTCTCTTCTTACTGACTATGTTTTGAACCATTCCTGTGACACTAGTTATGGATTCCGATGCTTCACTTCAGGTTTACTGTATCCCTCTGCCCTTCTTATTGACGATGAAACACAGAAATTGCATCGGAATTGAATACAAAAGGCACAATGCCGAATTAAGTTCTAGAAGACTGACTCTTCTTACTGTCTATTTTGAATCAGTCCTGTGACACTAGTTATAGACTCCGATGCTTCACTCCAGGTTTACTGTATCCCTTGGTCCTTCTTATTGACGATTAAACACAGAAATTGCATCGGAATGAAATAGAAAAGGCACAATGCCGACTTAAGTACAAGAAGACTGACTCTTCTTACTGACTATGTTTTGAACCATTCCTGTGACACTAGTTATAAATTCCGATGCTACACTTCAGGTTTACTGTATCCCGTGGACATTCTTATTGACGATGAAACACAGAAATTGCATCGGAATTAAATACAAAAGGCACAGTGCGGAATTAAGTACAAGGATACTGACTCTTCTTACTGTCTATGTTTTTAAATATTCCATTGACACTAGTTATAGATTCCGATGCTTCACTCCAGGTTTACTGTATGCCTTGGACCTTCTTATTGACGATGAAACACAGAAATTGCATCGGAATTAAATACAAAAGGTACAATGCCGACTTAAGTACAAGAAGACTGACTCTTCTTACTGACTATGTTTTGAACCATTCCTGTGACACTACTTATAGATTCCGATGCTTCACCTCAGGTTTACTGTATGCCTTGGAAATTCTTATTGACGATAAAACACAGAAATTGCATCGGAATTAAATACAAAAGGCAAAATGCCGACTTAAGTACACGAAGACTGACTCTTCTTACTGTCTATGATTTAAACCATTCCTGTGACACTAGTTATAGATTCCGATGCTACACTCCAGGTTTACTGTATGCCTCGGACCTTCTTACTGACGTTGAAACACACAAATTGCATCGGAATTAAATAGAAAAGGCACTATGCCGACGTAAGTACAAGAAGACTGACTCTTCTTACTGTCTATGTTTTGAACCATTCCTATGACACTAGTTATAGTTTCCGATGCTTCACTCCAGGTTTACTGTATCCCTTGGACCTTCTTATTGACGATGAAACACTAAAATTGCATCGGAATTAAATAGAAAAGGCACAATGCCGCCTTAACTACAAGAAGACTGACTCTTCTTACTGACTATGTTTTGAACCATTCCTGTGACACTAGTTATAGATTCCGATGCTTCCCTTCAGGATTACTGTATCCCTCTGACCTTCTTATTGACGATGAAACACAGAAATCGCATCGGAATTAAATAGAAAAGGCACAATGCCAACTTAAGTACAAGAAGACTGACTCTTCTTACTGACTATGATTTGAACCATTCCTGTGAAACTAGTTATAGAATACGATGCTTCACCTCAGGTTTACTGTATCCCTTGGACGTTCCTATTTACGATGAAACACAGAAATTGCATCGGAATTAAATACAAATGGCACAATGCCGACTTAAGTACAAGTGGACTGACTCTCCTTTCTGACTATGTTTTGAACCACTCCTGTGACACTAGTTATGAATTCCGATGCTTCACTTCAGGTTTACTGTATCCCTCTGACCTTCTTATTGACGATGAAACACAGAAATCGCATCGGAATTAAATAGAAAAGGCACAATGCCAACTTAAGTACACGAAGACTGACTCTTCTTACTGACTATGATTTGAACCATTCCTGTGAAACTAGTTATAGATTACGATGCTTCACCTCAGGCTTACTGTATCCCTTGGACGTTCCTATTTACGATGAAACACAGAAATTGCATCGGAATTAAATACAAAAGGCACAATGCCGACTTAAGTACAAGAAGACTGACTCTCCTTTCTGACTATGCTTTGAACCACTCCTGTGACACTAGTTATGAATTCCGATGCTTCACTTCAGGTTTACTGTATCCCTTGGACCTTCTTATTGACGATGAAACACAGAAATTGCATCGGAATTAAATACTAAAGGCAAAATGCCGACTGAAGTACACGAAGACTGACTCTTCTTACTGTCTATGATATGAACCATTCCTGTGACACTAGTTACGGATTCCGATGTTTCCCTCCAGGTTTACTGTATCCCTTGGACCTTCTTATTGACGATAAAACACAGAAATTGCATCGGAATTAAATACAAAAGGCGCAATGCCGACTTAAATACAAGAAGACTAACTCTTCTTACTGACTATGTTTTGAACCATTCCTGTGACACTAGTTATGGATTCCGATGCTTCATTTCAGGTATACTGTATCCCTCTGACCTTCTTATTGACGATGAAACACAGAAATTGCATCGGAATAAAATACAGAAGGCACAATGCCGAATTAAGTTCAAGAAGACTGACTCTTCTTACTGTCTATTTTTGAACCAGTCCTTTGACACTAGTTATAGACTCCGATGCTTCACTCCACGTTTACTGTATCCCTTGGTCCTTCTTATTGACGATGAAACACAGAAATTGCATCGGAATTAAATACAAAAGGCACAGTGCAGAATTAAGTTCAAGGAGACTGACTCTTCTTACTGTCTATGTTTTGAACCATTCCTGTGACACTAGCTATAGATTCCGATGCTTCACTTCAGGTTTACTGTACCCCTCTGATCTTCTTATTGACGATGAAACACAAAACTGCATCGGAATTAAATACAAAAGGCACAATGCCGACTTAAGTACAAGAAGACTGACTCTTCTTACTGTCTATGTTTTGAACCATTCCATTGACACTAGTTATAGATTCCGATGCTTCACTCCAGGTTTACTGTGTCCCATGGATCTTGTTATTGACGATGAAACACAGAAATTACATCGGAATTAAATAGGTAAGGCTCTATGCCGACTTAAGTACAAGAAGACTGACTCTTCTTACTGACTATGTTTTGAACGATTCCTGTGACACTAGTTACTGATCCCGATGCTTCACTTCAGGTTTACTGTATCCCTTGGACCTTCTTATTGACGATGAAACAAAGAAATTGCATCGGAATTAAATACAAAAGGCAAAATGCCGACTGAAGTACACGAAGACTGACTCTTCTTACTGTCTATGATTTGAAACATTCCTGTGACACTAGTCACACATTCCGATGTTTCCCTCCAGGTTTACTGTATCCCTTGGACCTTCTTATTGACGATGAAACACAGAAATTGCATCGGAATTAAATACAAAAGGCACAGTGCAGAATTAAGTACAAGGAGACTGACTCTTCTTACTCTCTATGATTTGAACCATTCCTGTGACACTAGTTATAGATTCCGATGCTTCACTCCAAGTTTACTGTATCCCTTGGACCTTTTTATTGATGATGAAACACAGAAATTGCATCATAAGTAATTACAAAAGGCACAATGACGACTTAAGGACAAGATGACTGACTCTTCTTTCTGACTATGTTTTGAACCATTCCTGTGACCCTAGCTGTAGATTCCGATGCTTCACTTCACGTTTACTGTACCCCTCTGACCTTCTTATTGACGATGAAACACAGAAACTGCATCGGAATTAAATACAAAAGCCACAATGCCGACTTAAGGACAAGAAGACTGACTCTTCTTACTGTCTATTTTTTGAACCATACCATTGAGACTAGTTATAGATTCCGATGCTTCACTCCAGGTTTACTGTATCACTTGGACCTTCTTATTGAGGATGAAACACAGAAATTGCATCGGCATTAAGTAGAAAAGGCACTATGCCGACTTTAGTACAAGAAGACTGACTCTTCTTACTGACTATGATTTGAACGATTCCTGTGACACTAGTTATAGATCCCGATGCTTCACTACAGGTTTACTGTATGCCTTGGACATTCTCATTGTCGATGAAACACAAAAATTGCATCGGAACTAAATACAAAAGGCAAAATGCCGACTGAAGTACACGAAGACTAACTCTTCTTACTGTCTATTATTTGAACCATTCCTGTGACACTAGTTATGGATTCCGATGCTTCACTTCAGGTTTACTGTATCCCTCTGACCTTCTTATTGACGATGAAACACAGAAATTGCATCGGAATTAAATTCAAAAGGCACAATGCCGAATTAAGTTCAAGAAGGTTAACTCTTCTTACTGTTTATTTCTGAACTACTCCTGTGACACTAGTTATAGAATCCGATGCTTCAATACAGGTTTACTGTATGCCTTGGACATTCTCATTGACGATGAAACACAAAAATTGCATCGGAACTAAATACAAAAGGCAAAATGCCGACTGAAGTTCACGAAGACTGACTCTTCTTACTGTCTATGATTTGAACCATTCCTGTGACACTAGTTATAGATTCCGATGCTTAACTCCTGGTTTACTGTATCCCTTGGACATTCATATTGACGATGAAACACAGAAATTGCATCACAATTAAATAGAAATTGCACAATGATGACTTAAGTACAATAAGACTGACTGTTCTTACTGACAATGTTTTGAACTATTCCTGTGACACTAGTTATAGATTCCGATGCTTCACTTCAGGATTACTGTATCGCTCTGACCTTCTTATTGACGACGAAACACAGAAATTGCATCGGAGTTAAATACAAAAGGCACAATGCCGACTTAAGTACAAGAGGACTGACTCTTCATACTGTCTATGTTTTGAACCATTCCTGTGACACTAGTTATAAATTCCGATGCTTCACTTCAGGTTTACTGTATCCCTTGGACCTTCTTATTGTCGATGAAACACAGAAAATGCATCGGAATTAAATACAATAGGCACAAAGCAGAATTAAGTACAACAAGACTGACTCTTCTTACTGTCTATGTTTTGAACCATTCCTGTGACACTAGCTATAGATTACGATGCTTCACTTCAGGTTTCAGGTTTACTGTACCCCTCTGACTTTCTTATTGACGATGAAACATAGAAATTGCATCGGAACTAAATACAAAAGGCACCATGCCGACTTAAGTACAAGAAGACTGACTCTCCTTACTGACTATGTTTTGAACCATTCCTGTGACACTAGTTATAAATTCCGATGCTTCACTTCAGGTTTACTGTATACCTTGGACCTTCTTATTGACGATGAAACACAGAAATTGCATCGGAATTAAATACAAAAGTCACAAAGCAGAATTAAGTACAAGACGACTGACTCTTCCTACTGTCTATGTTTTGAACCATTCCTGTGACACTAGTTATAGATTCCGATGCTTCACTCCAGGTTTACTGTTTCCCTTGGACCTTCTTATTGAGGATGAAACACAGAAATTGCTTCAGAATAATTTACAAAAGGCACAATGCCGACTTAAGGACAAGAAGACTGACACTTCTTACTGTCTATGTTTTTAACCATTCCTGTGACACTAGCTATAGATTCCGAAGTTTCACTTCAGGTTTACTGTATCCCTTGGACCTTCATATTGACGATGAAACACAGAAATTGCATCGGATTTAAATAGAAAGGTCACAATGTCGACGTAAGTACAAGAAGACTTACTCTTCTTACTCTCTATGTTTTGAACCATTCCTGTGACACTAGTAATAGATTCCGATGCTTCACTCCAGGTTTACTATATCCCATCGACTTTCTTATTGACGATGAAACACAGAAATTGCATCGGAATTAAATACAAAAGGCACAAAGCAGAATTATATACAAGAAGACTGACTCTTCTTACTGTCTATGTTTTGAACCATTCCTGTGACACTAGTTATAGATTTCGATGCTTCACTTCAGGTTTACTGTATTCCTTGGACCGTCTTATTGACGATGAAACACAGAAAATGCATCGGAATTAAATACAAAAGGCACAATGCCGACTTAAGTACATGAAGACCGAATTTTCCTACTGACTATGTTTGAACCATTCCTGTGACACCCGTTATAAATTCCGATGCTTCACTTGAGGTTTACTGTATCCCTTGGACCTTGTTATTGACGATGAAACACAGAAATTGCATCGGAATTAAATACAAAAGGCACAATGCCGAATTAAGTACAAGAAGACTGACTCTTCTTACTGTCTATGTTTTGAACCATTTCTGTGACACTAGTTATAGATTCCGATGCTTCACTCCTGGTTTACTGCATCCCTTGGACCTTCTTATTGACGATGAAACACACAAATTGCATCGGAATTAAATAGAAAAAGCACTATGCCGACTTAAGTACAAGAAGACTGACTCTTCTTACTGACTATGTTTGAACCATTCCTGTGACACTAGTTATAGATTCCGATGCTTCCCTTCAGGATTACTGTATCCCTCTGACCTTCTTATTGACGATGAAACACAGAAATCGCATCGGAATTAAATAGAAAAGGCACAATGCCAACTTAAGTACAAGAAGACTGACTCTTCTTACTGACTATGAATTGAACCATTCCTTTGAAACTAGTTATGGATTCCGATGCTTCACCTCAGGTTTACTGTATCCCTTGGACGTTCCTATTTACGATGAAACACAGAAATTGCATCGGAATTAAATACAAAATTCACAATGCCGACTTAAGTACAAGAAGACTGACTCTCCTTTCTGACTATGCTTTGAACCACTCCTGTGACACTAGTTATGAATTCCGATGCTTCACTTTAGGTTTACTGTATCCCTTGGACCTTCTTATTGACGATGAAACACAGAAATTGCATCGGAATGAAATACTAAAGGCAAAATGCCGACTGAAGTACACGAAGACTGACTCTTCTTACTGTCTGCGATTTGAACCATTCCTGCGACACTAGTTACGGATTCCGATGCTTCCCTCCAGGTTTAGTGTATCCCTTGGACCTTCTTATTGACGATAAAACACAGAAATTCCATCGGAATTAAATACAAAAGGCGCAAAGCCGACTTAAGTACAAGAAGACTAACTCCTCTTACTGACTATGTTTTGAACCATTCCTGTGACCCTAGCTGTAGATTCCGATGCTTCACTTCACGTTTACTGTACCCCTCTGACCTTCTTATTGACGATGAAACACAGAAACTGCATCGGAATTAAATACAAAAGCCACAATGCCGACTTAAGGACAAGAAGACTGACTCTTCTTACTGTCTATTTTTTGAACCATACCATTGAGACTAGTTATAGATTCCGATGCTTCACTCCAGGTTTACTGTATCACTTGGACCTTCTTATTGAGGATGAAACACAGAAATTGCATCGGCATTAAGTAGAAAAGGCACTATGCCGACTTTAGTACAAGAAGACTGACTCTTCTTACTGACTATGATTTGAACGATTCCTGTGACACTAGTTATAGATCCCGATGCTTCACTACAGGTTTACTGTATGCCTTGGACATTCTCATTGTCGATGAAACACAAAAATTGCATCGGAACTAAATACAAAAGGCAAAATGCCGACTGAAGTACACGAAGACTAACTCTTCTTACTGTCTATTATTTGAACCATTCCTGTGACACTAGTTATGGATTCCGATGCTTCACTTCAGGTTTACTGTATCCCTCTGACCTTCTTATTGACGATGAAACACAGAAATTGCATCGGAATTAAATTCAAAAGGCACAATGCCGAATTAAGTTCAAGAAGGTTAACTCTTCTTACTGTTTATTTCTGAACGACTCCTGTGACACTAGTTATAGAATCCGATGCTTCACTACAGGTTTACTGTATGCCTTGGACATTCTCATTGACGATGAAACACAAAAATTGCATCGGAACTAAATACAAAAGGCAAAATGCCGACTGAAGTTCACGAAGACTGACTCTTCTTACTGTCTATGATTTGAACCATTCCTGTGACACTAGTTATAGATACCGATGCTTAACTCCTGGTTTACTGTATCCCTTGGACATTCATATTGACGATGAAACACAGAAATTGCATCACAATTAAATAGAAATTGCACAATGATGACTTAAGTACAATAAGACTGACTGTTCTTACTGACAATGTTTTGAACTATTCCTGTGACACTAGTTATAGATTCCGATGCTTCACTTCAGGATTACTGTATCGCTCTGACCTTCTTATTGACGACGAAACACAGAAATTGCATCGGAGTTAAATACAAAAGGCACAATGCCGACTTAAGTACAAGAGGACTGACTCTTCATACTGTCTATGTTTTGAACCATTCCTGTGACACTAGTTATAAATTCCGATGCTTCACTTCAGGTTTACTGTATCCCTTGGACCTTCTTATTGTCGATGAAACACAGAAAATGCATCGGAATTAAATACAATAGGCACAAAGCAGAATTAAGTACAACAAGACTGACTCTTCTTACTGTCTATGTTTTGAACCATTCCTGTGACACTAGCTATAGATTACGATGCTTCACTTCAGGTTTCAGGTTTACTGTACCCCTCTGACTTTCTTATTGACGATGAAACATAGAAATTGCATCGGAACTAAATACAAAAGGCACCATGCCGACTTAAGTACAAGAAGACTGACTCTCCTTACTGACTATGTTTTGAACCATTCCTGTGACACTAGTTATAAATTCCGATGCTTCACTTCAGGTTTACTGTATACCTTGGACCTTCTTATTGACGATGAAACACAGAAATTGCATCGGAATTAAATACAAAAGTCACAAAGCAGAATTAAGTACAAGACGACTGACTCTTCTTACTGTCTATGTTTTGAACCATTCCTGTGACACTAGTTATAGATTCCGATGCTTCACTCCAGGTTTACTGTTTCCCTTGGACCTTCTTATTGAGGATGAAACACAGAAATTGCTTCAGAATAATTTACAAAAGGCACAATGCCGACTTAAGGACAAGAAGACTGACACTTCTTACTGTCTATGTTTTTAACCATTCCTGTGACACTAGCTATAGATTCCGAAGTTTCACTTCAGGTTTACTGTATCCCTTGGACCTTCATATTGACGATGAAACACAGAAATTGCATCGGATTTAAATAGAAAGGTCACAATGTCGACGTAAGTACAAGAAGACTTACTCTTCTTACTCTCTATGTTTTGAACCATTCCTGTGACACTAGTAATAGATTCCGATGCTTCACTCCAGGTTTACTATATCCCATCGACTTTCTTATTGACGATGAAACACAGAAATTGCATCGGAATTAAATACAAAAGGCACAAAGCAGAATTATATACAAGAAGACTGACTCTTCTTACTGTCTATGTTTTGAACCATTCCTGTGACACTAGTTATAGATTTCGATGCTTCACTTCAGGTTTACTGTATTCCTTGGACCGTCTTATTGACGATGAAACACAGAAAATGCATCGGAATTAAATACAAAAGGCACAATGCCGACTTAAGTACATGAAGACCGAATTTTCCTACTGACTATGTTTGAACCATTCCTGTGACACCCGTTATAAATTCCGATGCTTCACTTGAGGTTTACTGTATCCCTTGGACCTTGTTATTGACGATGAAACACAGAAATTGCATCGGAATTAAATACAAAAGGCACAATGCCGAATTAAGTACAAGAAGACTGACTCTTCTTACTGTCTATGTTTTGAACCATTTCTGTGACACTAGTTATAGATTCCGATGCTTCACTCCTGGTTTACTGCATCCCTTGGACCTTCTTATTGACGATGAAACACACAAATTGCATCGGAATTAAATAGAAAAAGCACTATGCCGACTTAAGTACAAGAAGACTGACTCTTCTTACTGACTATGTTTGAACCATTCCTGTGACACTAGTTATAGATTCCGATGCTTCCCTTCAGGATTACTGTATCCCTCTGACCTTCTTATTGACGATGAAACACAGAAATCGCATCGGAATTAAATAGAAAAGGCACAATGCCAACTTAAGTACAAGAAGACTGACTCTTCTTACTGACTATGAATTGAACCATTCCTTTGAAACTAGTTATGGATTCCGATGCTTCACCTCAGGTTTACTGTATCCCTTGGACGTTCCTATTTACGATGAAACACAGAAATTGCATCGGAATTAAATACAAAATTCACAATGCCGACTTAAGTACAAGAAGACTGACTCTCCTTTCTGACTATGCTTTGAACCACTCCTGTGACACTAGTTATGAATTCCGATGCTTCACTTTAGGTTTACTGTATCCCTTGGACCTTCTTATTGACGATGAAACACAGAAATTGCATCGGAATGAAATACTAAAGGCAAAATGCCGACTGAAGTACACGAAGACTGACTCTTCTTACTGTCTGCGATTTGAACCATTCCTGCGACACTAGTTACGGATTCCGATGCTTCCCTCCAGGTTTAGTGTATCCCTTGGACCTTCTTATTGACGATAAAACACAGAAATTCCATCGGAATTAAATACAAAAGGCGCAAAGCCGACTTAAGTACAAGAAGACTAACTCCTCTTACTGACTATGTTTTGAACCATTCCTGTGACACTAGTTATGGATTCCGATGCTTCACTTCAGGTTTACTGTATCCCTCTGACCTTCTTATTGACGATGAAACACAGAAATTGCATCGGAATTAAATACAGAAGGCACAATGCCGAATTAAGTTCAAGAAGACTGACTCTTCTTACTGTCTATTTTTGAACCAGTCCTTTGACACTAGTTATAGACTACGATGCTTCACTCCACGTTTACTGTATCCCTTGGTCCTTCTTATTGACGATGAAACACAGAAATTGCATCACAATTAAATAGAAATTGCACAATGATGACTTAAGTACAATAAGACTGACTATTCTTACTGACAATGTTTTGAACTATTCCTGTGACACTAGTTATAGATTCCGATGCTTCACTTCAGGATTACTGTATCGCTCTGACCTTCTTATTGACGATGAAACACAGAAATTGCATCGGAGTTAAATACAAAAGGCACAATTCCGACTTAAGTACAAGAGGACTGACTCTTCGTACTGTCTATGTTTTGAACCATTCCTGTGACACTAGTTATAAATTCCGATGCTTCACTTCAGGTTTACTGTATCCCTTGGACCTTCTTATTGTCGATGAAACACAGAAAATGCATCGGAATTAAATACAATAGGCACAAAGCAGAATTAAGTACAAGAAGACTGACTCTTCTTACTGTCTATGTTTTGAACCATTCCTGTGACACTAGCTATAGATTACGATGCTTCACTTCAGGTTTCAGGTTTACTGTACCCCTCTGACTTTCTTATTGACGATGAAACATAGAAATTGCATCGGAGCTAAATACAAAAGGCACCATGCCGACTTAAGTACAAGAAGACTGACTCTCCTTACTGACTATGTTTTGAACCATTCCTGTGACACTAGTTATAAATTCCGATGCTTCACTTCAGGTTTACTGTATACCTTGGACCTTCTTATTGACGATGAAACACAGAAATTGCATCGGAATTAAATACAAAAGTCACAAAGCAGAATTAAGTACAAGAAGACTGACTCTTCTTACTGTCTATGTTTTGAACCATTCCTGTGACACTAGTTATAGATTCCGATGCTTCACTCCAGGTTTACTGTTTCCCTTGGACCTTCTTATTGAGGATGAAACACAGAAATTGCTTCAGAATAAATTACAAAATTCACAATGCCGACTTAAGGGTAAGAAGACTGACACTTCTTACTGTCTATAATTTTAACCATTCCTGTGACACTAGCTATAGCTTCCGAAGTTTCACTTCAGGTTTACTGTATCGCTTGGACCTTCATATTGACGATGAAACACAGAAATTGCATCGGATTTAAATAGAAAGGGCACAATGTCGACGTAAGTACAAGAAGACTGACTCTTCTTACTCTCTATGTTTTGAACCATTCCTGTGACACTAGTAATAGATTCCGATGCTTCACTCCAGGTTTACTATATCCCATCGACCTTCTTATTGACGATGAAACACAGAAATTGCATCGGAATTAAATACAAAAGGCACAAAGCAGAATTAAGTACAAGAAGTCTGACTCTTCTTACTGTCTATGTTTTGAACCATTCCTGTAACACTAGTTATAGATTTCGATGCTTCACTTCAGGTTTACTGTATTCCTTGGACCGTCTTATTGACGATGAAACACAGAAAATGCATCGGAATTAAATACAAAAGGCACAATGCCGACTTAAGTACATGAAGACCGAATTTTCCTACTGACTATGTTTGAACCATTCCTGTGGCACCCGTTATAAATTCCGATGCTTCACTTGTGGTTTACTGTATCCCTTGGACCTTGTTATTGACGATGAAACACAGAAATTGCATCGGAATTAAATACAAAAGGCACAATGCCGAATTAAGTACAAGAAGACTGACTCTTCTTACTGTCTATGTTTTGAACCATTTCTGTGACACTAGTTATAGATTCCGATGCTTCACTCCTGGTTTACTGCATCCCTTGGACCTTCTTATTGACGATGAAACACACAAATTGCATCGGAATTAAATAGAAAAGGCACTATGCCGACTTAAGTACAAGAAGACTGACTCTTCTTACTGACTATGTTTGAACCATTCCTGTGACACTAGTTATAGATTCCGATGCTTCCCTTCAGGATTACTGTATCCCTCTGACCTTCTTATTGACGATGAAACACAGAAATCGCATCGGAATTAAATAGAAAAGGCACAATGCCAACTTAAGTACAAGAAGACTGACTCTTCTTACTGACTATGATTTGAACCATTCCTTTGAAACTAGTTATAGATTCCGATGCTTCACCTCAGGTTTACTGTATCCCTTGGACGTTCCTATTTACGATGAAACACAGAAATTGCATCGGAATTAAATACAAAATTCACAATGCCGACTTAAGTACAAGAAGACTGACTCTCCTTTCTGACTATGCTTTGAACCTCTCCTGTGACACTAGTTATGAATTCCGATGCTTCACTTCAGGTTTACTGTATCCCTTGGACCTTCTTATTGACGATGAAACACAGAAATTGCATCGGAATTAAATACAAAAGGCAAAATGCCGACTGAAGTACACGAAGACTGACTCTTCTTACTGTCTACGATTTGAACCATTCCTGTGACACTAGTTACGGATTCCGATGCTTCCCTCCAGGTTTAGTGTATCCCTTGGACCTTCTTATTGACGATAAAACACAGAAATTCCATCGGAATTAAATACAAAAGGCGCAAAGCCGACTTAAGTACAAGAAGACTAACTCCTCTTACTGACTATGTTTTGAACCATTCCTGTGACACTAGTTATGGATTCCGATGCTTCACTTCAGGTTTACTGTATCCCTCTGACCTTCTTATTGACGATGAAACACAGAAATTGCATCGGAATTAAATACAGAAGGCACAATGCCGAATTAAGTTCAAGAAGACTGACTCTTCTTACTGTCTATTTTTGAACCAGTCCTTTGACACTAGTTATAGACTCCGATGCTTCACTCCACGTTTACTGTATCCCTTGGTCCTTCTTATTGACGATGAAACACAGAAATTGCATCGGAATGAAATACAAAAGGCACAGTGCAGAATTAAGTTCAAGGAGACTGACTCTTCTTACTGTCTATGTTTTGAACCATTCCTGTGACACTAGTTATAGTTTCCGATGCTTCACTCCAAGTTTACTGTATCCCTTGGACGTTCTTATTGATGATGAAACACAGAAACTGCATCGGAATTAAATACAATAGGCACAATGACGATTTAAGGACAAGAAGACTGACTCTTCTTACTGACTATGTTTTGAACCATTCCTGTGACACTAGCTATAGATTCCGATGCTTCACTTCAGGTTTACTGTACCCCTCTGACCTTCTTATTGACGATGAAACACAGAAACTGCATCGGAATTAAATACAAAAGGCACAATGCCGACTTAAGTACAAGAAGACTGATCTTCTTACTGTCTATGTTTTGAACCATTCCATTGACACTAGTTATAGATTCCGATGCTTCACTCCAGGTTTACTGTGTCCCTTGGAACTTGTTATTAACGATGAAACACAGAAATTGCATCGGAATTAAATACAAAAGGCAAAATGCCGACTGAAGTACACGAAGACTGACTCTTCTTACTGTCTATGATTTGAACCATTCCTGTGACACTAGTTACAGATTCCGATGTTTCCCTCCAGGTTTACTGTATCCCTTGGACCTTCTTATTGACGATGAAACACAGAAATTGCATCGGAATGAAATAGAAAAGTCACTATGCCGACTTTAGTACAAGAAGACTGACTCTTCTTACTGACTATGAGTTGAACGATTCCTGTGACACTAGTTATACATCCCGATGTTTCACTACAGGTTTACTGTATGCCTTGGACATTCTCATTGACGATGAAACACAAAAATTGCATCGGAACTAAATACAAATGCAAAATGCCGACTGAAGTACACGAAGACTGACTCTTTTTACTGTCTATTATTTGAACCATTCCTGTGACACTAGTTACAGATTCCGATGCTTCACTCCAGGTTTACTGTATCCCTTGGACGTTCTTATTGACGATGAAACACAGAAATTGCATCGGAATTAAATACAAAAGGCACAACGTCGACTTAAGTACAAGAAGTCTAACTCTTCTTACTGACTATGTTTTGAACCATTCCTGTGACACTAGTTATGGATTCCGATGCTTCACTTCAGGTTTACTGTATCCCTCTGACCTTCTTATTGACGATGAAACACAGAAATTGCATCGGAATTAAATTCAAAAGGCACAATGCCGAATTAAGTTCAAGAAGGTTAACTCTTCTTACCGTCTATTTCTGAACGACTCCTGTGACACTAGTTATAGAATCCGATGCTTCACTCCAGGTTTACTGTATCTCTTGGACCTTCTTATTGACGATGAAACACAGAAATTGCACCGGAATTAAATACAAAAGGCACAATACCGACTTAAGTAAAAGAAGTCTGACTCTTCTTACTGTCTATGATTTGAACCATTCCTGTGACACTAGTTATAGATTCCGATGCTTAACTCCTGGTTTACTGTATCCCTTGGACATTCATATTGACGATGAAACACAGAAATTGCATCACAATTAAATAGAAAATGCACAATGATGACTTAAGTACAATAAGACTGACTATTATTACTGACTATGTTTTGAACTATTCCTGTGACACTAGTTATAGATTCCGATGCTTCACTTCAGGATTACTGTATCGCTCTGACCTTCTTATCGACGATGAAACACAGAAATTGCATCGGAGTTAAATACAAAAGGCACAATGCCGACTTAAGTACAAGAGGACTGACTCTTCTTACTGTCTATGTTTTGAACCATTCCTGTGACACTAGTTATAAATTCCGATGCTTCACTTCAGGTTTACTGTATCCCTTAGACCTTCTTATTGTCGATGAAACACAGAAAATGCATCGGAATTAAATACAATAGGCACAAAGCAGAATTAAGTACAAGAAGACTGACTCTTCTTACTGTCTATGTTTTGAACCATTCCTGTGACACTAGCTATAGATTACGATGCTTCACTTCAGGTTTCAGGTTTACTGTGCCCCTCTGACTTTCTTATTGACGATGAAACATAGAAATTGCATCGGAATTAAATACAAAAGACACCATGCCGACTTAAGTACAAGAAGACTGACTCTTCTTACTGACTATGTTTTGAACCATTCCTGTGACACTAGTTATAAATTCCGATGCTTCACTTCAGGTTTACTGTATACCTTGGACCTTCTTATTGACGATGAAACACAGAAATTGCATCGGAATTAAATACAAATGGCACAAAGCAGAATTAAGTACAAGAAGACTGACTCTTCTTACTGTCTATGTTTTGAACCATTCCTGTGACACTAGTTATAGATTCCGATGCTTCACTCCAGGTTTACTGTTTCCCTTGGACCTTCTTATTGAGGATGAAACACAGAAATTGCTTCGGAATTAATTACAAAAGGCACAATGCCGACTTAAGGACCAGAAGACTGACACTTCTTACTGTCTATGTTTTGAACCATTCCTGTGACACTAGCTATAGATTCCGAAGCTTCACTTCAGGTTTACTGTATCCCTTGGACCTTCATATTGACGATGAAACACAGAAATTGCATCGGATTTAAATAGAAAGGGCACAATGTCGACGTAAGTACAAGAGGACTGACTCCTCTTACTCTCTATGTTTTGAACCATTCCTGTGACACTAGTAATCGATTCCGATGCTTCACTCCAGGTTTACTATATCCCATGGACCTCCTTATTGACGATGAAACACAGAAATTGCATCGGAAATAAATAGAAAAGGCACAATGCCGACTTGAGTACAAGAAGACTGACTCTTCTTACTGACAATGTTTTGAACCATTCCATTGACACTAGTTATAAATTCCGATGCTTCACTTCATGTTTACTGTATCCCTTGGACTTTCTTATTGACGATGAAACACAGAAATTGCATCGGAATTAAATTGAAAAGGCACAATGCCGACTTAAGTACAAGAAGACTGACTCTTCTTACTGACTATGTTTTGAACCATTCCTGTGACACTAGTCATAGATCCGATGCATCACTACAGATTTACTGTATACCTTGGACCTTCTTGTTGACGGTGAAACACAGAAATTGCATCGGAATTAAATACAAACGGCACAATGCCGACTTAAGTACAATAAGACTGACTCTTCTTACTGCCTATGTTTTGAACCATTCCTGTGACACTAGTTATAGATTTCGATGCTTCACTTTAGGCTTACTGTATTCCTTGGACCTTCTTATTGACGATGAAACACAGAAAATGCATCGGAATTAAATACAAAAGGCACAATGCCGACTTAAGTACATGAAGACCGACTCTTCCTACTAACTATGTTTGAACCATTCCTGTGACACCCGTTATAAATTCCGATGCTTCACTTGAGGTTTACTGTATCCCTTGGACCTTCTTATTGACGATGAAACACAGAAATTGCATCGGAATTAAATACAAAAGGCACAATGCCGAATTAAGTTCTAGAAGACTGACTCTTCTTACTGTCTATTTTTGAACCAGTCCTGTGAAACTAGTTATAGACTCCGATGTTTCACTCCACCTTTACTGTATCCCTTGGTCCTTCTTATTGACGATTAAACACAGAAATTGCATCGGAATTAAATAGAAAAGGTACAATGCCGACTTAAGTACAAGGAGACTGACTCTTCTTACTGTCTATGTTTTGAAATATTCCATTCACACTAGTTATAGATTCCGATGCTTCACTCCAGGTTTACTGTATCCCTTGGACCTTCTTATTGACGATGAAACACAGAAATTGCATCGGAATTTAATAGAAAAGGCACAATGCCGTCTTAACTACAAGAAGACTGACTCTTCTTACTGACTATGCTTTGAACCATTCCTGTGACACTAGTTATAGATTCCGATGCTTCCCTTCAGGATTACTGTATCCCTCTGACCTTCTTATTGACGATGAAACACAGAAATTGCATCGGAATTAAATAGAAAAGGCACAATGCCAACTTAAGTACAAGAAGACTGACTCTTCTTACTGACTATGATTTGAACCATTCCTGTGAAACTAGTTATAGATTCCGATGCTTCACCTCAGATTTACTGTATCCCTTGGACGTTCCTATTGACGATGAAACACAGAAATTGCATCGGAATTAAATACAAAAGGCTCAATGCCGAATTAAGTACAAGAAGGCAGACTCTTCTTACTGTCTATGTTTTGAACCATTTCTGTGACACTAATTATAGATTCCGATGCTTCACTCCTGGTTTACTGCATCCCTTGGACCTTCTTATTGACGATGAAACAAAGAAATTGCATCGGAATTAAATACAAAAGGCACAATGCCGACTTAAGGACAACAAGATTGACTCTTCTTACTGACTATGTTTTGAACCATTCCTGTGACACTAGCTATAGATTCCGATGCTTCACTTGGGGTTTACTGTATCCCTCTGACCTTCTTAATGACGATGAAACACAGACATTGCATCGTAATTAAATGCAAAAGGCACAATGCCGACTTAAGTACAAGAAGACTGACTCTTCTTACCGTTTATGTTTTGAACCATACCATTGACACTAGTTATAGATTCCGATGCTTCACTCCAGGTTTACTGTATCCCTTGGACCTTCTTATTGACGATGAAACACACAAATTGCATCGGAAATAAATAGAAAAGGCACTATGCCGACTTAAGTACAAGAAGACTGACTCTTCTTACTGACTATGTTTTGAACGATTCCTCTGACACTAGTTATAGATCCCGATGCTTCACTTCAGGTTTACTGTATCCCTTGGACCTTCTTATTGACTATGAAACACAAAAATTGCATAGGAATTAAATACAAAAGGCAAAATGCCGACTGAAGTGCACGAAGACTGACTCTTCTTACAGTCTATGATTTGAACCATTCCTGTGACACTAGTTACGGATTCCGATGCTTCACTCCAGGTTTACTGTGTCCCTTGGACCTTCTTATTGACGAAGAAACACAGAAATTGCATCGGAATTAAATACAAAAGGCACAATGCCGACTTAAGTACAAGAAGACTGACTCTTCTTACTGCCTATGTTTTGAACCATTCCTGTGACACTAGTTATGGATACCGATGCTTCACTCCAGGTTTACTGTGTCCCTTGGACCTTCTTATTGACGAAGAAACACAGAAATTGCATCGGAATTGAATACAAAAGGCACAATGCCGAATTAAGTTCTAGAAGACTGACTCTTCTTACTGTCTATTTTTGAACCAGTCCTGTGACACTAGCTATAGACTCCGATGCTTCACTCCAGGTTTACTGTATCCCTTGGTCCTTCTTGTTGACGATTAAACACAGAAATTGCATCGGAATTAAATAGAAAAGGCACAATGCCGACTTAAGTACAAGAAGACTGACTCTTCTTACTGACTATGTTTTGAACCATTCCTGTGACACTAGTTACAAATTCCGATGCTACACTTCAGGTCTACTGTATCCCTTGGACATTCTTATTGACGATGAAACACAGAAATTGCATCGGAATTAAATACAAAAGGCACAGTGCAGAATTAAGTACAAGGAGACTGACTCTTCTTACTGTCTATGTTTTGAAATATTCCATTGACACTAGTTATAGATTCCGATGGTTCACTCCGGGTTTACTGTATCCCTTGGACCTTGTTATTGACGATGAAACACAGATATTGCATCGGAATTAAATAGAAAAGGTACAATGCCGAATTAAGTACAAGAAGACTGACTCTTCTTACTGACTATGTTTTGAACCATTCCTGTGACGCTACTTATAGATTCCGATGCTTCACCTCAGGTTTACTGTATGCCTTGGACCTTCTTATTGACGATAAAACACAGAATTTGCATCGGAATTAAATAAAAAAGGCAAAATGCCGACTTAAGTACACGAAGACTGACTCTTCTTACTGTCTATGTTTTGAACCATTCCTGTGACACTAGTTATAGATTCCGATGCTACACTCCAGGTTTACGGTATCCCTTGGACCTTTTATTGACGTTGAAACACACAAATTGCATCGGAATTAAATAGAAAAGGCACTATGCCGACGTAAGTACAAGAAGACTGACTCTTCTTACTGTCTATGTTTTGAACCAATCCCGTGACACTAGTTATAGTTTCCGATGCTTCACTCCAGGTTTACTGTATCCCTTGGACCTTCTTATTGACGATGAAACACAGAAATTGCATCGGAATTAAATAGAAAAGGCACAATGCCGTCATAACTACAAGAAGACTGACTCTTCTTACTGACTATGTTTTGAACCAGTTCTTTGACACTAGTTATAGACTCCGATGCTTCACTCCACGTTTACTGTATCCCTTGGTCCTTCTTATTGACGATGAAACACAGAAATTGCATCGGAATTAAATACAAAAGGCACAGTGCAGAATTAAGTACAAGGAGACTGACTCTTCTTACTGTCTATGTTTTGAAACTTTCCTGTGACACTAGTTATAGTTTCCGATGCTTCACTCCTAGTTTACTGTATCCCTTGGACCTTCTTATTGATGATGAAACACAGAAACTGCATCGGAATTAAATACAAAAGGCACAATGACGACTTAAGGACAAGAAGACTGACTCTTCTTACTGACTATGTTTTGAACCATTCCTGTGACACTAGCTATAGATTCCGATGCTTCACTTCAGGTTTACTGTACCCCTCTGACCCTCTTATTGACGATGAAACACAGAAGCTGCATCGGAATTAAATACAAACGGCACTATGCCGACCTAAGTACAAGAAGACTGACTCTTCTTACTGTCTATGTTTTGAACCATTCCATTGACACTAGTTATAGATTCCGATGCTTCACTCCAGGTTTACTGTATCCCTTGGAACTTGTTATTGACGATGAAACACAGAAATTGCATCGGAATTAAATAGATAAGGCACTATGCCGACTTAAGTACAAGAAGACTGACTCTTCTTACTGACTATGTTTTGAACCATTCCTGTGACACTAGTTACAGATCCCGATGCTTCACTTCAGGTTCACTGTATCCCTTGGACCTTCAGATTGACGATGAAACACAGAAATTGCATCGGAATTAAATACAAAAGGCAAAATGCGGACTGAAGTACACGAAGACTGACTCTTCATACTGTCTATGATTTGAACCATTCCTGTTACACTAGTTACAGATTCCGATGTTTCCCTCCAGGTTTACTGTATCCCTTGGACCTTCTTATTGACGATGAAACACAGAAATTGCATCGGAATTAAATACAAAAGGTACAATGCCGACTTAAGTACAAGAAGACCAACTCTTCTTACTGACTATGTTTTGAACCATTCCTGTGACACTAGTTATGGATTCCGATGCTTCACATCAGGTTTACTGTATCCCTCTGACCTTCTTATTGACGAAGAAACACAGAAATTGCATCGGAATTAAATACAGTATGCACAATGCTGAATTAAGTTCAAGAAGACTGACTCTTCTTACTGTCTATTTTTAACCAGTCCTTTGACACTAGTTATAGACTCCGATGCTTCTCTCCACGCTTACTGTATCCCTTGGTCCTTCTTATTGACGATGAGACACAGGAATTGCATCGGAATTAAATACAAAAGGCACAGTGCAGAATTAAGTAGAAGGAGACTGACTCTACTTACTTTCTATGCTTTGAACCATTCCTGTGACACTAGTTATAGATTCCGATGCTACACTCCAGGTTTACTGTATCCCTTGGACCTTCTTAATGACGTTGAAACACACAAATTGCATCGGAATTAAATAGAAAAGTCACTATGCCGACGTAAGTACAAGAAGACTGACTCTTCTTACTGTCTATGTTTTGAACCATTCCTGTGACACTAGTTATAGTTTCCGAAGCTTCACTCCAGGTTTACTGTATCCCTTGGACCTTCTTATTGACGACGAAACACAGAAATTGCATCGTAATTAAATCCAAAAGGCACTATGCCGACTTAAGTACAATAAGGCTGACTCTTCTTACCGTCCATGTTTTGAACCATACCATTGACTCTAGTTATAGATTCCGATGCTTCACTCCAGGTTTACTGTATCCCTTGGACCTTCTTATTGACGATGAAACACACAAATTGCATCGGAATTAAATAGAAAAGGCACTATGCTGACTTAAATACAAGAAGACTGGCTCTTCTTACTGACTATGTTTTGAACGATTCCTGTGACACTAGTTATAGATCCCGATGCTTCACTTCAGGTTTACTGTATCCCTTGGACCTTCTTATTGACTATGAAACACAAAAATTGCATCGGAATTAAATACAAAAGGCAAAATGCCGACTCAAGTGCACGAAGACTGACTCTTCTTACAGTCTATAATTTGAACCATTCCTGTGACACTAGTTACAGGTTCCGATGCTTCGCTCCAGGTTTACTGTGTCCCTTGGACCTTCTTATTGACGATGAAACACAGAATTTGCATCGGAATTAAATACAAAAGGCACAGAGCAGAATTAAGTACAAGGAGACTGACTCTTCTTACTGTCTATGATTTGAAACATTCCTGTGACACTAGTTATAGTTTCCGATGCTTCACTCCAAGTTTACTGTATCCCTTGGACCTTCTTATTGATGATGAAACACAGAAACTGCATCGGAATTAAATAGATAAGGCACTATGCCGATTTAAGTACAAGAAGACTGACTCTTCTTACTGACTATGTTTTGAACGATTCCTGTGACACTAGTTACAGATCCCGATGCTTCACTTCTGGTTTACTGTATCCCTTGGACCTTCTTATTGACGATGAAACACAGAAATTGCATCGGAATTAAATACAAAAGGCAAAATGCCGACTGAAGTACACGAAGACTGACTCTTCATACTGTCTATGATTTGAACCATTCCTGTTACACTAGTTACAGCTTCCGATGTTTCCCTCCAGGTTTACTGTATCCCTTGGACCTTCTTATTGTCGATGAAACACAGAAATTGCATCGGAATTAAATACAAAATGCACAGTGCAGAATTAAGTACAAGGAGACTGACTCTTCTTACTGTCTATGTTTTGAACCAATCCTGTGACACTAGTTATAGATTCCGATGCTTCACTCCAAGTTTACTGTATCCCTTGGACCTTCTTATTGATGATGAAACACAGAAATTGCATCATAATTAAATACAAAAGGCACAATGCCGACTTAAGTACAAGAAGACTGACTTTCTTACTGTCTATGTTTTGAACCATTAAATTGACACTAGATGTAGATTCCGATGCTTCACTCCAGGTTTACTGTATCCCTTGGAACTTGTTATTGACGATGAAACACAGAAATTGCATCGGAATTAAATAGAAAAGGTACAATGCCGACTTAAGTACAAGAAGACTGAATCTTCTTACTGACTATGTTTTGAACCATTCCTGTGACACTAGTTATAGATTCCGATGCTTCACCTCAGGTTTACTGTATCCCTTGGACCTTCTTATTGACGATGAAACACAGAAATTGCATCGGAATTAAATACAAAAGGCAAAATGCCGACTTAAGTACACGAAGACTGACTCTTCTTACTGTCTATGTTTTGAACAATTCCTGTGACACTAGTTGTGGATTCCGATGCTACACTCCAGGTTTACTGTATCCCTTGGACCTTCTTATTGACGATGAAACACAAAAATTGTATCGGAATTGAATACAAAAGGCACAATGCCGAATTAAGTTCAAGAAGACCGACTCTTCTTACTGTCTATTTTTGAACCAGTCCTGTAACACTAGTTATAGATTCCGATGCTTCACTCCAGGTTTACTGTATCCCTTGGTCCTTCTTATTGACGATTAAACACAGAAATTGCATCGGAATTAAATAGAAATGGCACAATGCCGACTTAAGTACAAGAAGACTGACTCTTCTTACTGACTATGTTTTGAACCATTCCTGTGACACTAGTTATAAATTCCGATGCTACACTTCAGGTTCACTGTATCCCTTGGACATTCTTATTTAGGATGAAACACAGAAATTGTATCGGAATTAAATACAAAACGCACAGTGCAGAATTAAGTACAAGGAGACTGACTCTTCTTACTGTCTCTGTTTTGAACCATTCCTGTGACACTAGTTATAGTTTCAGATGCTTCACCTCAGGTTTACTGTATGCCTTGGACCTTCTTATTGACGATAAAACACAGAAATTGCATCGGAATTAAATACAAAAGGCAAAATGCCGACCTAAGTACACGAAGACTGACTCTTCCTACTGTCTATGTTTTGAACCATTCCTGTGACACTAGTTATAGATTCCGATGCTACACTCCAGGTTTACTGTATCCCTTGGACCTCCTTATTGACGAAGAAACACACAAATTGCATCGGAATTAAATAGAAAAGGCACTATGCCGACGTAAGTACAAGAAGACTGACTCTTCTTACTGTCTATGTTTCGAACCATTCCTGTGACACTAGTTATAGTTTCCGATGCTTCACTCCAGGTTTACTGTATCCCTTGGACCTTCTTATTGACGATGAAACACAGAAATTGCATCGAAATTAAATAGAAAAGGCACAATGCTGTCTTAACTACAAGAAGACTGACTCTTCTTACTGACTATGTTTTGAACCATTCCTGTGACACTAGTTATAGATTCCGATGCTTCCCTTCAGGATTACTGTATCCCTCTGACCTTCCTATTGACAATGAAACACAGAAATTGCTTCGGAATTAAATAGAAAAGGCACAATGCCAACTTAAGTACAAGAAGACTGACTCTTCTTACTGACTATGTTTTGAACCATTCCTGTGAAACTAGTGATAGATTCCGATGCTTCACCTCAGGTTTACTGTATCCCTGGGACCTTCCTATTGACGATGAAACACAGAAATACCATCGGAATGAAATACAAAAGGCACAATGCCGACTTGAGTACATGAAGACTGACTCTCCTTTCTGACTATGCTTTGATCCATTCCTGTGACACTAGTTATGAATTCCTATGCTTCATTTCAGGTTTAGTGTATCCCTCTGACCTTCTTATTGACGATGAAACACAGAAATTGCATCGGAATTATATACAAAAGGCACAATGCCGACTTAACTACAAGAACACTGACTCTTCTTACTGTCTATGTTTTGAACCATACCATTGACACTAGTTATAGATTCCGATGCTTGACACCAGGTTTACTGTATCCCTTGGACCTTCTTATTGACGATGAAACACACAAATTGCATCGGAATTAAATAGATAAGGCACTATGCCGACTTACGTACAAGAAGACTGACTCTTCTTACTGACTATGTTTTGAACGATTCCTGTGACACTAGTTACAGATCCCGATGCTTCACTTCAGGTTTACTGTATCCCTTGGACCTTCTTAATGACGATGAAACACAGAAATTGCATCGGAATTAAATACAAATGGCAAAATGCCGACTGAAGTACACGAAGACTGACTCTTCTTACTGTCTATGATTTGAAACATTCCTGTGACACTAGTTACAGATTCCGATGTTTGCCTATAGGTTTACTGTATCCCTTGGTCCTTCTTATTGACGATTAAACACAGAAATCGCATCGGAATTAAATAGAAATGGCACAATGCCGACTTAAGTACATGAAGACTGACTCTTCTTACCGACTATGTTTTTAACCATTCATGTGACACTAGTTATAAATTCCGATGCTTCACTCCAGGTTTACTGTATCCCTTGGACTTTCTTATTGACGATGAAACACAGAAATTGCATCGAAATTAAATAGAAAAGGCACAATGCCGTCTTAACTACAAGAAGACTGACTCTTCTTACTGACTATGTTTTGAACCATTCCTGTGACACTAGTTATAGATTCCGATGCTTCCCTTCAGGATTACTGTATCCCTCTGACCTTCCTATTGACGATGAAACACAGAAATTGCATCGGAATTAAATAGAAAAGGCACAATGCCAACTTAAGTACAAGAAGACTGACTCTTCTTACTGACTATGTTTTGAACCATTCCTGTGAAACTAGTTATAGATTCCGATGCTTCACCTCAGGTTTACTGTATCCCTCTGACCCTCTTATTGACGATGAAACACAGAAATTGCATCGGAATTAAATACAAACGGCACAATGCCGACTTAACTACAAGAACACTGACTCTTCTTACTGTCTATGTTTTGAACCATACCATTTACACTAGTTATAGATTCCGATGCTTGACTCCAGGTTTACTGTATCCCTTGGACCTTCTTATTGACGATGAAACACACAAATTGCATCGGAATTAAATAGATAAGGCACTATGCCGACTTAAGTACAAGAAGACTGACTCTTCTTACTGACTATGTTTTGAACGATTCCTGTGACACTAGTTACAGATCCCGATGCTTCACTTCTCGTTTACTGTATCCCTTGGACCTTCTTATTGACGATGAAACACAGAAATTGCATCGGAATTAAATACAAAAGGCAAAATGCCGACAGAAGTACACGAAGACTGACTCTTCATACTGTCTATGATTTGAACCATTCCTGTTACACTAGTTACAGCTTCCGATGTTTCCCTCCAGGATTACTGTATCCCTTGGACCTTCTTATTGTCGATGAAACACAGAAATTGCATCGAAATTAAATACAAAATGCACAGTGCAGAATTAAGTACAAGGAGACTGACTCTTCTTACTGTCTATGTTTTGAACCAATCCTGTGACACTAGTTATAGATTCCGATGCTTCACTCCAAGTTTACTGTATCCCTTGGACCTTCTTATTGATGATGAAACACAGAAATTGCATCATAATTAAATACAAAAGGCACAATGCCGACTTAAGTACAAGAAGACTAACTTTGTTACTGTCTATGTTTTGAACCATTCCATTGACACTAGGTGTAGATTCCGATGCTTCACTCCAGGTTTACTGTATCCCTTGGAACTTGTAATTGACGATGAAACACAGAAATTGCATCGGAATTAAATAGAAAAGGTACAATGCCGACTTAAGTACAAGAAGACTGAATCTTCTTACTGACTATGTTTTGAACCATTCCTGTGACACTAGTTATAGATTCCGTTGCTTCACCTCAGGTTTACTGTATCCCTTGGACCTTCTTATTGACGATGAAACACAGAAATTGCATCGGAATTAAATACAAAAGGCAAAATGCCGACTTAAGTACACGAAGACTGACTCTTCTTACTGTCTATGTTTTGAACAATTCCTGTGACACTAGTTATGGATTCCGATGCTACACTCCAGGTTTACTGTATCCCTTGGACCTCCTTATTTACGAAGAAACACACAAATTGCATCGGAATGAAATAGAAAAGGCACTATGCCGACGTAAGTACAAGAAGACTGACTCTTCTTACTGTCTATGTTTCGAACCATTCCTGTGACACTAGTTATAGTTTCCGATGCTTCACTCCAGGTTTACTGTATCCCTTGGACCTTCTTATTGACGATGAAACACAGAAATTGCATCGAAATTAAATAGAAAAGGCACAATGCTGTCTTAACTACAAGAAGACTGACTCTTCTTACTGACTATGTTTTGAACCATTCCTGTGACACTAGTTATAGATTCCGATGCTTCCCTTCAGGATTACTGTATCCCTCTGACCTTCCTATTGACGATGAAACACAGAAATTGCTTCGGAATTAAATAGAAAAGGCACAATGCCAACTTAAGTACAAGAAGACTGACTCTTCTTACTGACTATGATTTGAACCATTCCTGTGAAACTAGTTATAGATTCCGATGCTTCACCTCAGGTTTACTGTATCCCTTGGACCTTCCTATTGACGATGAAACACAGAAATACCATCGGAATGAAATACAAAAGGCACAATGCCGACTTCAGTACATGAAGACTGACTCTCCTTTCTGACTATGCTTTGATCCATTCCTGTGACACTAGTTATGAATTCCTATGCTTCATTTCAGGTTTAGTGTATCCCTCTGACCTTCTTATTGACGATGAAACACAGAAATTGCATCGGAATTAAATACAAAAGGCACAATGCCGACTTAACTACAAGAACACTGACTCTTCTTACTGTCTATGTTTTGAACCATACCATTGACACTAGTTATAGATTCCGATGCTAGACACCAGGTTTACTGTATCCCTTGGACCTTCTTATTGACGATGAAACACACAAATTGCATCGGAATTAAATAGATAAGGCACTATGCCGACTTACGTACAAGAAGACTGACTCTTCTTACTGACTATGTTTTGAAAGATTCCTGTGACACTAGTTACAGATCCCGATGCTTCACTTCAGGTTTACTGTATCCCTTGGACCTTCTTAATGACGATGAAACACAGAAATTGCATCGGAATTAAATACAAATGGCAAAATGCCGACTGAAGTACACGAAGACTGACTCTTCTTACTGGCTATGATTTGAAACATTCCTGTGACACTAGTTACAGATTCCGATGTTTGCCTCCTAGGTTTACTGTATCCCTTGGTCCTTCTTATTGACGATTAAACACAGAAATCGCATCGGAATTAAATAGAAATGGCACAATGCCGACTTAAGTACATGAAGACTGACTCTTCTTACCGACTATGTTTTTAACCATTCATGTGACACTAGTTATAAATTCCGATGCTTCACTTCAGGTTTACTGTATCCCTTGGACCTTCTTATTGACGATGAAACACAGAAATTGCATCGAAATTAAATAGAAAAGGCACAATGCCGTCTTAACTATAAGAAGACTGACTCTTCTTACTGACTATGTTTTGAACCATTCCTGTGACACTAGTTATAGATTCCGATGCTTCCCTTCAGGATTACTGTATCCCTCTGACCTTCCTATTGACGATGAAACACAGAAATTGCATCGGAATTAAATAGAAAAGGCACAATGCCAACTTAAGTACAAGAAGACTGACTCTTCTTACTGACTATGTTTTGAACCATTCCTGTGAAACTAGTTATAGATTCCGATGCTTCACCTCAGGTTTACTGTATCCCTCTGACCTTCTTATTGACGATGAAACACAGAAATTGCATCGGAATTAAATACAAACGGCACAATGCCGACTTAACTACAAGAACACTGACTCTTCTTACTGTCTATGTTTTGAACCATACCATTGACACTAGTTATAGATTCCGATGCTTGACTCCAGGTTTACTGTATCCCTTGGACCTTCTTATTGACGATGAAACACACAAATTGCATCGGAATTAAATAGATAAGGCACTATGCCGACTTAAGTACAAGAAGACTGACTCTTCTTACTGACTATGTTTTGAACGATTCCTGTGACACTAGTTACAGATCCCGATGCTTCACTTCTGGTTTACTGTATCCCTTGGCCCTTCTTATTGACGATGAAACACAGAAATTGCATCGGAATTAAATACAAAAGGCAAAATGCCGACTGAAGTACACGAAGACTGACTCTTCATACTGTCTATGATTTGAACCATTCCTGTTACACTAGTTACAGCTTCCGATGTTTCCCTCCAGGTTTACTGTATCCCTTGGACCTTCTTATTGTCGATGAAACACAGAAATTGCATCGAAATTAAATACAAAATGCACAGTGCAGAATTAAGTACAAGGAGACCGACTCTTCTTACTGTCTATGTTTTGAACCAATCCTGTGACACTAGTTATAGATTCCGATGCTTCACTCCAAGTTTACTGTATCCCTTGGACCTTCTTATTGATGATGAAACACAGAAATTGCATCATAATTAAATACAAAAGGCACAATGCCGACTTAAGTACAAGAAGACTGACTTTCTTACTGTCTATGTTTTGAACCATTCCATTGACACTAGGTGTAGATTCCGATGCTTCACTCCAGGTTTACTGTATCCCTTGGAACTTGTTATTGACGATGAAACACAGAAATTGCATCGGAATTAAATAGAAAAGGTACAATGCCGACTTAAGTACTAGAAGACTGAATCTTCTTACTGACTATGTTTTGAACCATTCCTGTGACACTAGTTATAGATTCCGATGCTACACTCCAGGTTTACTGTATCCCTTGGACCTTCTTATTGACGATGAAACACAAAAATTGTATCGGAATTGAATACAAAAGGCACAATGCCGAATTAAGTTCAAGAAGACCGACTCTTCTTACTGTCTATTTTTGAACCAGTCCTGTAACACTAGTTATAGACTCCGATGCTTCACTCCAGGTTTACTGTATCCCTTGGTCCTTCTTATTGACGATTACACACAGAAATTGCATCGGAATTAAATAGAAATGGCACAATGCCGACTTAAGTACAAGAAGACTGACTCTTCTTACTGACTATGTTTTGAACCATTCCTGTGACACTAGTTATAAATTCCGATGCTACACTTCAGGTTCACTGTATCGCTTGGACATTCTTATTGAGGATGAAACACAGAAATTGTATCGGAATTAAATACAAAACGCACAGTGCAGAATTAAGTACAAGGAGACTGACTCTTCTTACTGTCTATGTTTTGAACCATTCCTGTGACACTAGTTATAGATTCAGATGCTTCACCTCAGGTTTACTGTATGCCTTGGACCTTCTTATTGACGATAAAACACAGAAATTGCATCGGAATTAAATACAAATGGCAAAATGCCGACTTAAGTACACAAAGACTGACTCTTCTTACTGTCTATGATTTGAACCATTCCTGTGACACTAGTTATAGACTCCGATGCTTCACTCCAGGTTTACTGTATCCCTTGGTCCTTCTTATTGACGATTAAACACAGAAATTGCATCGGAATTAAATAGAAAAGGCACTATGCCGACGTAAGTACAAGAAGACTGACTCTTCTTACTGTCTATGTTTCGAACCATTCCTGTGACACTAGTTATAGTTTCCGATGCTTCACTCCAGGTTTACTGTATCCCTTGGACCTTCTTATTGACGATGAAACACAGAAATTGCATCGAAATTAAATAGAAAAGGCACAATGCTGTCTTAACTACAAGAAGACTGACTCTTCTTACTGACTATGTTTTGAACCATTCCTGTGACACTAGTTATAGATTCCGATGCTTCCCTTCAGGATTACTGTATCCCTCTGACCTTCCTATTGACGATGAAACACAGTAATTGCTTCGGAATTAAATAGAAAAGGCACAATGCCAACTTAAGTACAAGAAGACTGACTCTTCTTACTGACTATGTTTTGAACCATGACTGTGAAACTAGTTATAGATTCCGATGCTTCACCTCAGGTTTACTGTATCCCTTGGACCTTCCTATTGACGATGAAACACAGAAATACCATCGGAATGAAATACAAAAGGCACAATGCCGACTTGAGTACATGAAGACTGACTCTCCTTTCTGACTATGCTTTGATCCATTCCTGTGACACTAGTTATGAATTCCGATGCTTCATTTCAGGTTTAGTGTATCCCTCTGACCTTCTTATTGACGATGAAACACAGAAATTGCATCGGAATTAAATACAAAAGGCACAATGCCGACTTAACTAAAAGAACACTGACTCTTCTTACTGTCTATGTTTTAAACCATACCATTGACACTAGTTATAGATTCCGATGCTTGACACCTGGTTTACTGTATCCCTTGGACCTTCTTATTGACGATGAAACACACAAATTGCCTCGGAATTAAATAGATAAGGCACTATGCCGACTTACGTACAAGAAGACTGACTCTTCTTACTGACTATGTTTTGAACGATTCCTGTGACACTAGTTACAGATCCCGATGCTTCACTTCAGGTTTACTGTATACCTTGGACCTTCTTAATGACGATGAAACACAGAAATTGCATCGGAATTAAATACAAATGGCAAAATGCCGACTGAAGTACACGAAGACTGACTCTTCTTACTGTCTATGATTTGAAACATTCCTGTGACACTAGTTACAGATTCCGATGTTTGCCTCCAGGTTTACTGTATCCCTTGGTCCTTCTTATTGACGATTAAACACAGAAATCGCATCGGAATTAAATAGAAATGGCACAATGCCGACTTAAGTACATGAAGACTGACTCTTCTTACCGACTATGTTTTGAACCATTCATGTGACACTAGTTATAAATTCCGATGCTTCACTCCAGGTTTACTGTATCCCTTGGACCTTCTTATTGACGATGAAACACAGAAATTGCATCGAAATTAAATAGAAAAGGCACAATGCCGTCTTAACTACAAGAAGACTGACTCTTCTTACTGACTATGTTTTGAACCATTCCTGTGACACTAGTTATAGATTCCGATGCTTCCCTTCAGGATTACTGTATCCCTCTGACCTTCCTATTGACGATGAAACACAGAAATTGCATCGGAATTAAATAGAAAAGGCACAATGCCAACTTAAGTACAAGAAGACTGACTCTTCTTACTGACTATGTTTTGAACCATTCCTGTGAAACTAGTTATAGATTCCGATGCTTCACCTCAGGTTTACTGTATCCCTCTGACCTTCTTATTGACGAAGAAACACAGAAATTGCATCGGAATTAAATACAAACGGCACAATGCCGACTTAACTACAAGATCACTAACTCTTCTTACTGTCTATGTTTTGAACCATACCATTGACACTAGTTATAGATTCCGATGCTTGACTCCAGGTTTACTGTATCCCTTGGACCTTCTTATTGACGATGAAACACACAAATTGCATCGGAATTAAATAGATAAGGCACTATGCCGACTTACGTACAAGAAGACTGACTCTTCTTACTGACTATGTTTTGAACGATTCCTGTGACACTAGTTACAGATCCCGATCCTTCACTTCAGGTTTACTGTATCCCTTGGACCTTCTTATTGACGATGAAACACAGAAATAGCATCGGAATTAAATACAAAAGGCAAAATGCTGACTGAAGTACACGAAGACTGACTCTTCTTACTGTCTATGATTTGAACCATTCCTGTGACACTAGTTACAGATTCCGATGTTTGCCTCCATGTTTACTGTATCCCTTGGACCTTTCTATTGACGATGAAACACAGAAATTGCATCGGAATTAAATACAAAATGCACAATGCCGACTTAAGTACAAGAAGACTAACTCTTCTTACTGACTATGCTTTGAACCATTCCTGTGACACTAGTTATGGATTCCGATGCTTCACTTCAGGTTTACTGTATCGCTCTGACCTTCTTATTAACGATGAAACACAGAAATTGCATCGGAATGAAATACAGAGGGCACAATGCCGAATTAAGTTCAAGAAGACTGCCTCTTCTTACTGTCTATTTTTGAATCAGTCCTTTGACACTAGTTATAGACTCCGATGCTTCACTCCAGGTTTACTGTATCCCTTGGTCCTTCTTATTGACGATGAAACACAGAAGTTGCATCGGAATTAAATACAAAAGGCACAGTGCAGAATTAAGTACAAGGAGACTGACTCTTCTTACTGTCTATGTTTTGAACCATTCCTGTGACACTAGTTATAGATTCCGATGCTTCACTCCAGGTTTACTGTATCCCTTGGACATTCTTATTGATGATGAAACACAGAAATTGCATAGGAATTAAATACAAAAGGCACAATGACGACTTAAGGACAAGAAGACCGAATCTTCTTACTGACTATGTTTTGAACCATTCCTGTGACACTAGCTATAGATTCCGATGCTTCACTTCAGGTTTACTGTACCCCTCTGACCTTCTTATTGACGATGAAACACAGAAACTGCATCGGAATTAAATACAAAAGGAACAATGCCGACTTAAGTACAAGAAGACTGACTCTTCTTACTGTCTATGATTTGAACCATTCCATTGACACTAGTTATAGATTCCGATGCTTCACTCCAGGTTTACTGTATCCCTTGGAACTTGTTATTGACGATGAAACACAGAAATTGCATCGGAATTAAATAGAAAAGGTACAATGCCGACTTAAGTACAAGAAGACTGAATCTTCTTACTGACTATGTTTTGAACCATTCCTGTGACACTAGTTATACATTCCGATGCTTCACCTCAGGTTTACTGTATGCCTTGGACCTTCTTATTGACGATAAAACACAGAAATTGCATCGGAATTAAATACAAAAGGCACAATGACGACTTAAGGTCAAGAAGACTGACTCTTTTTACTGACTATGTTTTGAACCATTCCTGTGACACTAGCTATTGATTCCGATGCTTCACTTCAGGTTTACCGTACCCCTCTGACCTTCTTATTGACGATGAAACACAGAAACTGCATCGGAATTAAATACAAAAGGCACAATGCCGACTTAAGTACAAGAAGACTGACTCTTGTTACTGTCTGTGTTTTGAAACATTCCATTGACACTAGTTATAGATTCCGATGCTTCACTCCAGGTTTACTGTATCCCTTGGACCTTCTTATTGACGATAAAACACAGAAATTGCATCGGAATTAAATAAAAAAGGCAAAATGCCGACTTAAGTACAAGAAGACTGACTCTTCTTACTGTCTATGTTTTGAACCATTCCTGTGACACTCGTTATAGTTTCCGATGCTTCACTCCAGGTTTACTGTATCCCTTGGACCTTCTTATTGACGATGAAACACAGAAATTGCATCGGAATTAAATAGAAAAGGCACAATGCCGTCTTAACTACAAGAAGACTGACTCTTCTTACTGACTATGTTTTGAATCATTCCTGTGACACTAGTTATAGATTCCGATGCTTCCCTTCAGGATTACTGTATCCCTCTGACCTTCTTATTGACGATGAAACACTGAAATTGCATCGGAATTAAATAGAAAAGGCACAATGCCAACTTAAGTACAAGAAGACTGACTCTTCTTACTGACTATGATTTGAACCATTCCTGTGAAACTAGTTATAGATTCCGATGCTTTACCTCAGATTTACTGTATCCCTTGGACGTTCCTATTGACGATGAAACACAGAAATTGCATCGGAATTAAATACAAAAGGCACAATGCCGAATTAAGTACAAGAAGACTGACTCTTCTTACTGTCTATGTTTGAACCATTTCTGTGACACTAGTTATAGATTCCGATGCTTCACTCCTGGTTTGCTGCATCCCTTGGACCTTCATATTGACGATGAAACACAGAAATTGCATCGGAATTAAATACAAAAGGCACAATGCCGACTTAAGGACAACAAGATTGACTCTTCTTACTGACTATGTTTTGAACCATTCCTGTGACACTAGCTATAGATTCCGATGCTTCACTTCAGGTTTACTGTATCCCTCTGACCTTCTTAATGACGATGAAACACAGACATTGCATCGTAATTAAATCCAAAAGGCACAATGCCGACTTAAGTACAAGAAGACTGACTCTACTTACCGTCCATGTTTTGAACCATGCCATTGACACTAGTTATAGATTCCGATGCTTCACTCCAGGTTTACTGTATCCCTTGGACCTTCTTATTGACGATGAAACACACAAATTGCATCGGAATTAAATAGAAAAGGCACTATGCCGACTTAAGTACAAGAAGACTGACTCTTCTTACTGACTATGTTTTGAACGATTCCTGTGACACTAGTTATAGATCCCAATGCTTCACTTCAGGTTTACTGTATCCCTTGGACCTTCGTATTGACTATGAAACACAAAAATTGCATCGGAATTAAATACTAAAGGCAAAATGCCGACTGAAGTGCACGAAGACTGACTCTTCTTACAGTCTATGGTTTGAACCATTCCTGTGACACTAGTTACAGATTCCGATGCTTCACTCCTGGTTTACTGTGTCCCTTGGGCCTTCTTATTGACGATGAAACACAGAAATTGCATCGGAATTAAATACAAAAGGCACAATGCCGACTTAAGTACAAGAAGACTGACTCTTCTTGCTGACTATGTTTTGAACCATTCCTGTGACACTAGTTATAAATTCCGATGCTACACTTCAGGTTTACTGTATCCCTTGGACATCCTTATTGACGATGAAACACAGAAATTGCATCGATATTAAATACAAAATTCACAGTGCAGAATTAAGAACAAGGAGACTGACTCTTCTTACTGTCTATGTTTTGAAATATTCCATTGACACTAGTTATAGATTCCGATGCTTCACTCCAGGTTTACTGTATCCCTTGGACCTTGTTATTGACGATGAAACACAGAAATTGCATCGGAATTAAATAGAAAAGGTACAATGCCGACTTAAGTACAAGAAGACTGACTCTTCTTACTGACTATGCTTTGAACCATTCCTGTGACGCTACTTATAGATTCCGATGCTTCACCTCAGGTTTACTGTATCCCTTGGACCTTGTTATTGACGATGAAACACAGAAATTGCATCGGAATTAAATAGAAAAGGTACAATGCCGACTTAAGTACAAGAAGACTGACTCTTCTTACTGACTATGTTTTGAACCATTCCTGTGACGCTACTTATAGATTCCGATGATTCACCTCAGGTTTACTGTATGCCTTGGACCATCTTATTGACGATAAAACACAGAAATTGCATCGGAATTAATTAAAAAAGGCAAAATGCCGACTTAAGTACACGAAGACTGACTCTTCTTACTGTCTATGTTTTGAACCATTCCTGTGACACTAGTTATAGATTCCGATGCTACACTCCAGGTTTACTGTGTCCCTTGGACCTTCTTATTGACGTTGAAACACACAAATTGCATCGGAATTAAATAGAAAAAGCACTATGCCGACGTAAGTACAAGAAGACTGACTCTTCTTACTGTCTATGATTTGAACCATTCCTGTGACACTAGTTATGGTTTCCGATGCTTCCCTCCAGGTTTACTGTATCCCTTTTACCTTCTTATTGACGATGAAACACAGAAATTGCATCGGAAATTAACACAAAAGGCACAATGCCGACTTAAGTACAAGAAGACTGACTCTCCTTTCTGACTATGTTTTGAACCTTTCCTGTGACACTAGTTATGAATTCTGATGCTTCACTTCAGGTTTAGTGTATCCCTCTGACCTTCTTATTGACGATGAAACACAGAAATTGCATCGGAATTAAATACAAAAGGCACAATGCTGACTTAAGTACAAGAAGACTGACTCTTCTTACTGTCTATGTTTTGAACCATACCATTGACACTAGTTATAGATTCCGATGCTTGACTCCAGGTTTACTGTATCCCTTGGACCTTCTTATTGACGATGAAACACAGAAATTGCATCGGAATTAAATAGATAAGGCACTATGCCGACTTAAGTACAAGAAGACTGACTCTTCTTACTGACTATGTTTTGAACGATTCCTGTGACACTAGTTACAGATCCCGATGCTTCACTTCAGATTTACTGTATCCCTTGGACCTTCTTATTGACGATGAAACACAGAAATTGCATCGGAATTAAATACAAAAGGCAAAATGCCGACTGAAGTACACGAAGACTGACTCTTCTTACTGTCTATGATTTGAACCATTCCTGTGACACTAGTTACAGATTCCGATGTTTCCCTCCAGGTTTACTGTATCCCTTGGACCTTCTTATTGACGATAAAACACAGAAATTGCATCGGAATTAAATACAAAAGGCACAATGCCGACTTAAGTACAAGAAGACTAACTCTTCTTACTGACTATGTTTTGAACCATTCCTGTGACACCAGTTATGGATTCCGATGCTTCACTCCAGGTTTACTGTATCCCTCTGACCTTCTTATTGACGATGAAACACAGAAATTGCATCGGAATTAAATACAGAAAGCACAATGCCGAATTAAGTTCAAGAGGACTGACCCTTCTTACTGTCTATTTTTGAACCAGTCCTTTGACACTAGTTATAGACTCCGAAGCTTCACTCCACGTTTACTGTATCCCTTGGTCCTTCTTATTGACGATGAAACACAGAAATTACATCGGAATTAAATACAAAAGGCACAGTGCAGAATTAAGTACAAGGAGACTGACTCTTCTTACTGTCTATGGTTTGAACCATTCCTGTGACACTAGTTATAGTTTCCGATGCTTCACTCCAAGTTTACTGTATCCCTTGGACCTTCTTGTTGATGATGAAACACAGAAACTGCATCGGAATTAAGTACAAAAGGCACAATGACGACTTAAGGACAAGAAGACTGACTCTTCTTACTGACTATGTTTTGAACCATTCCTGTGACACTAGCTATAGATTCCGATGCTTCACTTCAGGTTTACTGTACCCCTCTGACCTTCTTATTGACGATGAAACACAGAAACTGCATCGGAATTCAATACAAAAGGCACAATGCCGACTTAAGTACAAGAAGGCTGACTCTTCTTACTGTCTATGTTTTGAACCATTCCATTGACACTAGGTGTAGATTCCGATGCTTCACTCCAGGTTTACTGTATCCCTTGGACCTTCTTATTGACGATGAAACACAGAAATTGCATCGGAATTAAATACAAAAGGCACAATGCTGACTTAAGTACAAGAAGACTGACTCTTCTTACTGTCTATGTTTTGAACCATACCATTGACACTAGTTATAGATTCCGATGCTTGACTCCAGGTTTACTGTATCCCTTGGACCTTCTTATTGACGATGAAACACAGAAATTGCATCGGAATTAAATAGATAAGGCACTATGCCGACTTAAGTACAAGAAGACTGACTCTTCTTACTGACTATGTTTTGAACGATTCCTGTGACACTAGTTACAGATCCCGATGCTTCACTTCAGGTTTACTGTATCCCTTGGACCTTCTTATTGACGATGAAACACAGAAATTGCATCGGAATTAAATACAAAATGCAAAATGCCGACTGAAGTACACGAAGACTGACTCTTCTTACGGTCTATGATTTGAACCATTCCTGTGACACTAGTTACAGATTCCGATGTTTCCCTCCAGGTTTACTGTATCCCTTGGACCTTCTTATTGACGATAAAACACAGAAATTGCATCGGAATTAAATACAAAAGGCACAATGCCGACTTAAGTACAAGAAGACTAACTCTTCTTACTGACTATGTTTTGAACCATTCCTGTGACACTAGTTATGGATTCCGATGCTTCACTTCAGGTTTACTGTATCCCTCTGACCTTCTTATTGACGATGAAACACAGAAATTGCATCGGAATTAAATACAGAAGGCACAATGCCGAATTAAGATCAAGAAGACTGACCCTTCTTACTGTCTATTTTTGAACCAGTCCTTTGACACTAGTTATAGACTCCGAAGCTTCACTCCACGTTTACTGTATCCCTTGGTCCTTCTTATTGACGATGAAACACAGAAATTACATCGGAATTAAATACAAAAGGCACAGTGCAGAATTAAGTACAAGGAGACCGGACTCTTCTTACTGTCTATGGTTTGAACCATTCCTGTGACACTAGTTATAGTTTCCGATGCTTCACTCCAAGTTTACTGTATCCCTTGAACCTTCTTGTTGATGATGAAACACAGAAACTGCATCGGAATTAAGTACAAAAGGCACAATGACGACTTAAGGACAAGAAGACTGACTCTTCTTACTGACTATGTTTTGAACCATTCCTGTGACACTAGCTATAGATTCCGATGCTTCACTTCAGGTTTACTGTACCCCTCTGACCTTCTTATTGACGATGAAACACAGAAACTGCATCGGAATTCAATACAAAAGGCACAGTGCCAACTTAAGTACAAGAAGACTGACTCTTCTTACTGTCTATGTTTTGAACCATTCCATTGACACTAGGTGTAGATTCCGATGCTTCACTCCAGGTTTACTGTATCCCTTGGAACTTGTTATTGACGATGAAACACAGTAATTGCATCGGAATTAAATAGAAATGGTACAATGCTGACTTAAGTACACGAAGACTGAATCTTCTTACTGACTATGTTTTGAACCATTCCTGTGACACTAGTTATAGATTCCGATGCTTCACCTCAGGTTTACTGTATCCCTTGGACCTTCTTATTGACGATGAAACACAGAAATTGCATCGGAATTAAATACAAAAGGCAAAATGCCGACTTAAGTACACGAAGACTGACTCTTCTTACTGTCTATGTTTTGAACTATTCCTGTGACACTAGTTATAGATTCCGATGCTACACTCCAGGTTTTTCTGTATTCCTTGGACCTTCTTATTGACGATGAAACACAGAAATTGCATCGGAATTGAATACAAAAGGCACAATGCCGAATTAAGTTCAAGAAGACTGACTCTTCTTACTGTCTATTTTTGAACCAGTCCTGTAACACTAGTTATAGACTCCGATGCTTCACTCCAGGTTTACTGTATCCCTTGGTCCTTCTTATTGACGATTAAACACAGAAATTGCATCGGAATTAAATAGAAATGACACAATGCCGACTTAAGTACAAGAAGACTGACTCTTCTTACTGACTATGTTTTGAACCATTAATGTGACACTAGTTATAAATTCCGATGCTACACTTCAGGTTTTCAGTATCCCTTGGACATTCTTATTGAGGATGAAACACAGAAATTGTATTGGAATTAAATACAAAAGGCACAGTGCAGAATTAAGTACCAGGAGACTGACTCCTCTTACTGTCTATGTTTTGAACCATCCCTGTGACACTAGTTATAGATTCAGATGCTTCACCTCAGGTTTACGGTATGCCTTGGACCTTTGTATTGACGATAAAACACAGAAATTGCATCGGAATTAAATACAAAACGCAAAATGCCGACTTAAGTACACGAAGACTGACTCTTCTTACTGTCTATGCTTTGAACCATTCCTGTGACACTAGTAATAGATTCCGATGCTAAACTCCAGGTTTACTGTATCCCTTAGACCTCCTTATTGACGATGAAACACACAAATTGCATCGGAATTAAATAGAAAAGGCACTATGCCGACGTAAGTACAAGAAGACTGACTCTTCTTACTGTCTATGTTTCGAACCATTCCTGTGACACTAGTTATAGTTTCCGATGCTTCACTCCAGGTTTACTGTATCCCTCTGACCTTCTTATTGACGATGAAACACAGAAATTGCATCGGAATGAAATAGAAAAGGCACAATGCCAACTTAAGTACAAGAAGACTGACTCTTCTTACTGACTATGTTTTGAACCATTCCTGTGAAACTACTTATAGATTCCGATGCTTCACCTCAGGTTTACTGTATCCCTTGGACCTTCCCATTGACGATGAAACACAGAAATTCCATCGGAATGAAATACAAAAGGCACAATGCCGACTTAAGTACTAGAAGACCGACTCTCCTTTCTGACTATGCTTTGAACCATTCCTGTGACACTAGTTATGAATTCCGATGCTTCATTTCAGGTTTAGTGTATCCCTCTGACCTTCTCATTGACAATGAAACACAGAAATTGCACCGGAATTAAATACAAAAGGCACAATGCCGACTCAAGTACAAGAACACTGACTCTTCTTACTGTCTATGATTTGAACCATACCATTGACACTAGTTATAGATTCCGATGCTTGACTCCAGGTTTACTGTATCCCTAGGACCTTCTTATTGACGATGAAACACACAAATTGCATCGGAATTAAATAGATAAGGCACTATGCCGACTTAAGTACAAGAAGACTGACTCTTCTTACTGTCTATGATTTGAACCATTCCTGTGACACTAGTTACGGATTCCGATGTTTGCCTCCAGGTTTACTGTATCCCTTGGACCTTTCTATTGACGATGAAACACAGAAATTGCATCGGAATTGAATACAAAATGCACAATGCCGACTTAAGTACAAGAAGACTAACTCTTCTTACTGACTATGTTTTGAACCATTCCTGTGACACTAGTTGTGGATTCCGATGCTTCACTTCAGGTTTACTGTATCCCTCTGACCTTCTTATTGACGATGAAACACAGAAATTGCATCGGAATTAAATACAGGGGGCACAATGCCGAATTAAGTTCAAGAAGACTGCCTCTTCTTACTGTCTATTTTTGAACCAGTCCTTTGACACTAGTTATAGACTCCGATGCTTCACTCCAGGTTTACTGTATCCCTTGGCCCTTCTTATTGACGATGAAACACAGAAATTGCATCGGAATTAAATACAAAAGGCACAGTGCAGAATTAAGTACAAGGAGACTGACTCTTCTTACTGTCTATGTTTTGAACCATTCCTGTGACACTAGTTATACATTCCGATGCTTCACTCCAGGTTTACTGTATCCCTTGGACCTTCTTATTGATGATGAAACACAGAAATTGCATCGGAATTAAATACAAAAGGCACAATGACGACTTAAGGACAAGAAGACTGAATCTTCTTACTGACTATGTTTTGAACCATTCCTGTGACACTAGCTATAGATTCCGATGCTTCACTTCAGGTTTACTGTACCCCTCGGACCTTCTTATTGACGATGAAACACAGAAACTGCATCGGAATTAAATACAAAAGGCACAATGCCGACTTAAGTACAAGAAGACTGACTCTTCTTACTGTCTATGTTTTGAACCATTCCATTGACACTAGTTATAAATTCCGATGCTTCACTCCAGGTTTACTGTATCCCTTGGAACTTGTTATTGACGATGAAACACAGAAATTGCATCGGAATTAAATAGAAAAGGTACAACGCCGACTTAAGTACAAGAAGACTGAATCTTCTTACTGACTATGTTTTGTTATTGACGATGAAACACAGAAATTGCATCGGAATTAAATAGAAAAGGTACAATGCCGACTTAAGTACAAGAAGACTGAATCTTCTTACTGACTATATTTTGAACCATTCCTGTGACCAGAGTTATAGATTCCGATGCTTCACCCCAGGTTTACTGTATGCCTTGGAGCTTCTTATTGACGATGAAACACACTAATTGCATCGGAATTAAATAGAAAAGGCACTATGCCGACGTAAGTACAAGAAGACTGACTCTTCTTACTGTCTATGTTTCGAACCATTCCTGTGACACTAGTTATAGTTTCCGATGCTTCACTCCAGGTTTACTGTATCCCTTGGACCTTGTTATTGACGATGAAACACAGAAATTGCATCGAAATTAAATAGAAAATGCACAATGCCGTCTTAACTGCAAGAAGACTGACTCTTCTTACTGACTATGTTTTGAACCATTCCTGTGACACTAGTTATAGATTCCGATGCTTCCCTTCAGGATTACTGTATCCGTCTGACCTTCTTATTGACGATGAAACACAGAAATTGCATCGGAATTAAATAGAAAAGGCACAATGCCAACTTAAGTACAAGAAGACTGACTCTTCTTACTGACTATGTTTTGAACCATTCCTGTGAAACTAGTTATAGATTCCGATGCTTCATCTCAGGTTTACTGTATCCCTTGGACCTTCTTATTGACGATGAAACACAGAAATTCCATCGGAATTAAATACAAAAGGCACAATGCCGACTTAAGTACACGAAGACTGACTCTTCTTACTGCCTATGTTTTGAACCATACCATTGACACTAGTTATAGATTCCGATGCTTGACTCCAGGTTTACTGTATCCCTTGGACCTTCTTATTGACGATGAAACACACAAATTGCATCGGAATTAAATAGATAAGGCACTATGCCGACTTAAGTACAAGAAGACTGACTCTTCTTACTGACTATGTTTTGAACGATTCCTGTGACACCAGTTACGGATCCCGATGCTTCACTTCTGGTTTACTGTATCCCTTGGACCTTCTTATTGACGATGAAACACAGAAATTGCATCGGAATTAAATACAAAAGGCAAAATGCCGACTGAAGTACACGAAGACTGACTCTTCATACTGTCTATGATTTTAACCATTCCTGTGACACTAGTTACAGATTCCGATGTTTCCATCCAGGTTTACTGTATCCCTTGGACCTTCCTATTGACGAAGAAACACAGAAATTGCATCGGATTTAGATACAAAAGGCACAATGCCGACTTAAGTACAAGAAGACTAACTCTTCTTACTGACTATGTTTTGAACCATTCCTGTGACACTAGTTATGGATTCCGATTCTTCACTTCAGGTTTACTGTATCCCTCTTACCTTCTTATTGACGATGAAACACAGAAATTGCATCGGAATTAAATACAGAAGGCACAATGCCGAATTAAGTTCAAGAAGACTGACTCTTCTTAATGTCTATTTTTGAACCAGTCCTTTGACACTAGTAATAGACTCCGATGCTTCACTCCCGGTTTACTGTATCCATTGGTCCTTCTTATTGACGATGAAACACAGAAATTGCATCGGAATTAAATACAAAAGGCACAGTGCAGAATTAAGTACAAGGAGACTGACTCTTCTTACTGTCTATGTTTTGAACCATTCCTGTGACACTAGTTATAGATTCCGATGCTTCACTCCAGGTTTACTGTATCCCTTAGACCTTCTTATTGATGATGAAACACAGAAATTGCACCGGAATTAAATACAAAAGGCAGAATGACGACTTAAGGTCAAGAAGACTGACTCTTCTTACTGACTATGTTTTGAACCATTCCTGTGACACTAGCTATAGATTCCGATGCTTCACTTCAGGTTTACTGTACCCCTCTGACCTTCTTATTGACGATGAAACACAGAAACTGCATTGGAATTAAATACAAAAGGCACACTGCCGACTTAAGTACAGGAAGACTGACTCTTGTTACTGTCTGTGTTTTGAACTGTTCCATTGACACTAGTTATAGATTCCGATGCTTCACTCCTGGTTTACTGTATCCCTTGGACCTTCTTATTGATGATGAAACACAGAAATAGCATCGGAATTAAATACAAAAGGCACAATGACGACTTAAGTACAAGAAGACTGACTCTTCTTACTGACTATGTTTTGAACCATTCCTGTGACACTAGCAATAGATTCCGATGCTTCACTTCAGGTTTACTGTATCCCTTGGACCTTCTTATTGACGATGAAACACAGAAATTCCATCGGAATTAAATACAAAAGGCACAATGCCGACTTAAGTACAAGAAGACTGACTCTCCTTTCTGACTATGCTTTGAACCGATCCTGTGACACTAGTTATGAATTCCGATGCTTCATTTCAGGTTTAGTGTATCCCTCTGACCTTCTTATTGACGATGAAACACAGAAATTGCATCGGAATTAAATGCAAAAGGCACAATGCCGACTTAAGTACAAGAACACTGACTCTTCTTACTGTCTATGTTTTGAACCATACCATTGACACTAGTTATAGATTCCGATGCTTGACTCCAGGTTTACTGTATCCCTTGGACCTTCTTATTGACGATGAAACACACAAATTGCATCGGAATTAAATAGATAATTCACTATGCCGACTTAAGTACAAGAAGACTGACTCTTCTTACTGACTATGTTTTGAACGAATCCTGTGACACCAGTTACAGATCCCGATGATTCACTTCAGGTTTACTGTATCCCTTGGACCTTCTTATTGACGATGAAACACAGAAATTGCATCGGAATTAAATACAGAAGGCACAATGCCGAATTAAGTTCAAGAAGACTGACTCTTCTTACTGTCTATTTTTGAACCAGTCCTTTGACACTAGTTATAGACTCCGATGCTTCACTCCCGGTTTACTGTATCCATTGGTCCTTCTTATTGACGATGAAACACAGAAATTGCATCGGAATTAAATACAAATGGCACAGTGCAGAATTAAGTACAAGGAGACTGACTCTTCTTACTGTCTATGTTTTGAACCATTCCTGTGACACTAGTTATAGATTCCGATGCTTCACTCCAGGTTTACTGTATCCCTTGGACCTTCTTATTGATGATGAAACACAGAAATTGCACCGGAATTAAATACAAAAGGCACAATGCCGACTTAAGTACAAGAAGACTGACACTTGTTACTGTCTGTGTTTTGAACCGTTCCATTGACACTAGTTATAGATTTCGATGCTTCACTCCTGGTTTACTGTATCCCTTGGAACTTGTTATTGACGATTGAACACAGAAATTGCATCGGAATTAAATAGAAAAGGTACAATGCCGACTTAAGTACAACAAGACTGAATCTTCTTACTGACTATGTTTTGAACCATTCCTGTGACACTAGTTATAGATGCCGATGCTTCACCTCAGGTTTACTGTATCCCTTGGACCTTCTTATTGACGATGAAACACAGAAATTGCATCGGAATTAAATACAAAAGGCAAAATGCCGACTTAAGTACACGAAGACTGACTCTTCTTACTGTCTATGTTTTGAACTATTCCTGTGACACTAGTTATAGATTCCGATGCTACACTCCAGGTTTACTGTATCCCTTGGACCTTCTTATTGACAATGAAACACACAAATTGCATCGGAATTAAATAGAAAAGGCACTATGCCGACGTAAGTACAAGAAGACTGACTCTTCTTACTGTCTATGTTTTGAACCATTCCTGTGACACTAGTTATAGTTTCCGATGCTTCACTCCAGGTTTACTGTATCCCTTGGTCCTTCTTATTGAGGATGAGACACAGAAATTGCATCGAAATTAAATAGAAAAGGCACAATGCCGTCTTAACTACAAGAAGACTGACTCTTATTACTGTCTATGTTTTGAACCATTCCTGTGACACTAGTTATAGATTCCGATGCTACCCTCCAGGATTACTGTATCCCTCTGACCTTCTTATTGACGATGAAACACAGAAATTGCATCGGAATTATATAGAAAAGGCACAATGCCAACTTAAGTACAAGAAGACTGACTCTTCTTACTGACTATGTTTGAACTATTCCTGTGAAACTAGTTATAGATTCCGATGCTTCACCTCAGGTTTACTGTATCCCTTGGACCTTCCTATTGACGATGAAACACAGAAATTGCATCGGAATTAAATACAAAAGGCACAATGCCGACTTAAGTACAGGAAGACTGACTCTCCTTTTTGACTATGCTTTGAACCATTCCTGTGACACTAGTTATGAATTCCGATGCTTCACTTCAGGTTTAGTGTATCCCTCTGACCTTATTATTGACGATGAAACACAGAAATTGCATCGGAATTAAATACAAAAGGCACAATGCCGACTTAAGTACAAGAAGACTAACTCCTCTTACTGACTATGTTTGAACTATTCCTGTGACACTAGTTATGGATTCCGATGCTTCACTTCAGGTTTACTGTATCCCTCTGACCTCCTTATTGACGATGAAACACAGAAATTGCATAGGAATTAAATACAAAAGGCACAGTGCAGAATTAAGTACAAGGAGACTGACTCTTCTTACTGTCTATCTTTGAACCATTCCTGTGACAGTAGTTATAGATTCCAAAGCTTCACTCCAGGTTTACTGTATCCCTTGGACCTTCTTATTAATGATGAAACACAGAAATAGCATCGGAATTAAATACAGAAGGCACAATGACGACTTAAGTACAAGAAGACTGACTCTTCTTGCTGACTATGTTTTGAACCATTCCTGTGACACTAGCTATAGATTCCGATGCTTCACTTCAGGTTTACTGTATCCCTTGGACCTTCTTATTGACGATGAAACACAGAAATTCCATCGGAATTAAATACAAAAGGCACAATGCCGACTGAAGTACAAGAACACTGACTCTTCTTACTGTCTATGTTTTGAACCATACCATTGACACTAGTTATAGATTCCGATGCTTGACTCCAGGTTTACTGTATCTCTTGGACCTTCTTATTGACGATGAAACACACAAATTGCATCGGAATTAAATAGATAAGGCACTATGCCGACTTAAGTACAAGAAGACTGACTCTTCTTACTGACTATGTTTTGAACGATTCCTGTGACACCAGTTACGGATCCCGATGCTTCACTTCAGGTTTACTGTATCCGTTGGACCTTCTTATTTACGATGAAACACAGAAATTGCATCGGAATTAAATACAAAAGGCAAAATGCCGACTGAAGTACACGAAGACTGACTCTTCTTACTGTCTATGATTTTTACCATTCCTGTGACACTAGTTACAGATTCCGATGTTTCCATCCAGGTTTACTGTATCCCTTGGACCTTCCTATTGACGAAGAAACACAGAAATTGCATCGGATTTAGATACAAAAGGCACAATGCCGACTTAAGTACAAGAAGACTAACTCTTCTTACTGACTATGTTTTGAACCATTCCTGTGACACTAGTTATGGATTCCGATTCTTCACTTCAGGTTTACTGTATCCCTCTTACCTTCTTATTGACGATGAAACACAGAAATTGCATCGGAATTAAATACAGAAGGCACAATGCCGAATTAAGTTCAAGAAGACTGACTCTTCTTACTGTCTATTTTTGAACCAGTCCTTTGACACTAGTAATAGACTCCGATGCTTCACTCCCGGTTTACTGTATCCATTGGTCCTTCTTATTGACGATGAAACACAGAAATAGCATCGGAATTAAATACAAAAGGCACAGTGCAGAATTAAGTACAAGGAGACTTACTCTTCTTACTGTCTATGTTTTGAACCATTCCTGTGACACTAGTTATAGATTCCGATGCTTCACTCCAGGTTTACTGTATCCCTTAGACCTTCTTATTGATGATGAAACACAGAAATTGCACCGGAATTAAATACAAAAAGCACAATGACGACTTAAGGTCAAGAAGACTGACTCTTCTTACTGACTATGTTTTGAACCATTCCTGTGACACTAGCTATAGATTCCGATGCTTCACTTCAGGTTTACTGTACCCCTCTGACCTTCTTATTGACGATGAAACACAGAAACTGCATTGGAATTAAATACAAAAGGCACAATGCCGACTTAAGTACAGGAAGACTGACTCTTGTTACTGTCTGTGTTTTGAACCGTTCCATTGACACTAGTTATAGATTCCGATGCTTCACTCCTGGTTTACTGTATCCCTTGGACCTTCTTATTGACGATGAAACACAGAAATTGCATCGGAATTAAATACAAAAGACAAAATGCCGACTTAAGTACACGAAGACTGACTCTTCTTACTGTCTATGTTTTGAACTATTCCTGTGACACTAGTTATAGATTCCGATGCTACACTCCAGGTTTATTGTATCCCTTGGACCTTCCTATTGACGATGAAACACAGAAATTGCATCGGAATTAAATACAAAAGGCACAATGCCGACTTAAGTACAGGAAGACTCACTCTCCTTTCTGACTATGCTTTGAACCATTCCTGTGACACTAGTTATGAATTCCGATCCTTCACTTCAGGTTTAGTGTATCCCTCTGACCTTCTTATTGACGATGAAACACAGAAATTGCATCGGAATTAAATACAAAAGGCACAATGCCGACTTAAGTACAAGAAGACTAACTCCTCTAACTGACTATGTTTGAACTATTCCTGTGACACTAGTTATGGATTCCGATGCTTCACTTCAGGTTTACTGTATCCCTCTGACCTCCTTATTGACGATGAAACACAGAAATTGCATCGGAATTAAATACAGAAGGCACAATGCCGAATTAAGTTCAAGAAGACTGACTCTTCTTACTGTCTATTTTTGAACCAGTCCTTTGACAATAGTTATAGACTCCAATGCTTCACTCCAGGTTTACTGTATCCCTTGGTCCTTCTTCTTGACGATGAAACACAGAAATTGCATAGGAATTAAATACAAAAGGCACAGTGCAGAATTAAGTACAAGGAGACTGACTCTTCTAACTGTCTATCTTTTGATCCATTCCTGTGACAGTAGTTATAGATTCCAAAGCTTCACTCCAGGTTTACTGTATCCCTTGGACCTTCTTATTGATGATGAAACACAGAAATAGCATCGGAATTAAATACAAAAGGCACAATGACGACTTAAGTACAAGAAGACTGACTCTTCTTACTGACTATGTTTTGAACCATTCCTGTGACACTAGCTATAGATTCCGATGCTTCACTTCAGGTTTACTGTATCCCTTGGACCTTCTTATTGACGATGAAACGCAGAAATTCCATCGGAATTAAATACAAAAGACACAATGCCGACTTAAGTACAAGAAGACTGACTCTCCTTTCTGACTATGCTTTGAACCATTCCTGTGACACTAGTTATGAATTCCGATGCTTCATTTCAGGTTTAGTGTATCCCTCTGACCTTCTTATTGACGATGAAACACAGAAATTGCATCGGAATTAAATGCAAAAGGCACAATGCCGACTTAAGTACAAGAACACTGACTCTTCTTACTGTCTATGTTTTGAACCATACCATTGACACTAGTTATAGATTCCGATGCTTGACTCCAGGTTTACTGTATCCCTTGGACCTTCTTATTGACGATGAAACACACAAATTGCATCGGAATTAAATAGATAAGGCACTATGCCGACTTAAGTACAAGAAGACTGACTCTTCTTACTGACTATGTTTTGAACGATTCCTGTGACACCAGTTACAGATCCCGATGCTTCACTTCAGGTTTACTGTATCCCTTGGACCTTCTTATTGACGATTAAACACAGAAATTGCATCGGAATTAAATAGAAAAGGCAAAAGCCGACTGAAGTACACGAAGACTGACTCTTCTTACTGTCTATGATTTGAACCATTCCTGTGACACTAGTTACAGATTCCGATGTTTCCATCCAGGTTTACTGTATCCCTTGGACCTTCCTATTGACGAAGAAACACAGAAATTTCATCGGATTTAGATACAAAAGGCACAATGCCGACTTAAGTACAAGAAGACTAACTCTTCTTACTGACTATGTTTTGAACCATTCCTGTGACACTAGTTATGGATTCCGATTCTTCACTTCAGGTTTACTGTATCCCTCTTACCTTCTTATTGACGATGAAACACAGAAATTGCATCGGAATTAAATACAGAAGTCACAATGCCGAATTAAGTTCAAGAAGACTGACTCTTCTTACTGTCTATTTCTGAACCAGTCCTTTGACACTAGTTATAGACTCCGATGCTTCACTCCCGGTTTACTGTATCCCCTGGTCCTTCTTATTGACGATGAAACACAGAAATTGCATCGGAATTAAATACAAAAGGCACAGTGCAGAATTAAGTACAAGGAGACTGACTCTTCTTACTGTCTATGTTTTGAACCATTCCTGTGACACTAGTTATAGATTCCGATGCTTCACTCCAGGTTTACTGTATCCCTTGGACCTTCTTATTGATGATGAAACACAGAAATTGCACCGGAATTAAATACAAAAGGCACAATGACGACTTAAGGTCAAGAAGACTGACTCTTCTTACTGACTATGTTTTGAACCATTCCTGTGACACTAGCTATAGATTCCGATGCTTCACTTCAGGTTTACTGTACCCCTCTGACCTTCTTATTGACGATGAAACACAGAAACTGCATCGGAATTACATACAAAATGCACAATGCCGACTTAAGTACAAGAAGACTGACTCTTGTTACTGTCTGTGTTTTGAACCGTTCCATTGACACTAGTTATAGATTCCGATGCTTCACTCCAGGTTTACTGTATCCCTTGGAACTTGTTATTGACGATTGAACACAGAAATTGCATCGGAATTAAATAGAAAAGGTACAATGCCGACTTAAGTACAACAAGACTGAATCTTCTTACTGACTATGTTTTGAACCATACCTGTGACACTAGTTATAGATTCCGATGCTTCACCTCAGGTTTACTGTATCCCTTGGACCTTCTTATTGACAATGAAACACAGAAATTGCATCGGAATTAAATACAAAAGGCAAAATGCCGACTTAAGTACACGAAGACTGACTCTTCTTACTGTCTATGTTTTGAACTATTCCTGTGACACTAGTTATAGATTCCGATGCTACACTCCAGGTTTACTGTATCCCTTGGACCTTCTTATTGACGATGAAACACACAAATTGCATCGGAATTAAATAGAAAAGGCACTATGCCGACGTAAGTACAAGAAGACTGACTCTTCTTACTGTCTATGTTTTGAACCATTCCTGTGACACTAGTTATAGTTTCCGATACTTCACTCCAGGTTTACTGTATCCCTTGGACCTTCTTATTGACGATGAGACACAGAAATTGCATCGAAATTAAATAGAAAAGACACAATGCCGTCTTAACTACAAGAAGACTGACTCTTCTTACTGACTATGTTTTGAACCATTCCTGTGACACTAGTTATAGATTCCGATGCTACCCTTCAGGATTACTGTATCCCTCTGACCTTCTTATTGACGATGAAACACAGAAATTGCATCGGAATTATATAGAAAAGGCACAATGCCAACTTAAGTACAAGAAGACTGACTCTTCTTACTGACTATGTTTTGAACTATTCCTGTGAAACTAGTTATAGATTCCGATGCTTCACCTCAGGTTTACTGTATCCCTTGGACCTTCCTATTGACGATGAAACACAGAAATTGCATCGGAATTAAATACAAAAGGCACAATGCCGACTTAAGTACAGGAAGACTGACTCTCCTTTCTGACTATGCTTTGAACCATTCCTGTGACACTAGTTATGAATTCCGATGCTTCACTTCAGGTTTAGTGTATCCCTCTGACCTTCTTATGGACGATGAAACACAGAAATTGCATCGGAATTAAATACAAAAGGCACAATGCCGACTTAAGTACAAGAAGACTAACTCCTCTTACTGACTATGTTTGAACTATTCCTGTGACACTAGTTATGGATTCCGATGCTTCACTTCAGGTTTACTGTATCCCTCTGACCTCCTTATTGACGATGAAACACAGCAATTGCATCGGAATTAAATACAGAAGGCACAATGCCGAATTAAGTTCAAGAAGACTGTCTCTTCTTACTGTCTATTTTTGAACCAGGCCTTTGACACTAGTTATAGACTCCGATGCTTCACTCCAGGTTTACTGTATCCCTTGGTCCTTCTTCTTGACGATGAAACACAGAAATTGCATAGGAATTAAATACAAAAGGTACAGTGCAGAATTAAGTACAAGGAGACTGACTCTTCTTACTGTCTATCTTATGAACCATTCCTGTGACAGTAGTTATAGATTCCAAAGCTTCACTCCAGGTTTACTGTATCCCTTGGACCTTCGTATTGATGATGAAACACAGAAATAGCATCGGAATTAAATACAAAAGGCACAATGACGACTTAAGTACAAGAAGACTGACTCTTCTTACTGACTATGTTTTGAACCATTCCTGTGACACTAGCTATAGATTCCGATGCTTCACTTCAGGTTTACTGTACCCCTCTGACCTTCTTATTGACGATGAAACACAGAAACTGCATCGGAATTAAATACAAAAAGCACAATGCCGATTTAAGTACAAGGAGACTGACTCTTCTTACTGACTATGTTTTGAACCATTCCTGTGACACTAGTTATAGATTCCGATGCTTCACTCCAGGTTTACTGTATGCCTTGGAACTTGTTATTGACGATGAAACACAGAAATTGCATCGGAATTAAATAGAAAAGGTACAATGCCGACTTAAGTACAAGAAGACTGAATCTTCTTACTGACTATGTTTTGAACCATTCCTGTGACACTAGTTATAGATTGCGATGCTTCACCTCAGGTTTACTGTATCCCTTGGACCTTCTTATTGATGATGAAACACAGAAATTGCATCGGAATTAAATACAAAAGGCAAAATGCCGACTTAAGTACACGAAGACTGACTCTTCTTACTGTCTATGTTTTGAACTATTCCTGTGACACTAGTTATAGATTCCGATGCTACACTCCAGGTTTACTGTATCCCTTGGACCTTCTTATTGACGATGAAACACAGAAATTGCATCGAAATTAAATAGAAAAGGCACAATGCCGTCTTAACTACAAGAAGACTGACTCTTCTTACTGACTATGTTTTGAACCATTCCTGTGACACTAGTTATAGATTCCGATGCTTCCCTTCAGGATTACTGTATCCCTCTGACCTTCCTATTGACGATGAAACACAGAAATTGCATCGGAATTAAATAGAAAAGGCACAATGCCAACTTAAGTACAAGAAGACTGACTCTTCTTACTGACTATGTTTTGAACCATTCCTGTGACACTAGTTATAAATTCCGATGCTACACTTCAGGTTCACTGTATCGCTTGGACATTCTTATTGAGGATGAAACACAGAAATTGTATCGGAATTAAATACAAAACGCACAGTGCAGAATTAAGTACAAGGAGACTGACTCTTCTTACTGTCTATGTTTTGAACCATTCCTGTGACACTAGTTATAGATTCAGATGCTTCACCTCAGGTTTACTGTATGCCTTGGACCTTCTTATTGACGATAAAACACAGAAATTGCATCGGAATTAAATACAAATGGCAAAATGCCGACTTAAGTACACAAAGACTGACTCTTCTTACTGTCTATGTTTTGAACCATTCCTGTGACACTAGTTATAGACTCCGATGCTTCACTCCAGGTTTACTGTATCCCTTGGTCCTTCTTATTGACGATTAAACACAGAAATTGCATCGGAATTAAATAGAAAAGGCACTATGCCGACGTAAGTACAAGAAGACTGACTCTTCTTACTGTCTATGTTTCGAACCATTCCTGTGACACTAGTTATAGTTTCCGATGCTTCACTCCAGGTTTACTGTATCCCTTGGACCTTCTTATTGACGATGAAACACAGAAATTGCATCGAAATTAAATAGAAAAGGCACAATGCTGTCTTAACTACAAGAAGACTGACTCTTCTTACTGACTATGTTTTGAACCATTCCTGTGACACTAGTTATAGATTCCGATGCTTCCCTTCAGGATTACTGTATCCCTCTGACCTTCCTATTGACGATGAAACACAGAAATTGCTTCGGAATTAAATAGAAAAGGCACAATGCCAACTTAAGTACAAGAAGACTGACTCTTCTTACTGACTATGTTTTGAACCATGACTGTGAAACTAGTTATAGATTCCGATGCTTCACCTCAGGTTTACTGTATCCCTTGGACCTTCCTATTGACGATGAAACACAGAAATACCATCGGAATGAAATACAAAAGGCACAATGCCGACTTGAGTACATGAAGACTGACTCTCCTTTCTGACTATGCTTTGATCCATTCCTGTGACACTAGTTATGAATTCCGATGCTTCATTTCAGGTTTAGTGTATCCCTCTGACCTTCTTATTGACGATGAAACACAGAAATTGCATCGGAATTAAATACAAAAGGCACAATGCCGACTTAACTAAAAGAACACTGACTCTTCTTACTGTCTATGTTTTAAACCATACCATTGACACTAGTTATAGATTCCGATGCTTGACACCTGGTTTACTGTATCCCTTGGACCTTCTTATTGACGATGAAACACACAAATTGCCTCGGAATTAAATAGATAAGGCACTATGCCGACTTACGTACAAGAAGACTGACTCTTCTTACTGACTATGTTTTGAACGATTCCTGTGACACTAGTTACAGATCCCGATGCTTCACTTCAGGTTTACTGTATACCTTGGACCTTCTTAATGACGATGAAACACAGAAATTGCATCGGAATTAAATACAAATGGCAAAATGCCGACTGAAGTACACGAAGACTGACTCTTCTTACTGTCTATGATTTGAAACATTCCTGTGACACTAGTTACAGATTCCGATGTTTGCCTCCAGGTTTACTGTATCCCTTGGTCCTTCTTATTGACGATTAAACACAGAAATCGCATCGGAATTAAATAGAAATGGCACAATGCCGACTTAAGTACATGAAGACTGACTCTTCTTACCGACTATGTTTTGAACCATTCATGTGACACTAGTTATAAATTCCGATGCTTCACTCCAGGTTTACTGTATCCCTTGGACCTTCTTATTGACGATGAAACACAGAAATTGCATCGAAATTAAATAGAAAAGGCACAATGCCGTCTTAACTACAAGAAGACTGACTCTTCTTACTGACTATGTTTTGAACCATTCCTGTGACACTAGTTATAGATTCCGATGCTTCCCTTCAGGATTACTGTATCCCTCTGACCTTCCTATTGACGATGAAACACAGAAATTGCATCGGAATTAAATAGAAAAGGCACAATGCCAACTTAAGTACAAGAAGACTGACTCTTCTTACTGACTATGTTTTGAACCATTCCTGTGAAACTAGTTATAGATTCCGATGCTTCACCTCAGGTTTACTGTATCCCTCTGACCTTCTTATTGACGAAGAAACACAGAAATTGCATCGGAATTAAATACAAACGGCACAATGCCGACTTAACTACAAGATCACTAACTCTTCTTACTGTCTATGTTTTGAACCATACCATTGACACTAGTTATAGATTCCGATGCTTGACTCCAGGTTTACTGTATCCCTTGGACCTTCTTATTGACGATGAAACACACAAATTGCATCGGAATTAAATAGATAAGGCACTATGCCGACTTACGTACAAGAAGACTGACTCTTCTTACTGACTATGTTTTGAACGATTCCTGTGACACTAGTTACAGATCCCGATCCTTCACTTCAGGTTTACTGTATCCCTTGGACCTTCTTATTGACGATGAAACACAGAAATAGCATCGGAATTAAATACAAAAGGCAAAATGCTGACTGAAGTACACGAAGACTGACTCTTCTTACTGTCTATGATTTGAACCATTCCTGTGACACTAGTTACAGATTCCGATGTTTGCCTCCAGGTTTACTGTATCCCTTGGACCTTTCTATTGACGATGAAACACAGAAATTGCATCGGAATTAAATACAAAATGCACAATGCCGACTTAAGTACAAGAAGACTAACTCTTCTTACTGACTATGCTTTGAACCATTCCTGTGACACTAGTTATGGATTCCGATGCTTCACTTCAGGTTTACTGTATCGCTCTGACCTTCTTATTAACGATGAAACACAGAAATTGCATCGGAATGAAATACAGAGGGCACAATGCCGAATTAAGTTCAAGAAGACTGCCTCTTCTTACTGTCTATTTTTGAATCAGTCCTTTGACACTAGTTATAGACTCCGATGCTTCACTCCAGGTTTACTGTATCCCTTGGTCCTTCTTATTGACGATGAAACACAGAAGTTGCATCGGAATTAAATACAAAAGGCACAGTGCAGAATTAAGTACAAGGAGACTGACTCTTCTTACTGTCTATGTTTTGAACCATTCCTGTGACACTAGTTATAGATTCCGATGCTTCACTCCAGGTTTACTGTATCCCTTGGACATTCTTATTGATGATGAAACACAGAAATTGCATAGGAATTAAATACAAAAGGCACAATGACGACTTAAGGACAAGAAGACCGAATCTTCTTACTGACTATGTTTTGAACCATTCCTGTGACACTAGCTATAGATTCCGATGCTTCACTTCAGGTTTACTGTACCCCTCTGACCTTCTTATTGACGATGAAACACAGAAACTGCATCGGAATTAAATACAAAAGGAACAATGCCGACTTAAGTACAAGAAGACTGACTCTTCTTACTGTCTATGATTTGAACCATTCCATTGACACTAGTTATAGATTCCGATGCTCCACTCCAGGTTTACTGTATCCCTTGGAACTTGTTATTGACGATGAAACACAGAAATTGCATCGGAATTAAATAGAAAAGGTACAATGCCGACTTAAGTACAAGAAGACTGAATCTTCTTACTGACTATGTTTTGAACCATTCCTGTGACACTAGTTATACATTCCGATGCTTCACCTCAGGTTTACTGTATGCCTTGGACCTTCTTATTGACGATAAAACACAGAAATTGCATCGGAATTAAATACAAAAGGCACAATGACGACTTAAGGTCAAGAAGACTGACTCTTTTTACTGACTATGTTTTGAACCATTCCTGTGACACTAGCTATTGATTCCGATGCTTCACTTCAGGTTTACCGTACCCCTCTGACCTTCTTATTGACGATGAAACACAGAAACTGCATCGGAATTAAATACAAAAGGCACAATGCCGACTTAAGTACAAGAAGACTGACTCTTGTTACTGTCTGTGTTTTGAAACATTCCATTGACACTAGTTATAGATTCCGATGCTTCACTCCAGGTTTACTGTATCCCTTGGACCTTCTTATTGACGATAAAACACAGAAATTGCATCGGAATTAAATAAAAAAGGCAAAATGCCGACTTAAGTACAAGAAGACTGACTCTTCTTACTGTCTATGTTTTGAACCATTCCTGTGACACTCGTTATAGTTTCCGATGCTTCACTCCAGGTTTACTGTATCCCTTGGACCTTCTTATTGACGATGAAACACAGAAATTGCATCGGAATTAAATAGAAAAGGCACAATGCCGTCTTAACTACAAGAAGATTGACTCTTCTTACTGACTATGTTTTGAATCATTCCTGTGACACTAGTTATAGATTCCGATGCTTCCCTTCAGGATTACTGTATCCCTCTGACCTTCTTATTGACGATGAAACACTGAAATTGCATCGGAATTAAATAGAAAAGGCACAATGCCAACTTAAGTACAAGAAGACTGACTCTTCTTACTGACTATGATTTGAACCATTCCTGTGAAACTAGTTATAGATTACGATGCTTTACCTCAGATTTACTGTATCCCTTGGACGTTCCTATTGACGATGAAACACAGAAATTGCATCGGAATTAAATACAAAAGGCACAATGCCGAATTAAGTACAAGAAGACTGACTCTTCTTACTGTCTATGTTTGAACCATTTCTGTGACACTAGTTATAGATTCCGATGCTTCACTCCTGGTTTGCTGCATCCCTTGGACCTTCATATTGACGATGAAACACAGAAATTGCATCGGAATTAAATACAAAAGGCACAATGCCGACTTAAGGACAACAAGATTGACTCTTCTTACTGACTATGTTTTGAACCATTCCTGTGACACTAGCTATAGATTCCGATGCTTCACTTCAGGTTTACTGTATCCCTCTGACCTTCTTAATGACGATGAAACACAGACATTGCATCGTAATTAAATCCAAAAGGCACAATGCCGACTTAAGTACAAGAAGACTGACTCTACTTACCGTCCATGTTTTGAACCATGCCATTGACACTAGTTATAGATTCCGATGCTTCACTCCAGGTTTACTGTATCCCTTGGACCTTCTTATTGACGATGAAACACACAAATTGCATCGGAATTAAATAGAAAAGGCACTATGCCGACTTAAGTACAAGAAGACTGACTCTTCTTACTGACTATGTTTTGAACGATTCCTGTGACACTAGTTATAGATCCCAATGCTTCACTTCAGGTTTACTGTATCCCTTGGACCTTCGTATTGACTATGAAACACAAAAATTGCATCGGAATTAAATACTAAAGGCAAAATGCCGACTGAAGTGCACGAAGACTGACTCTTCTTACAGTCTATGGTTTGAACCATTCCTGTGACACTAGTTACAGATTCCGATGCTTCACTCCTGGTTTACTGTGTCCCTTGGGCCTTCTTATTGACGATGAAACACAGAAATTGCATCGGAATTAAATACAAAAGGCACAATGCCGACTTAAGTACAAGAAGACTGACTCTTCTTGCTGACTATGTTTTGAACCATTCCTGTGACACTAGTTATAAATTCCGATGCTACACTTCAGGTTTACTGTATCCCTTGGACATCCTTATTGACGATGAAACACAGAAATTGCATCGATATTAAATACAAAATTCACAGTGCAGAATTAAGAACAAGGAGACTGACTCTTCTTACTGTCTATGTTTTGAAATATTCCATTGACACTAGTTATAGATTCCGATGCTTCACTCCAGGTTTACTGTATCCCTTGGACCTTGTTATTGACGATGAAACACAGAAATTGCATCGGAATTAAATAGAAAAGGTACAATGCCGACTTAAGTACAAGAAGACTGACTCTTCTTACTGACTATGCTTTGAACCATTCCTGTGACGCTACTTATAGATTCCGATGCTTCACCTCAGGTTTACTGTATCCCTTGGACATTGTTATTGACGATGAAACACAGAAATTGCATCGGAATTAAATAGAAAAGGTACAATGCCGACTTAAGTACAAGAAGACTGACTCTTCTTACTGACTATGTTTTGAACCATTCCTGTGACGCTACTTATAGATTCCGATGATTCACCTCAGGTTTACTGTATGCCTTGGACCATCTTATTGACGATAAAACACAGAAATTGCATCGGAATTAATTAAAAAAGGCAAAATGCCGACTTAAGTACACGAAGACTGACTCTTCTTACTGTCTATGTTTTGAACCATTCCTGTGACACTAGTTATAGATTCCGATGCTACACTCCAGGTTTACTGTGTCCCTTGGACCTTCTTATTGACGTTGAAACACACAAATTGCATCGGAATTAAATAGAAAAAGCACTATGCCGACGTAAGTACAAGAAGACTGACTCTTCTTACTGTCTATGATTTGAACCATTCCTGTGACACTAGTTATGGTTTCCGATGCTTCCCTCCAGGTTTACTGTATCCCTTTTACCTTCTTATTGACGATGAAACACAGAAATTGCATCGGAAATTAACACAAAAGGCACAATGCCGACTTAAGTACAAGAAGACTGACTCTCCTTTCTGACTATGTTTTGAACCTTTCCTGTGACACTAGTTATGAATTCTGATGCTTCACTTCAGGTTTAGTGTATCCCTCTGACCTTCTTATTGACGATGAAACACAGAAATTGCATCGGAATTAAATACAAAAGGCACAATGCTGACTTAAGTACAAGAAGACTGACTCTTCTTACTGTCTATGTTTTGAACCATACCATTGACACTAGTTATAGATTCCGATGCTTGACTCCAGGTTTACTGTATCCCTTGGACCTTCTTATTGACGATGAAACACAGAAATTGCATCGGAATTAAATAGATAAGGCACTATGCCGACTTAAGTACAAGAAGACTGACTCTTCTTACTGACTATGTTTTGAACGATTCCTGTGACACTAGTTACAGATCCCGATGCTTCACTTCAGATTTACTGTATCCCTTGGACCTTCTTATTGACGATGAAACACAGAAATTGCATCGGAATTAAATACAAAAGGCAAAATGCCGACTGAAGTACACGAAGACTGACTCTTCTTACTGTCTATGATTTGAACCATTCCTGTGACACTAGTTACAGATTCCGATGTTTCCCTCCAGGTTTACTGTATCCCTTGGACCTTCTTATTGACGATAAAACACAGAAATTGCATCGGAATTAAATACAAAAGGCACAATGCCGACTTAAGTACAAGAAGACTAACTCTTCTTACTGACTATGTTTTGAACCATTCCTGTGACACCAGTTATGGATTCCGATGCTTCACTCCAGGTTTACTGTATCCCTCTGACCTTCTTATTGACGATGAAACACAGAAATTGCATCGGAATTAAATACAGAAAGCACAATGCCGAATTAAGTTCAAGAGGACTGACCCTTCTTACTGTCTATTTTTGAACCAGTCCTTTGACACTAGTTATAGACTCCGAAGCTTCACTCCACGTTTACTGTATCCCTTGGTCCTTCTTATTGACGATGAAACACAGAAATTACATCGGAATTAAATACAAAAGGCACAGTGCAGAATTAAGTACAAGGAGACTGACTCTTCTTACTGTCTATGGTTTGAACCATTCCTGTGACACTAGTTATAGTTTCCGATGCTTCACTCCAAGTTTACTGTATCCCTTGGACCTTCTTGTTGATGATGAAACACAGAAACTGCATCGGAATTAAGTACAAAAGGCACAATGACGACTTAAGGACAAGAAGACTGACTCTTCTTACTGACTATGTTTTGAACCATTCCTGTGACACTAGCTATAGATTCCGATGCTTCACTTCAGGTTTACTGTACCCCTCTGACCTTCTTATTGACGATGAAACACAGAAACTGCATCGGAATTCAATACAAAAGGCACAATGCCGACTTAAGTACAAGAAGGCTGACTCTTCTTACTGTCTATGTTTTGAACCATTCCATTGACACTAGGTGTAGATTCCGATGCTTCACTCCAGGTTTACTGTATCCCTTGGACCTTCTTATTGACGATGAAACACAGAAATTGCATCGGAATTAAATACAAAAGGCACAATGCTGACTTAAGTACAAGAAGACTGACTCTTCTTACTGTCTATGTTTTGAACCATACCATTGACACTAGTTATAGATTCCGATGCTTGACTCCAGGTTTACTGTATCCCTTGGACCTTCTTATTGACGATGAAACACAGAAATTGCATCGGAATTAAATAGATAAGGCACTATGCCGACTTAAGTACAAGAAGACTGACTCTTCTTACTGACTATGTTTTGAACGATTCCTGTGACACTAGTTACAGATCCCGATGCTTCACTTCAGGTTTACTGTATCCCTTGGACCTTCTTATTGACGATGAAACACAGAAATTGCATCGGAATTAAATACAAAATGCAAAATGCCGACTGAAGTACACGAAGACTGACTCTTCTTACGGTCTATGATTTGAACCATTCCTGTGACACTAGTTACAGATTCCGATGTTTCCCTCCAGGTTTACTGTATCCCTTGGACCTTCTTATTGACGATAAAACACAGAAATTGCATCGGAATTAAATACAAAAGGCACAATGCCGACTTAAGTACAAGAAGACTAACTCTTCTTACTGACTATGTTTTGAACCATTCCTGTGACACTAGTTATGGATTCCGATGCTTCACTTCAGGTTTACTGTATCCCTCTGACCTTCTTATTGACGATGAAACACAGAAATTGCATCGGAATTAAATACAGAAGGCACAATGCCGAATTAAGATCAAGAAGACTGACCCTTCTTACTGTCTATTTTTGAACCAGTCCTTTGACACTAGTTATAGACTCCGAAGCTTCACTCCACGTTTACTGTATCCCTTGGTCCTTCTTATTGACGATGAAACACAGAAATTACATCGGAATTAAATACAAAAGGCACAGCGCAGAATTAAGTACAAGGAGACCGGACTCTTCTTACTGTCTATGGTTTGAACCATTCCTGTGACACTAGTTATAGTTTCCGATGCTTCACTCCAAGTTTACTGTATCCCTTGAACCTTCTTGTTGATGATGAAACACAGAAACTGCATCGGAATTAAGTACAAAAGTCACAATGACGACTTAAGGACAAGAAGACTGACTCTTCTTACTGACTATGTTTTGAACCATTCCTGTGACACTAGCTATAGATTCCGATGCTTCACTTCAGGTTTACTGTACCCCTCTGACCTTCTTATTGACGATGAAACACAGAAACTGCATCGGAATTCAATACAAAAGGCACAGTGCCAACTTAAGTACAAGAAGACTGACTCTTCTTACTGTCTATGTTTTGAACCATTCCATTGACACTAGGTGTAGATTCCGATGCTTCACTCCAGGTTTACTGTATCCCTTGGAACTTGTTATTGACGATGAAACACAGTAATTGCATCGGAATTAAATAGAAATGGTACAATGCTGACTTAAGTACACGAAGACTGAATCTTCTTACTGACTATGTTTTGAACCATTCCTGTGACACTAGTTATAGATTCCGATGCTTCACCTCAGGTTTACTGTATCCCTTGGACCTTCTTATTGACGATGAAACACAGAAATTGCATCGGAATTAAATACAAAAGGCAAAATGCCGACTTAAGTACACGAAGACTGACTCTTCTTACTGTCTATGTTTTGAACTATTCCTGTGACACTAGTTATAGATTCCGATGCTACACTCCAGGTTTTTCTGTATTCCTTGGACCTTCTTATTGACGATGAAACACAGAAATTGCATCGGAATTGAATACAAAAGGCACAATGCCGAATTAAGTTCAAGAAGACTGACTCTTCTTACTGTCTATTTTTGAACCAGTCCTGTAACACTAGTTATAGACTCCGATGCTTCACTCCAGGTTTACTGTATCCCTTGGTCCTTCTTATTGACGATTAAACACAGAAATTGCATCGGAATTAAATAGAAATGACACAATGCCGACTTAAGTACAAGAAGACTGACTCTTCTTACTGACTATGTTTTGAACCATTAATGTGACACTAGTTATAAATTCCGATGCTACACTTCAGGTTTTCAGTATCCCTTGGACATTCTTATTGAGGATGAAACACAGAAATTGTATTGGAATTAAATACAAAAGGCACAGTGCAGAATTAAGTACCAGGGGACTGACTCCTCTTACTGTCTATGTTTTGAACCATCCCTGTGACACTAGTTATAGATTCAGATGCTTCACCTCAGGTTTACGGTATGCCTTGGACCTTTGTATTGACGATAAAACACAGAAATTGCATCGGAATTAAATACAAAACGCAAAATGCCGACTTAAGTACACGAAGACTGACTCTTCTTACTGTCTATGCTTTGAACCATTCCTGTGACACTAGTAATAGATTCCGATGCTAAACTCCAGGTTTACTGTATCCCTTAGACATCCTTATTGACGATGAAACACACAAATTGCATCGGAATTAAATAGAAAAGGCACTATGCCGACGTAAGTACAAGAAGACTGACTCTTCTTACTGTCTATGTTTCGAACCATTCCTGTGACACTAGTTATAGTTTCCGATGCTTCACTCCAGGTTTACTGTATCCCTCTGACCTTCTTATTGACGATGAAACACAGAAATTGCATCGGAATTAAATAGAAAAGGCACAATGCCAACTTAAGTACAAGAAGACTGACTCTTCTTACTGACTATGTTTTGAACCATTCCTGTGAAACTACTTATAGATTCCGATGCTTCACCTCAGGTTTACTGTATCCCTTGGACCTTCCCATTGACGATGAAACACAGAAATTCCATCGGAATGAAATACAAAAGGCACAATGCCGACTTAAGTACTAGAAGACCGACTCTCCTTTCTGACTATGCTTTGAACCATTCCTGTGACACTAGTTATGAATTCCGATGCTTCATTTCAGGTTTAGTGTATCCCTCTGACCTTCTTATTGACAATGAAACACAGAAATTGCACCGGAATTAAATACAAAAGGCACAATGCCGACTCAAGTACAAGAACACTGACTCTTCTTACTGTCTATGATTTGAACCATACCATTGACACTAGTTATAGATTCCGATGCTTGACTCCAGGTTTACTGTATCCCTAGGACCTTCTTATTGACGATGAAACACACAAATTGCATCGGAATTAAATAGATAAGGCACTATGCCGACTTAAGTACAAGAAGACTGACTCTTCTTACTGTCTATGATTTGAACCATTCCTGTGACACTAGTTACGGATTCCGATGTTTGCCTCCAGGTTTACTGTATCCCTTGGACCTTTCTATTGACGATGAAACACAGAAATTGCATCGGAATTGAATACAAAATGCACAATGCCGACTTAAGTACAAGAAGACTAACTCTTCTTACTGACTATGTTTTGAACCATTCCTGTGACACTAGTTGTGGATTCCGATGCTTCACTTCAGGTTTACTGTATCCCTCTGACCTTCTTATTGACGATGAAACACAGAAATTGCATCGGAATTAAATACAGGGGGCACAATGCCGAATTAAGTTCAAGAAGACTGCCTCTTCTTACTGTCTATTTTTGAACCAGTCCTTTGACACTAGTTATAGACTCCGATGCTTCACTCCAGGTTTACTGTATCCCTTGGCCCTTCTTATTGACGATGAAACACAGAAATTGCATCGGAATTAAATACAAAAGGCACAGTGCAGAATTAAGTACAAGGAGACTGACTCTTCTTACTGTCTATGTTTTGAACCATTCCTGTGACACTAGTTATACATTCCGATGCTTCACTCCAGGTTTACTGTATCCCTTGGACCTTCTTATTGATGATGAAACACAGAAATTGCATCGGAATTAAATACAAAAGGCACAATGACGACTTAAGGACAAGAAGACTGAATCTTCTTACTGACTATGTTTTGAACCATTCCTGTGACACTAGCTATAGATTCCGATGCTTCACTTCAGGTTTACTGTACCCCTCGGACCTTCTTATTGACGATGAAACACAGAAACTGCATCGGAATTAAATACAAAAGGCACAATGCCGACTTAAGTACAAGAAGACTGACTCTTCTTACTGTCTATGTTTTGAACCATTCCATTGACACTAGTTATAAATTCCGATGCTTCACTCCAGGTTTACTGTATCCCTTGGAACTTGTTATTGACGATGAAACACAGAAATTGCATCGGAATTAAATAGAAAAGGTACAACGCCGACTTAAGTACAAGAAGACTGAATCTTCTTACTGACTATGTTTTGTTATTGACGATGAAACACAGAAATTGCATCGGAATTAAATAGAAAAGGTACAATGCCGACTTAAGTACAAGAAGACTGAATCTTCTTACTGACTATATTTTGAACCATTCCTGTGACCAGAGTTATAGATTCCGATGCTTCACCCCAGGTTTACTGTATGCCTTGGAGCTTCTTATTGACGATGAAACACACTAATTGCATCGGAATTAAATAGAAAAGGCACTATGCCGACGTAAGTACAAGAAGACTGACTCTTCTTACTGTCTATGTTTCGAACCATTCCTGTGACACTAGTTATAGTTTCCGATGCTTCACTCCAGGTTTACTGTATCCCTTGGACCTTGTTATTGACGATGAAACACAGAAATTGCATCGAAATTAAATAGAAAATGCACAATGCCGTCTTAACTGCAAGAAGACTGACTCTTCTTACTGACTATGTTTTGAACCATTCCTGTGACACTAGTTATAGATTCCGATGCTTCCCTTCAGGATTACTGTATCCGTCTGACCTTCTTATTGACGATGAAACACAGAAATTGCATCGGAATTAAATAGAAAAGGCACAATGCCAACTTAAGTACAAGAAGACTGACTCTTCTTACTGACTATGTTTTGAACCATTCCTGTGAAACTAGTTATAGATTCCGATGCTTCATCTCAGGTTTACTGTATCCCTTGGACCTTCTTATTGACGATGAAACACAGAAATTTCATCGGAATTAAATACAAAAGGCACAATGCCGACTTAAGTACACGAAGACTGACTCTTCTTACTGCCTATGTTTTGAACCATACCATTGACACTAGTTATAGATTCCGATGCTTGACTCCAGGTTTACTGTATCCCTTGGACCTTCTTATTGACGATGAAACACACAAATTGCATCGGAATTAAATAGATAAGGCACTATGCCGACTTAAGTACAAGAAGACTGACTCTTCTTACTGACTATGTTTTGAACGATTCCTGTGACACCAGTTACGGATCCCGATGCTTCACTTCTGGTTTACTGTATCCCTTGGACCTTCTTATTGACGATGAAATACAGAAATTGCATCGGAATTAAATACAAAAGGCAAAATGCCGACTGAAGTACACGAAGACTGACTCTTCATACTGTCTATGATTTTAACCATTCCTGTGACACTAGTTACAGATTCCGATGTTTCCATCCAGGTTTACTGTATCCCTTGGACCTTCCTATTGACGAAGAAACACAGAAATTGCATCGGATTTAGATACAAAAGGCACAATGCCGACTTAAGTACAAGAAGACTAACTCTTCTTACTGACTATGTTTTGAACCATTCCTGTGACACTAGTTATGGATTCCGATTCTTCACTTCAGGTTTACTGTATCCCTCTTACCTTCTTATTGACGATGAAACACAGAAATTGCATCGGAATTAAATACAGAAGGCACAATGCCGAATTAAGTTCAAGAAGACTGACTCTTCTTAATGTCTATTTTTGAACCAGTCCTTTGACACTAGTAATAGACTCCGATGCTTCACTCCCGGTTTACTGTATCCATTGGTCCTTCTTATTGACGATGAAACACAGAAATTGCATCGGAATTAAATACAAAAGGCACAGTGCAGAATTAAGTACAAGGAGACTGACTCTTCTTACTGTCTATGTTTTGAACCATTCCTGTGACACTAGTTATAGATTCCGATTCTTCACTCCAGGTTTACTGTATCCCTTAGACCTTCTTATTGATGATGAAACACAGAAATTGCACCGGAATTAAATACAAAAGGCAGAATGACGACTTAAGGTCAAGAAGACTGACTCTTCTTACTGACTATGTTTTGAACCATTCCTGTGACACTAGCTATAGATTCCGATGCTTCACTTCAGGTTTACTGTACCCCTCTGACCTTCTTATTGACGATGAAACACAGAAACTGCATTGGAATTAAATACAAAAGGCACACTGCCGACTTAAGTACAGGAAGACTGACTCTTGTTACTGTCTGTGTTTTGAACTGTTCCATTGACACTAGTTATAGATTCCGATGCTTCACTCCTGGTTTACTGTATCCCTTGGACCTTCTTATTGATGATGAAACACAGAAATAGCATCGGAATTAAATACAAAAGGCACAATGACGACTTAAGTACAAGAAGACTGACTCTTCTTACTGACTATGTTTTGAACCATTCCTGTGACACTAGCAATAGATTCCGATGCTTCACTTCAGGTTTACTGTATCCCTTGGACCTTCTTATTGACGATGAAACACAGAAATTCCATCGGAATTAAATACAAAAGGCACAATGCCGACTTAAGTACAAGAAGACTGACTCTCCTTTCTGACTATGCTTTGAACCGATCCTGTGACACTAGTTATGAATTCCGATGCTTCATTTCAGGTTTAGTGTATCCCTCTGACCTTCTTATTGACGATGAAACACAGAAATTGCATCGGAATTAAATGCAAAAGGCACAATGCCGACTTAAGTACAAGAACACTGACTCTTCTTACTGTCTATGTTTTGAACCATACCATTGACACTAGTTATAGATTCCGATGCTTGACTCCAGGTTTACTGTATCCCTTGGACCTTCTTATTGACGATGAAACACACAAATTGCATCGGAATTAAATAGATAATTCACTATGCCGACTTAAGTACAAGAAGACTGACTCTTCTTACTGACTATGTTTTGAACGAATCCTGTGACACCAGTTACAGATCCCGATGATTCACTTCAGGTTTACTGTATCCCTTGGACCTTCTTATTGACGATGAAACACAGAAATTGCATCGGAATTAAATACAGAAGGCACAATGCCGAATTAAGTTCAAGAAGACTGACTCTTCTTACTGTCTATTTTTGAACCAGTCCTTTGACACTAGTTATAGACTCCGATGCTTCACTCCCGGTTTACTGTATCCATTGGTCCTTCTTATTGACGATGAAACACAGAAATTGCATCGGAATTAAATACAAATGGCACAGTGCAGAATTAAGTACAAGGAGACTGACTCTTCTTACTGTCTATGTTTTGAACCATTCCTGTGACACTAGTTATAGATTCCGATGCTTCACTCCAGGTTTACTGTATCCCTTGGACCTTCTTATTGATGATGAAACACAGAAATTGCACCGGAATTAAATACAAAAGGCACAATGCCGACTTAAGTACAAGAAGACTGACACTTGTTACTGTCTGTGTTTTGAACCGTTCCATTGACACTAGTTATAGATTTCGATGCTTCACTCCTGGTTTACTGTATCCCTTGGAACTTGTTATTGACGATTGAACACAGAAATTGCATCGGAATTAAATAGAAAAGGTACAATGCCGACTTAAGTACAACAAGACTGAATCTTCTTACTGACTATGTTTTGAACCATTCCTGTGACACTAGTTATAGATGCCGATGCTTCACCTCAGGTTTACTGTATCCCTTGGACCTTCTTATTGACGATGAAACACAGAAATTGCATCGGAATTAAATACAAAAGGCAAAATGCCGACTTAAGTACACGAAGACTGACTCTTCTTACTGTCTATGTTTTGAACTATTCCTGTGACACTAGTTATAGATTCCGATGCTACACTCCAGGTTTACTGTATCCCTTGGACCTTCTTATTGACAATGAAACACACAAATTGCATCGGAATTAAATAGAAAAGGCACTATGCCGACGTAAGTACAAGAAGACTGACTCTTCTTACTGTCTATGTTTTGAACCATTCCTGTGACACTAGTTATAGTTTCCGATGCTTCACTCCAGGTTTACTGTATCCCTTGGTCCTTCTTATTGAGGATGAGACACAGAAATTGCATCGAAATTAAATAGAAAAGGCACAATGCCGTCTTAACTACAAGAAGACTGACTCTTATTACTGTCTATGTTTTGAACCATTCCTGTGACACTAGTTATAGATTCCGATGCTACCCTCCAGGATTACTGTATCCCTCTGACCTTCTTATTGACGATGAAACACAGAAATTGCATCGGAATTATATAGAAAAGGCACAATGCCAACTTAAGTACAAGAAGACTGACTCTTCTTACTGACTATGTTTGAACTATTCCTGTGAAACTAGTTATAGATTCCGATGCTTCACCTCAGGTTTACTGTATCCCTTGGACCTTCCTATTGACGATGAAACACAGAAATTGCATCGGAATTAAATACAAAAGGCACAATGCCGACTTAAGTACAGGAAGACTGACTCTCCTTTCTGACTATGCTTTGAACCATTCCTGTGACACTAGTTATGAATTCCGATGCTTCACTTCAGGTTTAGTGTATCCCTCTAACCTTATTATTGACGATGAAACACAGAAATTGCATCGGAATTAAATACAAAAGGCACAATGCCGACTTAAGTACAAGAAGACTAACTCCTCTTACTGACTATGTTTGAACTATTCCTGTGACACTAGTTATGGATTCCGATGCTTCACTTCAGGTTTACTGTATCCCTCTGACCTCCTTATTGACGATGAAACACAGAAATTGCATAGGAATTAAATACAAAAGGCACAGTGCAGAATTAAGTACAAGGAGACTGACTCTTCTTACTGTCTATCTTTGAACCATTCCTGTGACAGTAGTTATAGATTCCAAAGCTTCACTCCAGGTTTACTGTATCCCTTGGACCTTCTTATTAATGATGAAACACAGAAATAGCATCGGAATTAAATACAGAAGGCACAATGACGACTTAAGTACAAGAAGACTGACTCTTCTTGCTGACTATGTTTTGAACCATTCCTGTGACACTAGCTATAGATTCCGATGCTTCACTTCAGGTTTACTGTATCCCTTGGACCTTCTTATTGACGATGAAACACAGAAATTCCATCGGAATTAAATACAAAAGGCACAATGCCGACTGAAGTACAAGAACACTGACTCTTCTTACTGTCTATGTTTTGAACCATACCATTGACACTAGTTATAGATTCCGATGCTTGACTCCAGGTTTACTGTATCTCTTGGACCTTCTTATTGACGATGAAACACACAAATTGCATCGGAATTAAATAGATAAGGCACTATGCCGACTTAAGTACAAGAAGACTGACTCTTCTTACTGACTATGTTTTGAACGATTCCTGTGACACCAGTTACGGATCCCGATGCTTCACTTCAGGTTTACTGTATCCGTTGGACCTTCTTATTTACGATGAAACACAGAAATTGCATCGGAATTAAATACAAAAGGCAAAATGCCGACTGAAGTACACGAAGACTGACTCTTCTTACTGTCTATGATTTTTACCATTCCTGTGACACTAGTTACAGATTCCGATGTTTCCATCCAGGTTTACTGTATCCCTTGGACCTTCCTATTGACGAAGAAACACAGAAATTGCATCGGATTTAGATACAAAAGGCACAATGCCGACTTAAGTACAAGAAGACTAACTCTTCTTACTGACTATGTTTTGAACCATTCCTGTGACACTAGTTATGGATTCCGATTCTTCACTTCAGGTTTACTGTATCCCTCTTACCTTCTTATTGACGATGAAACACAGAAATTGCATCGGAATTAAATACAGAAGGCACAATGCCGAATTAAGTTCAAGAAGACTGACTCTTCTTACTGTCTATTTTTGAACCAGTCCTTTGACACTAGTAATAGACTCCGATGCTTCACTCCCGGTTTACTGTATCCATTGGTCCTTCTTATTGACGATGAAACACAGAAATTGCATCGGAATTAAATACAAAAGGCACAGTGCAGAATTAAGTACAAGGAGACTTACTCTTCTTACTGTCTATGTTTTGAACCATTCCTGTGACACTAGTTATAGATTCCGATGCTTCACTCCAGGTTTACTGTATCCCTTAGACCTTCTTATTGATGATGAAACACAGAAATTGCACCGGAATTAAATACAAAAAGCACAATGACGACTTAAGGTCAAGAAGACTGACTCTTCTTACTGACTATGTTTTGAACCATTCCTGTGACACTAGCTATAGATTCCGATGCTTCACTTCAGGTTTACTGTACCCCTCTGACCTTCTTATTGACGATGAAACACAGAAACTGCATTGGAATTAAATACAAAAGGCACAATGCCGACTTAAGTACAGGAAGACTGACTCTTGTTACTGTCTGTGTTTTGAACCGTTCCATTGACACTAGTTATAGATTCCGATGCTTCACTCCTGGTTTACTGTATCCCTTGGACCTTCTTATTGACGATGAAACACAGAAATTGCATCGGAATTAAATACAAAAGACAAAATGCCGACTTAAGTACACGAAGACTGACTCTTCTTACTGTCTATGTTTTGAACTATTCCTGTGACACTAGTTATAGATTCCGATGCTACACTCCAGGTTTATTGTATCCCTTGGACCTTCCTATTGACGATGAAACACAGAAATTGCATCGGAATTAAATACAAAAGGCACAATGCCGACTTAAGTACAGGAAGACTCACTCTCCTTTCTGACTATGCTTTGAACCATTCCTGTGACACTAGTTATGAATTCCGATCCTTCACTTCAGGTTTAGTGTATCCCTCTGACCTTCTTATTGACGATGAAACACAGAAATTGCATCGGAATTAAATACAAAAGGCACAATGCCGACTTAAGTACAAGAAGACTAACTCCTCTAACTGACTATGTTTGAACTATTCCTGTGACACTAGTTATGGATTCCGATGCTTCACTTCAGGTTTACTGTATCCCTCTGACCTCCTTATTGACGATGAAACACAGAAATTGCATCGGAATTAAATACAGAAGGCACAATGCCGAATTAAGTTCAAGAAGACTGACTCTTCTTACTGTCTATTTTTGAACCAGTCCTTTGACACTAGTTATAGACTCCAATGCTTCACTCCAGGTTTACTGTATCCCTTGGTCCTTCTTCTTGACGATGAAACACAGAAATTGCATAGGAATTAAATACAAAAGGCACAGTGCAGAATTAAGTACAAGGAGACTGACTCTTCTAACTGTCTATCTTTTGATCCATTCCTGTGACAGTAGTTATAGATTCCAAAGCTTCACTCCAGGTTTACTGTATCCCTTGGACCTTCTTATTGATGATGAAACACAGAAATAGCATCGGAATTAAATACAAAAGGCACAATGACGACTTAAGTACAAGAAGACTGACTCTTCTTACTGACTATGTTTTGAACCATTCCTGTGACACTAGCTATAGATTCCGATGCTTCACTTCAGGTTTACTGTATCCCTTGGACCTTCTTATTGACGATGAAACGCAGAAATTCCATCGGAATTAAATACAAAAGACACAATGCCGACTTAAGTACAAGAAGACTGACTCTCCTTTCTGACTATGCTTTGAACCATTCCTGTGACACTAGTTATGAATTCCGATGCTTCATTTCAGGTTTAGTGTATCCCTCTGACCTTCTTATTGACGATGAAACACAGAAATTGCATCGGAATTAAATGCAAAAGGCACAATGCCGACTTAAGTACAAGAACACTGACTCTTCTTACTGTCTATGTTTTGAACCATACCATTGACACTAGTTATAGATTCCGATGCTTGACTCCAGGTTTACTGTATCCCTTGGACCTTCTTATTGACGATGAAACACACAAATTGCATCGGAATTAAATAGATAAGGCACTATGCCGACTTAAGTACAAGAAGACTGACTCTTCTTACTGACTATGTTTTGAACGATTCCTGTGACACCAGTTACAGATCCCGATGCTTCACTTCAGGTTTACTGTATCCCTTGGACCTTCTTATTGACGATTAAACACAGAAATTGCATCGGAATTAAATAGAAAAGGCAAAAGCCGACTGAAGTACACGAAGACTGACTCTTCTTACTGTCTATGATTTGAACCATTCCTGTGACACTAGTTACAGATTCCGATGTTTCCATCCAGGTTTACTGTATCCCTTGGACCTTCCTATTGACGAAGAAACACAGAAATTTCATCGGATTTAGATACAAAAGGCACAATGCCGACTTAAGTACAAGAAGACTAACTCTTCTTACTGACTATGTTTTGAACCATTCCTGTGACACTAGTTATGGATTCCGATTCTTCACTTCAGGTTTACTGTATCCCTCTTACCTTCTTATTGACGATGAAACACAGAAATTGCATCGGAATTAAATACAGAAGGCACAATGCCGAATTAAGTTCAAGAAGACTGACTCTTCTTACTGTCTATTTCTGAACCAGTCCTTTGACACTAGTTATAGACTCCGATGCTTCACTCCCGGTTTACTGTATCCCCTGGTCCTTCTTATTGACGATGAAACACAGAAATTGCATCGGAATTAAATACAAAAGGCACAGTGCAGAATTAAGTACAAGGAGACTGACTCTTCTTACTGTCTATGTTTTGAACCATTCCTGTGACACTAGTTATAGATTCCGATGCTTCACTCCAGGTTTACTGTATCCCTTGGACCTTCTTATTGATGATGAAACACAGAAATTGCACCGGAATTAAATACAAAAGGCACAATGACGACTTAAGGTCAAGAAGACTGACTCTTCTTACTGACTATGTTTTGAACCATTCCTGTGACACTAGCTATAGATTCCGATGCTTCACTTCAGGTTTACTGTACCGCTCTGACCTTCTTATTGACGATGAAACACAGAAACTGCATCGGAATTACATACAAAATGCACAATGCCGACTTAAGTACAAGAAGACTGACTCTTGTTACTGTCTGTGTTTTGAACCGTTCCATTGACACTAGTTATAGATTCCGATGCTTCACTCCAGGTTTACTGTATCCCTTGGAACTTGTTATTGACGATTGAACACAGAAATTGCATCGGAATTAAATAGAAAAGGTACAATGCCGACTTAAGTACAACAAGACTGAATCTTCTTACTGACTATGTTTTGAACCATACCTGTGACACTAGTTATAGATTCCGATGCTTCACCTCAGGTTTACTGTATCCCTTGGACCTTCTTATTGACAATGAAACACAGAAATTGCATCGGAATTAAATACAAAAGGCAAAATGCCGACTTAAGTACACGAAGACTGACTCTTCTTACTGTCTATGTTTTGAACTATTCCTGTGACACTAGTTATAGATTCCGATGCTACACTCCAGGTTTACTGTATCCCTTGGACCTTCTTATTGACGATGAAACACACAAATTGCATCGGAATTAAATAGAAAAGGCACTATGCCGACGTAAGTACAAGAAGACTGACTCTTCTTACTGTCTATGTTTTGAACCATTCCTGTGACACTAGTTATAGTTTCCGATACTTCACTCCAGGTTTACTGTATCCCTTGGACCTTCTTATTGACGATGAGACACAGAAATTGCATCGAAATTAAATAGAAAAGACACAATGCCGTCTTAACTACAAGAAGACTGACTCTTCTTACTGACTATGTTTTGAACCATTCCTGTGACACTAGTTATAGATTCCGATGCTACCCTTCAGGATTACTGTATCCCTCTGACCTTCTTATTGACGATGAAACACAGAAATTGCATCGGAATTATATAGAAAAGGCACAATGCCAACTTAAGTACAAGAAGACTGACTCTTCTTACTGACTATGTTTTGAACTATTCCTGTGAAACTAGTTATAGATTCCGATGCTTCACCTCAGGTTTACTGTATCCCTTGGACCTTCCTATTGACGATGAAACACAGAAATTGCATCGGAATTAAATACAAAAGGCACAATGCCGACTTAAGTACAGGAAGACTGACTCTCCTTTCTGACTATGCTTTGAACCATTCCTGTGACACTAGTTATGAATTCCGATGCTTCACTTCAGGTTTAGTGTATCCCTCTGACCTTCTTATGGACGATGAAACACAGAAATTGCATCGGAATTAAATACAAAAGGCACAATGCCGACTTAAGTACAAGAAGACTAACTCCTCTTACTGACTATGTTTGAACTATTCCTGTGACACTAGTTATGGATTCCGATGCTTCACTTCAGGTTTACTGTATCCCTCTGACCTCCTTATTGACGATGAAACACAGCAATTGCATCGGAATTAAATACAGAAGGCACAATGCCGAATTAAGTTCAAGAAGACTGTCTCTTCTTACTGTCTATTTTTGAACCAGGCCTTTGACACTAGTTATAGACTCCGATGCTTCACTCCAGGTTTACTGTATCCCTTGGTCCTTCTTCTTGACGATGAAACACAGAAATTGCATAGGAATTAAATACAAAAGGTACAGTGCAGAATTAAGTACAAGGAGACTGACTCTTCTTACTGTCTATCTTATGAACCATTCCTGTGACAGTAGTTATAGATTCCAAAGCTTCACTCCAGGTTTACTGTATCCCTTGGACCTTCGTATTGATGATGAAACACAGAAATAGCATCGGAATTAAATACAAAAGGCACAATGACGACTTAAGTACAAGAAGACTGACTCTTCTTACTGACTATGTTTTGAACCATTCCTGTGACACTAGCTATAGATTCCGATGCTTCACTTCAGGTTTACTGTACCCCTCTGACCTTCTTATTGACGATGAAACACAGAAACTGCATCGGAATTAAATACAAAAAGCACAATGCCGATTTAAGTACAAGGAGACTGACTCTTCTTACTGACTATGTTTTGAACCATTCCTGTGACACTAGTTATAGATTCCGATGCTTCACTCCAGGTTTACTGTATGCCTTGGAACTTGTTATTGACGATGAAACACAGAAATTGCATCGGAATTAAATAGAAAAGGTACAATGCCGACTTAAGTACAAGAAGACTGAATCTTCTTACTGACTATGTTTTGAACCATTCCTGTGACACTAGTTATAGATTGCGATGCTTCACCTCAGGTTTACTGTATCCCTTGGACCTTCTTATTGATGATGAAACACAGAAATTGCATCGGAATTAAATACAAAAGGCAAAATGCCGACTTAAGTACACGAAGACTGACTCTTCTTACTGTCTATGTTTTGAACTATTCCTGTGACACTAGTTATAGATTCCGATGCTACACTCCAGGTTTACTGTATCCCTTGGACCTTCTTATTGACGATGAAACACAGAAATTGCATCGGAATTGAATACAAAAGGCACAATGACGACTTAAGGACAAGAACACTGACTCTTCTTACTGACTATGTTTTGAACGATTCCTGTGACACTAGTTACAGATCCCGATGCTTCACTCCAGGTTTACTGTATCCCTTGGACCTTCTTATTGACGATGAAACACAGAAATTGCATCGGAATTAAATACAAAAGGCACAATGCCGACTTAAGTACAAGAAGACTGACTCTTCTTACTGACTATGCTTTGAACCATTCCTGTGACACTAGTTATGGATTCCGATGCTTCACTTCAGGTTTATTGTATCCCTCTGTCCTTCTTATTGACGATGAAACACAGAAATTGCATCGGAATTGAATTCAAAAGGCACAATGCCGACTTAAGTTCTAATGACTGACTCTTCTTACAGTCTATGAACCAGTCCTGTGACACTAGTTATAGACTCCGATGCTTCACTCCAGGTTTACCGTATCCCTTGGTCCTTCTTATTGACGATTAAACACAGAAATTGCATCGGAATTAAATAGAAAAGGCACAATGCCGACTTAGGTACAAGAAGACTGACTCTTCTTACTGACTATGTTTTGAACCACTCCTGTGACACTAGTTATAAATTCCGAAGCTACACTTCAGGTTTACTGTATCCCTTGGACATTCTTATTGACGATGAAACACAGAAATTGCATCGGAATTAAATACTAAAGGCACAGTGCAGAATTAAGTACAAGGAGACTGACTCTTCTTACTGTCTGTGTTTTGAAATATTCCATTGACACTAGTTATAGATTCCGATGCTTCAATCCAGGTTTACTGTACCCCTTGGACCTTGTTATTGACGATGAAACACAGAAATTGCATCGGAATTAAATAGAAAAGGTACAATGCCGACTTAAGTACAAGAAGACTGACTCTTCTTACTGACAATGTTTTGAACCATTCCTGTGACACTACTTATAGATTCCGATGCTTCACCTCAGGTTTACTGTATGCCTTGGACCTTCTTATTGACGATAAAACACAGAAATTTCATCGGAGTTAAATAGAAAAGGCACTATGCCGACGTAAGTACAAGATGACTGACTCTTCTTACGGTCTATGTTTTGAACCATTCCTGTGACACTAGTTATAGTTTCCGATGCTTCACTCCAGGTTTACTGTATCCCTTGGACCTTCTTATTGACGATGAAACACAGAAATTGCATCGGAATTAAATACAAAAGGCACAATGCCGACTTAAGTACAAGAAGACTGACTCGTCTTACTGACTATGCTTTGAACCATTCCTGTGACACTAGTTATAGATTCCGATGCTTCCCTTCAGGATTACTGTATCCCTCTGACATTCTTATTGACAATGAAACACAGAAGTTGCATCGGAATTAAATAGAAAAGGCACAATGCCAACTTAAGAACAAGGAGACTGACTCCTCTTACTGACTATGTTTTGCACTATTCCTGTGACACTAGCTATAGATTCCGATGCTTCACTTCAGGTTTACTGTATCCCTCTCACCTTCTTAATGACGATGAAACACAGACATTGCATCGTAATTAAATCCAAAAGGCACAATGCCGACTTAAGTACAAGAAGACTGACTCTTCTTACCGTCCATGTTTTGAACCATACCATTGACACTAGTTATAGATTCCGATGCTTCACTCCAGGTTTACTGTATCCCTTGGACCTTCTTATTGACGATGAAACACACAAATTGCATCGGAATTAAATAGAGAAGGCACTATGCCGACTTAAGTACAAGAAGACTGACTCTTCGTACTGACTATGATTTGAACGATTCCTGTGACACTAGTTATATATCCCGATGCTTCACTTCAGGTTCACTGTATCCCTTGAACGTTCTTATTGACTATGAAACACAAAAATTGCATCGGAATTAAATACAAAAGGCAAAATGCCGACTGAATTGCACGAAGACTGACTCTTCTTACAGTCTATGATTTGAGCCATTCCTGTGATACTAGTTACAGATTCCGATGCTTCACTCCAGGTTTTCTGTATCCCTTGGACCTTCTTATTGACGATGAAACACAGAAATTGCATCGGAATTAAATACAAAAGGCACAATGCCGACTTCAGTACAAGAAGACTGACTCTTCTTACTGACTATGTTTTGAACCATTCCTGTGACACTAGTTATGGATACCGATGCTTCACTTCAGGTTTACTGTATCCCTCTGACCTTCTTATTGGCGATGAAACACAGAAATTGCATCGGAATTGTATACAAATGGCACAATGCCGAATTAAGTTCAAGAAGACTGACTCTTCTTACTGTCTAATTTTGAACCAGTCCTGTGACACTAGATATAGACTCCGATGCTTCACTCCAGGTTTACTGTATCCCTTGGTCCTTCTTATTGACGATTAAACACAGAAATTGCATCGGAATTAAATAGAAAAGGCACAATGCCGACTTAAGTACTAGAAGACTGACTCTTCTTACTGACTATGTTATGAACCATTCGTGTGACACTAGTTATAAATTCCGATGCTACACTTCAGGTTCACTGTATCCCTTGGACATTCTTATTGACGATGAAACACAGAAATTTCATCGGAATTAAATACAAAAGGCACAGTGCAGAATTAAGTACAAGGAGACTGACTCTTCTTACTGTCTATGTTTTGAATTATTCCATTGACACTAGTTATAGATTCCGATGCTTCCCTTCAGGATTACTGTATCCCTCTGACCTTCTTATTGACGATGAAACACAGATATTGCATCGGAATTAAATAGAAAAGGCACAATGCCAACTTAAGTACAAGAAGACTGACTCTTCTTACTGACTATGATTTGAACCATTCCTGTGAAACTAGTTATAGATTCCGATGCTTCACCTCAGGTTTACTGTATCCCTTGGACCTTCTTATTGACGATGAAACACAGAAATTGCATCGGAATTAAATACAAAAGGCAAAAAGCTGACTTAAGTACACGAAGGCTGACTCTTCTTACTGTCTATGTTTTGAACTATTCCTGTGACACTAGTTATAGATTCCGATGCTACGCTCCAGGTTTACTGTATCCCTTGGACCTTCTTATTGACGATGAAACACAGAAATTGCATCGGAATTGAATACAAAAGGCACAATGCCGAATTAAGTTCAAGAAGACTGACTCTTCTTACTGTCTATTTTTGAACCAGTCCTGTGACACTAGTTATAGACTCCGAAGCTTCACTCCAGGTTGACTGTATCCCTTGGTCCTTCTTATTGACGATTAAACACAGAAATTGCATCGGAATTAAATAGAAACGGCACAATGCCGACTTCAGTACAAGAAGACTGACTCTTCTTACTGACTATGTTTTGAACAATTCCTGTGACACTAGCTATAGATTCCGATGCTACACTCCAGGTTTACTGTATCCCTTGGACCTTCTTATTGACGATGAAACACAGACATTGCATCGTAATTAAATCCAAAAGGCACAATGCCGACTTAAGTACAAGAAGACTGACTCTTCTTACCATCCATGTTTTGAACCATACCATTGACAGTAGTTATAGATTCCGATGCTTCACTCCAGGTTTACTGTATCCCTTGGACCTTCTTATTGACGATGAAACACACAAATTGCATCGGAATTAAATAGAAAAGGCACTATGCCGACTTAAGTACAAGAACACTGACTCTTCGTACTGACTATGATTTGAACGATTACTGTGACACTAGTTATTTATCCCGATGCTTCACTTCAGGTTCACTGTATCCCTTGGACCTTCTTATTGACTATGAAACACAAAAATTGCATCGGATTTGAATACAAAAGGCAAAATGCCGACTGAAGTGCACGAAGACTGACTCTTCTTACAGTCTATGATTTGAACCATTCCTGTGACACTAGTTACAGATTCCGATGCTTCACTCGAGGTTTTCTGTATCCCTTGGACCTTCTTATTGACGATGAAACACAGAAATTGCATCGGAATGAATTACAAAAGGCACAATGCCGACTTAAGTACAAGAAGACTGACTCTTCTTACTGACTATGTTTTGAACCATTCCTGTGACACTAGTTATGGATTCCGATGCTTCACTTCAGGTTTACTGTATCCCTTGGTCCTTCTTATTGACGATTAAACACAGAAATTGCATCAGAATTAAATAGAAAAGGCACAATGCCGACTTAAGTACAAGAAGACTGACTCTTCTTACTGACTATGTTATGAACCATTCGTGTGACACTAGTTATAAATTCCGATGCTACACTTCAGGTTCACTGTATCCCTTGGACATTCTTATTGACGATGAAACACAGAAATTGCATCGGAATTAAATACAAAAGCACAGTGCAGAATTAAGTACAAGGAGACTGACTCTTCTTACTGTCTATGTTTTGAAATATTCCATTGACACTAGTTATAGATTCCGATGCTTCACTCCAAGTTTACTGTATCCCTTGAACCTTCTTATTGACGATGAGACTCAGAAATTGCATCGAAATTAAATAGAAAAGGCACAATGCCGTCTTAACTACAAGAAGACTGACTCTTCTTACTGACTATGTTTTGAACCATTCCTGTAACACTAGTTATAGTTTCCGATGCTACCCTTCAGGATTACTGTATCCCTCTGACCTTCTTATTGACGAAGAAACACAGAAATTGCATCGGAATTAAATAGAAAAGGCAGAATGCAAACTTAAGTACAAGAAGACTGACTCTTCTTACTGACTATGTTTTGAACCATTCCTGTGACACTAGTTATAGATTCCGATGCTACCCTTCAGGATTACTGTATCCCTCTGACCTTCTTATTGACGATGAAACACAGAAATTGCATCGGAATTAAATAGAAAAGGCAGAATGCCAACTTAAGTACAAGAAGACTGACTCTTCTTACTGACTATGTTTTGAACCATCCCTGTGACACTAGTTATAGATTCAGATGCTTCACCTCAGGTTTACTGTATGCCTTGGACCTTCTAATTGACGATAAAACACAGAAATTGCATCGGATTTAAATACAAAAGGCAAATTGCCGACTTAAGTACACGAAGACTGACTCTTCTTACTGTCTATGCTTTGAACCATTCCTGTGACACTAGTTATAGATTCCGATGTTACACTCCAGGTTTACTGTATCCCTTGGACCTCCTTATTGACGATGAAACACAGAAATTGCATCGAAATTAAATAGAAATTGCACAATGCCGTCTTAACTACAAGAAGACTGACTCTTCTTACTGACTATGTTTTGAACCATTCCTGTGACACTAGTTATAGATTCCGATGCTTCCCTTCAGGATTACTGTATCCCTCTGACCTTCTTATTGACGATGAAACACAGAAATTGCATCGGAATTAAATAGAAAAGGCACAATGCCAACTTAAGTACAAGAAGACTGACTCGTCTTACTGACTATGCTTTGAACCATTCCTGTGAAACTAGTTATAGATTCCGATGCTTCACCTCAGGTTTACTGTATCCTTTGGACCTTCCTATTGACGATGAAACACAGAAATTCCATCGGAATGAAATACAAAAGGCACAATGCCGACTTAAGTACAAGAAGACTGACTCTCCTTTCTGACTATGCTTTGAACCATTCCTGTGACACTAGTTATGAATTCCGATGCTTCTTTTCAGGTTTAGTGTATGCCTCTGACCTTCTTATTGACGATGAAACACAGAAATTGCACCGGAATTAAATACAAAAGGCACAATGCAGACTCAAGTACAAGAACACTGACTCTTCTTACTGTCTATGTTTTGAACCATACCATTGACACTAGTTATAGATTTCGATGCTTGACTCCTGGTTTACTGTATCCCGAGGACCTTCTTATTGACGATGAAACACACAAATTGCATCGGAATTAAATAGATAAGGCACTATGCCGACTTAAGTACAAGAAGACTGACTCTTCTTACTGACTATGTTTGAACGATTCCTGTGACACTAGTTACAGATCCCGATGCTTCACTTCAGGTTTACAGTATACCTTGGACCTTCTTATTGACGATGAAACACAGAAATTGCATCGGAATTAAATACAAAAGGCAAAATGCCGACTGAAGTACACGAAGACTGACTCTTCTTACTGTCTATTTTTGAACCAGTCCTGTGACACTAGTTATAGACTCCGATGCTTCACTCCAGGTTTACTGTATCCCTTGGTCCTTCTTATTGACGATTAAACACAGAAATTGCATCGGAATTAAATAGAAATGGCACAATGCCGACTTCAGTACAAGAAGACTGACTCTTCTTACTGACTATGTTTTGAACCATTCCTGTGACACTAGCAATAGATTCCGATGCTACACTCCAGGTTTACTGTATCCCTTGGACCTTCTTATTGACGATGAAACACAGACATTGCATCGTAATTAAATCCAAAAGGCACAATGCCGACTTAAGTACAAGAAGACTGACTCTTCTTACCGTCCATGTTTTGAACCATACCATTGACACTAGTTATAGATTCCGATGCTTCACTCCAGGTTTACTGTATCCCATGGACCTTCTTATTGACGATGAAACACACAAATTGCATCGGAATTAAATAGAAAAGGCACTATGCCGACTTAAGTACAAGAACACTGACTCTTCGTACTGACTATGATTTGAACGATTCCTGTGACACTAGTTATTTATCCCGATGCTTCACTTCATGTTCACAGTATCCCTTGGACCTTCTTATTGACTATGAAACACAAAAATTGCATCGGAATTGAATACAAAAGGCAAAATGCCGACTGAAGTGCACGAAGACTGACTCTTCTTACAGTCTATGATTTGAACCATTCCTGTGACACTAGTTACAGATTCCGATGCTTCACTCGAGGTTTTCTGTATCCCTTGGACCTTCTTATTGACGATGAAACACAGAAATTGCATCGGAATTAAATACAAAAGGCACAATGCCGACTTAAGTACAAGAAGACTGACTCTTCTTACTGACTATGTTTTGAACCATTCCTGTGACACTAGTTATGGATTCCGATGCTTCACTTCAGGTTTACTGTATCCCTTGGTCCTCCTTAGTGACGATTAAACACAGAAATTGCATCGGAATTAAATAGAAAAGGCACAATGCCGACTTAAGTACAAGAAGACTGACTCTTCTTACTGACTATGTTATGAACCATTCGTGTGACACTAGTTATAAATTCCGATGCTACACTTCAGGTCCACTGTATCCCTTGGACATTCTTATTGACGATGAAACACAGAAATTGCATCGGAATTAAAAACAAAAGCACAGTGCAGAATTAAGTACAAGGAGACTGACTCTTCTTACTGTCTATGTTTTGAAATATTCCATTGACACTAGTTATAGATTCCGATGCTTCACTCCAAGTTTTCTGTATCCCTTGGACCTTCTTATTGACGATGAGACACAGAAATTGCATCGAAATTAAATAGAAAAGGCACAATGCCGTCTTAACTACAAGAAGACTGACTCTTCTTACTGACTATGTTTTGAACCATTCCTGTGACACTAGTTATAGATTCCGATGCTACCCTTCAGGATTACTGTATCCCTCTGACCTTCTTATTCACGATGAAACACAAAAATTGCATCGGAATTAAATAGAAAAGGCAGAATGCAAACTTAAGTACAAGAGGACTGACTCTTCTTACTGACTATGTTTTGAACCATTCCTGTGACACTAGTTATAGATTCCGATGCTACCCTTCAGGATTACTCTATCCCTCTGACCTTCTTATTGACGATGAAACACAGAAATTGCATCGGAATTAAATAGAAAAGGCAGAATGCCAACTTAAGTACAAGAAGACTGACTCTTCTTACTGACTATGTTTTGAACCATTCCTGTGACACTAGTTATAGATTCAGATGCTTCACCTCAGGTTTACTGTATGACTTGGACCTTCTCATTGACGATAAAACACAGAAATTGCATCGGATTTAAATACAAAAGGCAAAATGCCGACTTAAGTACACGAAGACTGGCTCTTCTTACTGTCTATGCTTTGAACCATTCCTGTGACACTAGTTATAGATTCCGATGCTACACTCCAGGTTTACTGTATCCCTTGGACCTCCTTATTGACGATGAAACACACAAATCGCATCGGAATTAAATAGAAAAGGCACTATGCCGACGTAAGTACAAGAAGACTGACTCTTCTTACTGTCTATGTTTCGAACCTTTCCTGTGACACTAGTTATAGTTTCCGATGCTTCACTCCAGGATTACTGTATCCCTTGGACCTTCTTATTGACGATGAAACACAGAAATTGCATCGAAATTAAATAGAAATTGCACAATGCCGTCTTAACTACAAGAAGACTGACTCTTCTTACTGACTATGTTTTGAACCATTCCTGTGACACTAGTTATAGATTCCGATGCTTCCCTTCAGGATTACTGTATCCCTCTGACCTTCTTATTGACGATGAAACACAGAAATTGCATCGGAATTAAATAGAAAAGGCACAATGCCAACTTAAGTACAAGAAGACTGACTCTTCTTACTGACTATGTTTTGAACCATTCCTGTGAAACTAGTTATAGATTCCGATGCTTCACCTCAGGTTTACTGTATCCCTTGGACCTTCCTATTGACGATGAAACACAGAAATTCCATCGGAATGAAATACAAAAGGCACAATGCCGACTTAAGTACAAGAAGACTGACTCTCCTTTCTGACTATGCTTTGAACCATTCCTGTGACACTAGTTATGAATTCCGATGCTCCTTTTCAGGTTTAGTGTATCCCTCTGACCTTCTTATTGACGATGAAACACAGAAATTGCACCGGAATTAAATACAAAAGGCACAATGCCGACTCAAGTACAAGAACACTGACTCTTCTTACTGTCTATGTTTTGAACCATACCATTGACACTAGTTATAGATTTCGATGCTTGACTCCTGGTTTACTGTATCCCTAGGACCTTCTTATTGACGATGAAACACACAAATTGCATCGGAATTAAATAGATAAGGCACTATGCCGACTTAAGTACAAGAAGACTGACTCTTCTTACTGACTATGTTTGAACGATTCCTGTGACACTAGTTACAGATCCCGATGCTTCACATCAGGTTTACTGTATACCTTGGACCTTCTTATTGACGATGAAATACAGAAATTGCATCGGAATTAAATACAAAAGGCAAAATGCCGACTGAAGTACACGAAGACTGACTCTTCTTAATGTCTATGATTTGAACCATTCCTGTGACACTAGTTACAGATTCCGATGTTTGCCTCCAGGTTTACTGTATCCCTTGGACCTTTCTATTGACGATGAAACACAGAAATTGCATCGGAATTAAATACAAAATGCACAATGCCGACTTAAGTACAAGAAGACTAACTCTTCTTACTGACTATGTTTTGAACCATTCCTGTGACACTAGTTAAGGATTCCGATGCTTCACTTCAGGTTTACTGTATCCCTCTGACCTTCTTATTGACGATGAAACACAGAAATTGCATCGGAATCAAATACAGAGGGCACAATGACGACTTAAGGACAAGAAGACTGAATCTTCTTACTGACTATGCTTTGAACCATTCCTGTGACACTAGCTATAGATTCCGATGCTTCACTTCAGGTTTACTGTACCCCTCGGACCTTCTTATTGACGATGAAACACAGAAACTGCATCGGAATTAAATACAAAAGGCACAATGCCGACTTAAGTACAAGAAGACTGACTCTTCTTACTGTCTATGTTTTGAACCATTCCATTGACACTAGTTGTAGATTCAGATGCTTCACTCCAGGTTTACTGTATCCCTTGGAACTTGTTATTGACGATGAAACACAGAAATTGCATCGGAATTAAATAGAAAAGGTACAATGCCGACTTAAGTACAAGAAGACTGAATCTTCTTACTGACTATGTTTTGTTATTGACGATGAAACACAGAAATTGCATCGGAATTAAATAGAAAAGGTACAATGCCGACTTAAGTACAAGAAGACTGAATCTTCTTACTGACTATGATTTGAACCATTCCTGTGACACTAGTTATAGATTCCGATGCTTCACCTCAGGTTTACTGTATGCCTTGGACCTTCTTATTGACGATAAAACACAGAAATTGCATCGGAATTAAATACAAAAGGCAAAATGCCAACTTAAGTACACGAAGACTGACTCTTCTTACTGTCTATGCTTTGAACCATTCCTGTGACACTAGTTATAGATTCCGATGCTACACTCCAGGTTTACTGTATCCCTTGGAGCTTCTTATTGACGATGAAACACACAAATTGCATCGGAATTAAATAGAAAAGGCACTATGCCGACGTAAGTACAAGAAGACTGACTCTTCTTACTGTCTATGTTTCGAACCATTCCTGTGACACTAGTTATAGTTTCCGATGCTTCACTCCAGGTTTACTGTATCCCTTGGACCTTCGTATTGACGATGAAACACAGAAATTGCATCGAAATTAAATAGAAAAGGAACAATGCCGTCTTAACTGCAAGAAGAATGACTCTTCTTACTGACTATGTTTTGAACCATTCCTGTGACAGTAGTTATAGAGTCCGATGCTTCCCTTCAGGATTACTGTATCCGTCTGACCTTCTTATTGACGATGAAACACAGAAATTGCACCGGAATTAAATACAAAAGGCACAATGCCGACTCAAGTACAAGAACACTGACTCTTCTTACTGTCTATGTTTTGAACCATACCATTGACACTAGTTATAGATTTCGATGCTTGACTCCTGGTTTACTGTATCCCTAGGACCTTCTTATTGACGATGAAACACACAAATTGCATCGGAATTAAATAGATAAGGCACTATGCCGACTTAAGTACAAGAAGACTGACTCTTCTTACTGACTATGTTTGAACGATTCCTGTGACACTAGTTACAGATCCCGATGCTTCACTTCAGGTTTACTGTATACCTTGGACCTTCTTATTGACGATGAAACACAGAAATTGCATCGGAATTAAATACAAAAGGCAAAATGCCGACTGAAGTACACGAAGACTGACTCTTCTTACTGTCTATGTTTTGAACCATTCCTGTGACACTAGTTACAGATTCCGATGTTTGCCTCCAGGTTTACTGTATCCCTTGGACCTTTCTATTGATGATGAAACACAGAAATTGCATCGGAATTAAATACAAAATGCACAATGCCGACTTAAGTACAAGAAGACTAACTCTTCTTACTGACTATGTTTTGAACCATTCCTGTGACACTAGCTATAGATTCCGATGCTTCACTTCAGGTTTACTGTACCCCTCGGACCTTCTTATTGACGATGAAATACAGAAACTGCATCGGAATTAAATACAAAAGGCACAATGCCGACTTAAGTACAAGAAGACTGACTCTTCTTACTGTCTATGTTTTGAACCATTCCATTGACACTAGTTATAGATTCAGATGCTTCACTCCAGGTTTACTGTATCCCTTGGAACTTGTTATTGACGATGAAACACAGAAATTGCATCGGAATTAAATAGAAAAGGTACAATGCCGACTTAAGTACAAGAAGACTGAATCTTCTTACTGACTATGTTTTGTTATTGACGATGAAACACAGAAATTGCATCGGAATTAAATAGAAAAGGTACAATGCCGACTTAAGTACAAGAAGACTGAATCTTCTTACTGACTATGCTTTGAACCATTCCTGTGACACTAGTTATAGATTCCGATGCTTCACCTCAGGTTTACTGTATGCCTTGGACCTTCTTATTGACGATAAAACACAGAAATTGCATCGGAATTAAATACAAAAGGCAAAATGCCAACTTAAGTACACGAAGACTGACTCTTCTTACTGTCTATGCTTTGAACCATTCCTGTGACACTAGTTATAGATTCCGATGCTACACTCCAGGTTTACTGTATCCCTTGGAGCTTCTTATTGACGATGAAACACACAAATTGCATCGGAATTAAATAAAAAAAGGCACTATGCCGACGTAAGTACAAGAAGACTGACTCTTCTTACTGTCTATGTTTCGAACCATTCCTGTGACACTAGTTATAGTTTCCGATGCTTCACTCCAGGTTTACTGTATCCCTTGGACCTTCGTATTGACGATGAAACACAGAAATTGCATCGAAATTAAATAGAAAAGGCACAATGCCGTCTTAACTGCAAGAAGACTGACTCTTCTTACTGACTATGTTTTGAACCATTCCTGTGACAGTAGTTATAGATTCCGATGCTTCCCTTCAGGATTACTGTATCCGTCTGACCTTCTTATTGACGATGAAACACAGATATTGCATCGGAATTAAATAGATAAGGCACAATGCCAACTTAAGTACAAGAAGACTGACTCTTCTTACTGACTATGTTTTGAACCATTCCTGTGAAACTAGTTATAGATTCCGATGCTTCACCTCAGGTTTACTGTATCCCTTGGACCTTCTTATTGACGATGAAACACAGAAATTCCATCGGAATTAAATACAAAAGGCACAATGCCGACTTAAGTACAAGAAGACTGACTCTCCTTTCTGACTATGCTTTGAACCATTCCTGTGACACTAGTTATGAATTCCGATGCTTCATTTCAGGTTTAGTGTATCCCTCTGACCTTCTTATTGACGATGAAACACAGAAATTGCATCGGAATTAAATGCAAAAGGCACAATGCCGACTTAAGTACAAGAACACTGACTCTTCTTACTGTCTATGTTTTGAACCATACCATTGACACTAGTTATAGATTCCGATGCTTGACTCTTGGTTTACTGTATCCCTTGGACCTTCTTATTGACGATGAAACACACAAATTGCATCGGAATTAAATACAAAAGGCAAAATGCCGACTGAAGTACACGAAGACTGACTCTTCTTACTGTCTATGATTTGAACCATTCCTGTGACACTAGTTACAGATTCCGATGTTTCCATCCAGGTTTACTGTATCCCTTGGACCTTCCTATTGACGAAGAAACACAGATATTGCATCGGATTTAGATACAAAAGGCACAGTGCAGAATTAAGTACAAGGAGACTGACTCTTCTTACTGTCTATGTTTTGAACCATTCCTGTGACACTAGTTATAGATTCCGATGCTTCACTCCAGGTTTACTGTATCCCTTGGACCTTCTTATTGATGATGAAACACAGAAATTGCACCGGAATTAAGTACAAAAGGCACAATGCCGACTTAAGTACAAGAAGACTGACTCTTGTTACTGTCTGTGTTTTGAACCGTTCCATTGACACTAGTTATAGATTCCGATGCTTCACTCCAGGTTTACTGTTTCCTTTGGAACTTGTCATTGACGATTGAACACAGAAATTGCATCGGAATTAAATAGAAAAGGTACAATGCCGACTTAAGTACAAAGAGACTGAATCTTCTTACTGACTATGTTTTGACCCATTCCTGTGACACTAGTTATAGATTCCGATGCTTCACCTCAGGTTTACTGTATCCCTTGGACCTTCTTATTGACGATGAAACACAGAAATTGCATCGGAATTAAATAGAAAAGGCAAAATGCCGACTTAAGTACACGAAGACTGACTCTTCTTACTGTCTATGTTTTGAACTATTCCTGTGACACTAGTTATAGATTCCGATGCTACACTCCAGGTTTACTGTATCCCTTGGACCTTCTTATTGACGATGAAACACAGAAATTGCATCGGAATTGAATACAAACGCACAATGCTGAATTAAGTTCAAGAAGACTGACTCTTCTTACTGTCTATTTTTGAACCAGTCCTGTGACACTAGTTATAGACTCCGATGCATCACTCCAGGTTTACTGTATCCCTTGGTCCTTCTTATTGACGATTAAACACAGAAATTGCTTCGGAATTAAATAGAAATGGCGCAAAGCCGACTTAAGTACAAGAAGACTGACTCATCTTACTGACTATGTTTTGAACCATTCCTGTGACACTAGTTGTAAATTCCGATGCTACACTTCAGGTTTACTGTATCCCTTGGACATTCTTATTGACGATGAAACAAAGGAATTGCATCGGAATTAAATACAAAAGGCACAGTGCAGAATTAAGTACAAGGAGACTGACTCTTCTTACTGTCTATGTTTTGAACCATTCCTGTGACACTAGTTATAGATTCCGATGCTTCACCTCAGGTTTACTGTATGCCTTGGACCTTCTTATTGACGATAAAACACAGAAATTGAATCGGAATTAAATACAAAAGGCAAAATGCCGACTTAAGTACACGAAGACTGACTCTTCTTACTGTCTATGCTTTGAACCATTCCTGTGACACTAGTTATAGATTCCGATGCTACACTCCAGGTTTACTGTATCCCTTGGACCTTCTTATTGACGATGAAACACACAAATGCATCGGAATTAAATAGAAAAGGCACTATGCCGACGTAAGTACAAGAAGACTGACTCTTCTTACTGTCTATGTTTTGAACCATTCCTGTGACACTAGTTATAGTTTCCGATGCTTCACTCCAGGTTTACTGTATCCCTTGGACCTTCTTATTGACGATGAGACACAGAAATTGCATCGAAATTAAATAGAAAAGGCACAATGCCGTCTTAACTACAAGAAGACTGACTCTTCTTACTGACTAAGATTTGAACCATTCCTGTGACACTAGTTATAGATTCCGATGCTACCCTTCAGGATTACTGTATCCCTCTGACGTTCTTATTGACGATGAAACACAGAAATTGCATCGGAATTATATAGAAAAGGCACAATGCCAACTTAAGTACAAGAAGACTGACTCTTCTTACTGACTATGTTTTGAACCATTCCTGTGAAACTAGTTATAGATTCCGATGCTTCACCTCAGGTTTACTGTATCCCTTGGACCTTCCTATTGACGATGAAACACAGAAATTGCATCGGAATTAAATACAAAAGGCACAATGCCGACATAAGTACAGGAAGACTGACTCTCCTTTCTGACTATGCTTTGAACCATTCCTGTGACACTAGTTATGAATTCCGATGCTTCACTTCAGGTTTAGTGTATCCCTCTGACCTTCTTATTGACGATGAAACACAGAAATTGCATCGGAATTGAATACAAAACGCACAATGCCGACTTAAGTACAGGAAGACTAACTCCTCTTACTGACTATGTTTGAACCATTCCTGTGACGCTAGTTATGGATTCCGATGCTTCACTTCAGGTTTACTGTATCCCTCTGACCTGCTTATTGACGATGAAACACAGAAATTGCATCGGAATTAAATACAGAAGGCACAATGCCGAATTAAGTTCAAGAAGACTGACTCTTCTTACTGTCTATTTGTGAACCAGTCCTTTGACACTAGTTATAGACTCCGATGCTTCACTCCGGGTTTACTGTATCCCTTGGTCCTTCTTCTTGACGATGAAACACAGAAATTGCAAAGGAATTAAATACAAAAGGCACAGTGCAGAATTGAGTACAAGGAGACTGACTCTTCTTACTGTCTATCTTTTGAACCATTCCTGTGACAGTAGTTATAGATTCCAAAGCTTCACTCCAGGTTTATTGTATCCCTTGGACCTTCTTATTGATGATGAAACACAGAAATAGCATCGGAATTAAATACAAAAGGCACAATGACGACTTAAGTACAAGAAGACTGACTCTTCTTACTGACTATGTTTTGAACCATTCCTGTGACACTAGCTATAGATTCCGATGCTTCATTCAGGTTTACTGTACCCCTCTGACCTTCTTATTGACGATGAAACACAGAAACTGCATCGGAATTAAATACAAAAGGCACAATGCCGATTTAAGTACAAGAAGACTGACTCTTCTTAATGTCTATGTTTTGAACCATTCCATTGACACTAGTTATAGATTCCGATGCTTCACTCCAGGTTTACTGTATCCCTTGGAACTCGTTATTGACGATGAAACACAGAAATTGCATCGGAATTAAATAGAAAAGGTACAATGCCGACTTAAGTACACGAAGACTGAATCTTCTTACTGACTATGTTTTGAACAATTCCTGTGACACTAGTTATAGATTGCGATGCTTCACCTCAGGTTTACTGTATCCCTTGGACCTTCTTATTGACGATGAAACACAGAAATTGCATCGAAATTAAATACAAAAGGCAAAATGCCGACTTAAGTACACGAAGACTGACTCTTCTTACTGTCTATGTTTTGAACTATTCCTGTGACACTAGTTATAGATTCCGATGCTACACTCCAGGTTTACTGTATCCCTTGGACCTTCTTATTGACGATGAAACACAGAAATTGCATTGGAATTGAATACAAAAGGCACAATGACGACTTAAGGACAAGAAGACTGACTCTTCTTACTGACTATGTTTTGAACGATTCCTGTGACACTAGTTACAGATCCCGATGCTTCACTCCAGGTTTACTGTATCCCTTGGACCTTCTTATTGACGATGAAACACAGAAATTGCATCGGAATTAAATACAAAATGCACAATGCCGACTTAAGTACAAGAAGACTGACTCTTCTTACTGACTATGTTTTGAACCATTCCTGTGACACTAGTTATGGATTCCGATGCTTCACTTCAGGTTTATTGTATCCCTCTGACCTTATTGACGATGAAACACAGAAATTGCATCGGAATTGAATACAAAAGGCACAATGCCGACTTAAGTTCTAATGACTGACTCTTCTTACTGTCTATTTTTGAACCAGTCCTGTGACACTAGTTATAGACTCCGATGCTTCACTCCAGGTTTACTGTATCCCTTGGTCCTTCGTATTGACGATTAAACACAGAAATTGCATCGGAATTAAATAGAAAAGGCACAATGCCGACTTAGGTACAAGAAGACTGACTCTTCTTACTGACAATGTTTTGAACCATTCCTGTGACACTACTTATAGATTCCGATGCTTCACCTCAGGTTTACTGTATGCCTTGGACCTTCTTATTGACGATAAAACACAGAAATTGCATCGGAGTTAAATAGAAAAGGCACTATGCCGACGTAAGTACAAGATGACTGACTCTTCTTACTGTCTATGTTTTGAACCATTCCTGTGACACTAGTTATAGTTTCCGATGCTTCACTCCAGGTTTACTGTATCCCTTGGACCTTCTTATTGACGATGAAAAACAGAAATTGCATCGGAATTAAATAGAAAAGGCACAATGCCGTCTTAACTACAAGAAGACTGACTCTTCTTACTGACTATGTTTTGAACCATTCCTGTGACACTAGTTATAGATTCCGATGCTTCCCTTCAGGATTACTGTATCCCTCTGACATTCTTATTGACGATGAAACACAGAAATTGCATCGGAATGAAATAGAAAAGGCACAATGCCGACTTAAGTACAAGAAGACTGACTCTTCTTACCGTCCATGTTTTGAACCATACCATTGACACTAGTTATAGATTCCGATGCTTCACTCCAGGTTTACTGTATCCCTTGGACCATCTTATTGACGATGAAACACACAAATTGCATTGGAATTGAATAGAAAAGGCACTATGCCGACTTAAGTACAAGAACACTGACTCTTCGTACTGACTATGATTTGAACGATTCCTGTGACACTAGTTATATATCCCGATGCTTCACTTCAGGTTCACTGTATCCCTTGGACCTTCTTATTGACTATGAAACACAAAAATTGCATCGGAATTGAATACAAAAGGCAAAATGCCGACTGAAGTGCACGAAGACTGACTCTTCTTACAGTCTATGATTTGAACCATTCCTGTGACACTAGTTACAGATTCCGATGCTTCACTCGAGGTTTTCTGTATCCCTTGGACCTTCTTATTGACGATGAAACACAGAAATTGCATCGGAATTAAATACAAAAGGCACAATGCCGACTTAAGTACAAGAAGACTGACTCTTCTTACTGACTATGTTTTGAACCATTCCTGTGACACTAGTTATGGATTCCGATGCTTCACTCCAGGTTTACTGTATCCCTTGGTCCTTCTTATTGACGATTGAACACAGAAATTGCATCGGAATTAAATAGAAAAGGCACAATGCCGACTTAAGTACAAGAAGACTGACTCTTCTTACTGACTATGTTATGAACCATTCGTGTGACACTAGTTATAAATTCCGATGCTACACTTCAGGTTCACTGTATCCCTTGGACATTCTTATTGACGATGAAACACAGAAATTGCATCGGAATTAAATACAAAAGCACAGTGCAGAATTAAGTACAAGGAGACTGACTCTTCTTACTGTCAATGTTTGGAAATATTCCATTGACACTAGTTATAGATTCCGAAGCTTCACTCCAAGTTTACTGTATCCCTTGGACCTTCTTATTGATGATGAAACACAGAAATTGCATCGGAATTAAATACAAAAGGCACAATGACGACTTAAGGACAAGAAGACTGACTATTCTTACTGACTATGTTTTGAACCATTCCTGTGACACTAGCTATAGATTCCGATGCTTCACTTCAGGTTTACTGTACCCCTCTGACCTTCTTATTGACGATGAAACACAGAAATTGCATCGGAATTAAATACAAAAGGCACAATGCCGACTTAAGTACAAGAAGACTTACTCTTCTTACTGTCTATGTTTTGAACCTTTCCATTGACACTAGTTATAGATTCCGATGCTTCACTCCAGGTTTACTGTATCCCTTGGATCTTGTTATTGACGATGAAACACAGAAATTGCATCGGACTTAAATAGAAAAGGTACAATGCCGACTTAAGTACAGGAAGACTGAATCTTCTTACTGACTATGTTTTGAACCATTCCTGTGACACTAGTTATAGATTCCGATGGTTGACTCCAGGTTTACTGTATCCCTTGGACCTTCTTATTGACGATGAAACACACAAATTGCATCGGAATTAAATAGATAAGGCACTATGCCGACCTAAGTACAAGAAGACTGACTCTTCTTACTGACTATGATTTGAACGATTCCTGTGACACTAGTTACAGATCCCGATGCTTCACTTCAGGTTTACTGTATCCCTTGGACCTTCTTATTGACGATGAAACACAGAAATTGCATCGGAATTAAATACAAAGGGCAAAATGTCGACTTAAGTACACGAAGACTGACTCTTCTTACTGTCTATGTTTTGAACCATTCCTGTGACACTAGTTATAGATTCCGATGCTTCACCTCAGGTTTACTGTATCCCTTGGTCCTTCTTATTGACGGTTAAACACAGAAATTGCATCGGAATTAAATCGAAATGGCACAATGCCGACTTAAGTACAAGAAGACTGACTCTTCTTACTGACTATGTTTTGAACCATTCCTGTGACACTAGTTATAAATTCCGATGCTACACTTCAGGTTTACTGTATCCCTTGGACATTCTTATTGACGATGAAACACAGAAATTGCATCGGAATTAAATACAAAACGCACAGTGCAGAATTAAGTACAAGGAGACTGACTCTTCTTACTGTCTATGTTTTGAACCATTCCTGTGACACTAGTTATAGATACCGATGCTTCACTTCAGGTTTACTGTATGCCTTGGACCTTCTTATTGACGATAAAACACAGAAATTGCATCGGAATTAAATACAAAAGGCACAGTGCCGACTTAAGTACACGAAGACTGACTCTTCTTACTGTCTATGCTTTTAACCATTCCTGTGACACTAGCTATAGATTCCGATGCTACACTCCAGGTTTACTGTATCCCTTGGACCTTCTTATTGACGATGAAACACACAAATTGCATCGGAATTAAATAGAAAAGGCACTATGCCGACGTAAGTACAAGAAGACTGACTCTTCTTACTGTCTATGTTTTGAAACTTTCCTGTGACACTAGTTATAGTTTCCGATGCTTCACTCCAGGTTTACTGTATCCCTTGGACCTTCTTATTGACGATGAAACACAGAAATTTCATCGAAATTAAATAGAAAAGGCACAATGCCGTCTTAACTACAGGGAGACTGACTCTTCTTACTGACTATGTTTGAACCATTCCTGTGACACTAGTTATAGATTCCGATGCTACACTTCAGGTTTACTGTATCCCTTGGACATTCTTATTGACGATGAAACACAGAAATTGCATCGGAATTAAATACAAAAGGCACAATGCCAACTTAAGTACAAGAAGACTGACTCTTCTTACTGACTATGTCTTGAACCATTATTGTGAAACTAGTTATAGATTCCGATGCTTCACCTCAGGTTTACTGTATCCCTTGTACCTTCCTATTGACGATGAAACACAGAAATTGCATCGGAATTAAATACAAAAGGAACACTGCCGACTTAAGTACAAGAAGACTGACTCTCCTTTCTGACTATGCTTTGAACCATTCCTGTGACACTAGTTATGAATTCAGATGCTTCACTTCATTTTTAGTGTATCGCTCTGACCCTCTTATTGACGATGAAACACAGAAATTGCATCGGAATTAAATACAAAAGGCACAATGCCGACTTAAGTACAAGAACACTGACTCTTCTTACTGTCTATGATTTGAACCATACCATTGACACTAGTTATAGATTCCGATGGTTGACTCCAGGTTTACTGTATCCCTTGGACCTTCTTATTGACGATGAAACACACAAATTGCATCGGAATTAAATAGATAAGGCACTATGCCGACTTAAGTACAAGAAGACTGACTCTTCTTACTGACTATGATTTGAACGATTCCTGTGACACTAGTTACAGATCCCGATGCTTCACTTAAGGGTTTACTGTATCCCTTGGACCTTCTTATTGACGATGAAACACAGAAATTGCATCGGAATTAAATACAAAAGGCAAAATGTCGACTTAAGTACACGAAGACTGACTCTTCTTACTGTCTATGTTTTGAACCATTCCTGTGACACTAGTTATAGATTCCGATGCTACACTCCAGGTTTACTGTATCCCTTGGACCTTCTTATTGATGATGAAACACAGAAATTGCATCGGAATTAAATACAAAAGGCACAATGACGACTTAAGGACAAGAAGGCTGACTCTTCTTACTGACTATGTTTTGAACCATTCCTGTGACACTAGCTATAGGTTCCGATGCTTCACTTCAGGTTTACTGTACCCCTCTGACCTTCTTATTGACGATGAAACACAGAAACTGCATCGGAATTAAATACAAAAGGCACAATGCCGACTTAAGCACAAGAAGACTGACTCTTCTTAATGTCTATGTTTTGAACCATTCCATTGACACTAGTTATAGATTCCGATGCTTCACTCCAGGTTTACTGTATCCCTTGGACCTTCTTATTGATGATGAAACACAGAAATTGCATCGGAATTAAATACAAAAGGCACAATGACGACTTAAGGACAAGAAGGCTGACTCTTCTTACTGACTATGTTTTGAACCACTCCTGTGACACTAGCTATAGGTTCCGATGCTTCACTTCAGGTTTACTGTACCCCTCTGACCTTCTTATTGACGATGAAACTCAGAAACTGCATCGGAATTAAATACAAAAGGCACAATGCCGACTTAAGTACAAGAAGACTGACTCTTCTTAATGTCTATGTTTTGAACCATTCCATTGACACTAGTTATAGATTCCGATGCTTCACTCCATGTTTACTGTATCCCTTGGAACTTGTTACTGACGATGAAACACAGAAATTGCATCGGAATTAAATAGAAAAGGTACAATGCCGACTTAAGTACAAGAAGACTGACGCTTCTTACTGACTATGTTTTGAACCATTCCTGTGACACTAGTTATGGATTACGATGCTTCACCTCAGGTTTACTGTATGCCTTGGACCTTCTTATTGACGATAAAACACAGAAATTGCATCGGAATTAAATACAAAAGGCACAATGACGACTTAAGGACAAGAAGGCTGACTCTTCTTACTGACTATGTTTTGAACCATTCCTGTGACACTAGCTATAGGTTCCGATGCTTCACTTCAGGTTTACTGTACCCCTCTGACCTTCTTATTGACGATGAAACTCAGAAACTGCATCGGAATTAAATACAAAAGGCACAATGCCGACTTAAGTACAAGAAGACTGACTCTTCTTAATGTCTATGTTTTGAACCATTCCATTGACACTAGTTATAGATTCCGATGCTTCACTCCAGGTTTACTGTATCCCTTGGAACTTGTTACTGACGATGAAACACACAAATTGCATCGGAATTATATAGAAAAGGCACTATGCCGACGTAAGTACTAGAAGACTGACTCTTCTTACTGTCTATGCTTTGAACCATTCCTGTGACACTAGTTATAGATTCCGATGCTTCACTCCAGGTTTACTGTATCCCTTGGACCTTCTTATTGACGATGAAACACAGAAATTGCATCGGAATTAAATACAAAAGGCACAGTGCAGAATTAAGTACAAGGAGACTGACTCTTCTTACTGTCTATGTTTTGAACCATTCCTGTGGCACTAGTTATAGATTCCGATGCTTCCCTTCAGGATTACTGTATCCCTCTGACCTTATTGACGATGAAACACAGAAATTGCATCGGAATGAAATAGAAAAGGCCCAGTGCCAACTTAAGTACAAGACGACTGACTCTTCTTACTGACTATGTTTTGAACCATTCCTGTGAAACTAGTTATAGATTCCGATGCTTCACCTCAGGTTTACCGTATCCCTTGGACCTTCCTATTGACGATGAAACACAGAAATTGAATCGGAATTAAATACAAAAGGCACAATGCCGACTTAAGTACAAGAAGACTGACTCTCCTTTCTGACTATGCTTTGAACCATTCCTGTGACACTAGTTATGGATTCCGATGCTTCACTTCAGGTATACTGTATCCCTCTGACCTTCTTATTGACGATGAAACACAGAAATTGCATCGGAATTAAATACAGAAGGCACAATGCCGAATTAAGTTCAAGAAGACTGACTCTTCTTACTGCCTATTTTTGAACCAGTCCTTTGACACTAGTTATAGACTCCGATGCTTCACTCCAGGTTTACTGTATCCGTTGGACCTTCTTATTGATGATGAAACACAGAAATTGCATCGGAATTAAATACAAAAGGCACAATGACGACTTAAGGACAAGAAGACTGACTCTTCTTACTGACTATGTTTTGAACCATTCCTGTGACACTAGCTATAGATTCCGTTGCTTCACTTCAGGTTTACTGTACCCCTCTGACCTTCTTATTGACGATGAAACACAGAAACTGCATCGGAATTAAATACAAAAGGCACAATGCCGACTTAAGTACAAGAAGACTGACTGTTCTTACTGTCTATGTTTCGAACCATTCCATTGACACTAGTTATAGATTCCGATGCTTCACTCCAGGTTTACTGTATCCCTTGGAACTTGTTATTGACGATGAAACACAGAAATTGCATCGGAATTAAATAGAAAAGGTACAATGCCGACTTAAGTACAAGAAGACTGAATCTTCTTACTGACTATGTTTTGAACCATTCTTGTGACACTAGTTATAGATTCCGATGCTTCACCTCAGGTTTACTGTATCCCTTGGACCTTCTTATTGACGATGAAACACAGAAATTGCATCGGAATTAAATACAAAAGGCAAAATGCCGACTTAAGTACACGAAGACTGACTCTTCTTACTGTCTATGTATTGAACTGTTCCTGTGACACTAGTTATAGAGTCCGATGATACACTCCAGGTTTACTGTATCCCTTGGACCTTCTTATTGGCGATGAAACACAGAAATTGCATCGGAATTAAATAGAAAAGCCACAATGGCGACGGAAGTACAAGAAGACCGACTCTACTTACTGTCAATGTTTTGAACCATTCCTGTGACACTAGCTATAGTTTCCGATGCTTCACTCCAGGTTTACTGTATCCCTTGGACATTCTTATTGACGATGAAACACTGAAATTGCATCGGAATTACATATTAAAAGGCATCATGCCGACTTAAGTACATGAAGACCGACTCTTACTACTGACTATGATTTGAACCATTCCTGTGACACTAATTATAGATTCTGATGCTTCACTTGAGGTTTACTGTATCCCTTGGGCCTTCTTATTGACGATGAAACACAGAAATTGCATCGGAAATAAATACAAAAAGCACAATGCCGACTTAAGTACAAGAATACTGACTCATCTTACTGTCTATGCTTTGTACCGTCCCTGTGACACTACTTATAGATTCCGATGCTTCACTGCAGGTTTACTGTATCCCTTGGACCTTCTTATTGACGATGAAACAAAGAAATTGCATCAGAATTAAATACAAAAGGCACAATGCCGACTTAAGTACAAGAAGACTGAATCTTCTTACTGACTATGTTTGAATCATTCCTGTGACACTAGTTATTGTTTCTGATGCTTCACATCTGGTTTAATGTATCCCTCTGACTTTCTTATTGACGATGAAACACAGAAATTGCATCGGAATTAAATACAAAAGGCACAATGCCTACATAAGTACAAGAAGACTGACTCTTCCTACTGTCTATGTTTGAACCATTCCTGTGACATTAGTTTTGGATTCCGATGCTTCACTTCAAATATACTGTCTCGCTCTGACCTTCCTATTGTCGATGAAACACAGAAATTGCATCGGAATTAATTACAAAAGGCACAATGCCGACTTAAGTACAAGAAGACTGATTCTTCCTACTGTCTATGTTTTGAACCATTCCTGTGACACTAGTTATCGATTCCGATGCTTCACTTCAGGTATACTGTTTCTCTGGGACCTTCTTATTGACGATGAAACACAGAAATTGCATCGGAATTAAATACAAAAGGCACAATGCCGACTTAAGTACAAGAAGACTGCCTCGTCTACTGTCTATGTTTTGAACCATTTCAGTGACACTAGTTATAGAGTCCGATGCTTCACTCCAGTTTTCTGTAACCTTTGGGCCTTCTTATTGACGTTAAATCACAGAAATTGCATCGGAATTAAATATAAAAGGCACAATGCCGAGTAAAGTACAAGAAGACTGCCTCATCTACTGACTATGTTTTGAACCATTCCTGTGACACTAGTTATAGATTCCGATGCTTCACTCCAGGTTTACTGTATCGCTTGGACCTTCTTACTGACGACGAAACACAGAAATTGCATCGGAATTAAATGCAAATGGCACAATGCCGACTTAAGGACAAGAAGACTGACTCTTCTTACTGTCTACGTTTTGAACCATTCCTGTGACACTAGTTATAGATTTCGATGCTTCTCTCCAGGTTTACTATGTCCCTTGGACCTTCTTATTGACGATGAAACACAGAATTAGCATCGGAATTAAATTGAAAAGGCACAATGAAGACTTAAGTACAAGAAGACTGACTCTTCTTACTGACTATGTTTTGAACCATTCCTGTGAAACTAGTTATAGATTCCGATGCTTCACTTTAGTTTTTACTGTATACCTTGGACCATCTTTTTGACGATGAAACACAGAAATTGCATCGGAATTAAATACAAAAGGCACAATGCCGACTTACGTACAAGAAGACTGACTCTTTCTACTGTCTATGTTTTGAACCATTCCTGTGACACTAGTTTTGGATTCCGATGCCTCACTTCAGGTTTACTGTATCCCTCTGACCTTCTTATTGGTGACGAAACACAGAAATTGCATCGGAGTTAAATACAGAAGACACAATGCCGACTTAAGTACAAGATGACTGACTCTTCTTACTGTCTATGTTTTGAACCATTCCATTGACAATAGTTACAGATTGCGATGCTTCACTCCAGGTTTACTGTATCACTTGGACCTTGTTATTGACGATGAAACACAGAAATTGCATCTGAATTAAATAGAAAAGTTCAATGCCGACTGACTCTTCTTACTGACTATGCTTTGAGCCATTCCTGTGACACTAGTTATAGATTCCGATGCTTCACCTCAGGTTTACTGTAAACCTTGGAATTTCTTATTGACGATGAAACACAGAAATTGCATCGGAAGTAAATACAAAAGGATAAATGCCGACTTAAGTACACGAAGACTGACTTTTCTTACTGTCTACGTTTTGAACCATTCCTGTGACACTAGTTATAGATTCCGATGATACACTGCAGGTTTACTGTATCCCTTGGACCATCTTATTGACGATGAAACACAGAGATTTCATCGGAATTAAATACAAAAGGCACAATGCCGATTTAAGGACAAGAAGACTGACTCTTCTTACTGACTTTGTTTTAAACCTTTCCTGTGACACTAGTTATAGATTCTGATGCTTCACTTCAGGTTTATTGTATCCCTCTGACCTTCTTATTGACGATGAAACACAGAAATTGCATCGGAATTAAATTGAAATGGCACAAAGTCGACTTAAGGACAAGAAGACTGACTCTTCTTACTGTCTATATTTTGAACCATTCCAGTGACACTAGTTATAGATTCCGATGCTTCACTCCAGGTTTATTGTATCCCTCTGACCTTCTTATTGACGGTGCATCACACAATTTGCATCGGAATTAAATAGGAAAGGCACAAACTCGACTTATGTACAAGAAGTCTGACTCTTCTTACTGTCTATGTTTTGAACCATTCCTGTGACATTAGTTATAGATTCCGATGCTTCACTCCAGGTTTACTGTATCCCTTGGACCTTGTTATTGACGATGAAACACAGAAATTGCATCGGAATTAAATACAAATGGCACTATGCCGACTTAAGGGCAAGAAGACTGACTCTTCTTACTGCCTATACTTTGAACCATTCCTGTGACACTAGCTATAGATTCCGAAGCTTCACCTCTGGTTTACTGTATCCCTTGGACCTTCTCATTGACGATGAAACACTGAAATTGCATCGGAATTAATTAGAAAGGGTACAATGCCGACTTAAGTACAAGAGGACTGACTCTTCTTACTGACTATGTTTTGAACCATTCCTGTGACACTAGTTATAGATTCCGATGCTTCTCCTCAGGTTTGCTGTATCCCTTGGAACTTCGTATTGACGATGAAACACCGAAATTGCATCGGAATTAAATACAAAAGGCAAAATGCCGACTTAAGTATACAAAGATTGACTCTTCTTACTGTCTATGTTTTGAACCATTCCTGTGACACTAGTTATAGATTCCAATGCTACACTCCAGGTTTACTGTATCCCTTGGATCTTTTTATTGACGATGAAACACAGAAATTGCATCGGAATTAAATACAAAAGGCACTATACCGATTTAAGGGCAAGAAGACTGACTCTTCTTACTGCCTATGTTTTGAACCATTCCTGTGACACTAGCTATAGATTCCGATGCTGCACCTCAGGTTTACTGTATCCCTTGGACCTTCTTATTGACGAAGAAACACGGAAATTGCATCGGAATTAAATAGAAATGGCACAATGTCGACTTAAGTACAAGAAGACTGACTCTTCTTACTGTCTATGCTTTGAACCATTACTGTGACACTAGTTAAAGATTCCGATGCATCACTCCAGGTTTACTGTATCCCTTGGACCTTCTTATTGACGATGAAACACACAAATTGCATCGGAATTAAATAGAAAAGGCACAATGCCGACTTAAGTACAAGAAGACTGACTCTTCTTACTGGCTATGTTTTGAACCATTCCTGTGACACTGGTTATAGGTTCCGATGCTTCACTTCAGATTTACTGAATGCCTTGGACCTTCTTATTGACGATGAAAAACAGAAATTGCATCGGAATTAAATAGAAAAGGCACAATGCCGACTTAAGTACAAGAAGACTGACTCTTCCTACTGTCTATGTTTGAACCATTCCTGTGACAATAGTTATAGATTCCGATGCTTCACTTCAGGTCTACTGTATCACTTCTACCTTCTTATTGACGATGAAACACTGAAATTGCATCGGAATTACATATTAAAAGGCATCATGCCGACTTAAGTACATGAAGACCGACTCTTACTACTGACTATGATTTGAACAATTCCTGTTACACTTGTTATAGATTCCGACGCTTCACTTGAGGTATACTGTATCCCTTGGACCTTGTTATTGACGATGAAACACAGAAATTGCATCGGAAATAAATACAAAAAGCACAATGACGACTTAAGTACAAGAATACTGACTCATCTTACTGTCTATGTTTTGTACCGTCCCTGTGACACTACTTATAGATTACGATGCTTCACTGCAGGTTTACTGTATCCCTTGGACCTTCTTATTGACGATGAAACACAGAAATTGCATCAGAATTAAATACAAACAGCACAATGCCGACTTAAGTACAAGAAGACTGAATCTTCTTACTGACTATGTTTTGAACCATTCCTGTGATACTAGTTATTGATTCTGATGCTTCACATCTGGTTTACTGTATCCCTCTGACCTTCTTATTGACAATGAAACACAGAAATTGCATCGGAATTAAATAGAAAAGGCACAATGCCGACTTAAGTACACGAAGACTGACTCTTCTTACTGTCTATGATTTGAACCAATCCTGTGACACTAGTTATAGTTTCCGATGCTTCACTTCAGGTTTACTGTATCCCATGGACCTTGTTATTGACGATGAAACACAGCAATTGCATCGGAATTAAATACAAAAGGCAAAACGCCGACTTAAGTACACGAAGACTGACTCTTCTTACTGTCTATGATTTGAACCAATCCTGTGACACTAGTTATAGTTTCCGATGCTTCACTCCAGGTTTACTGTATTCCTTGGACCTTCTTACTGACGATGAAACACAGAAATTGCATCGGAATTAAATGCAAATGGCACAATGCCGACTTAAGGACAAGAAGACTGACTCTTCTTACTGACTTTGTTTTGAACCATTCCTGTGACACTAGTTATAGATTCCGATGCTTCACTTCAGGTTTATTGTATCCCTCTGACCTTCTTATTGACAATGAAACACAGAAATTGCATCGGAATTAAATAGAAAAGGCACAATGTCGGCTTAAGTACAAGAAGCCTGACTCTTCTTACTGTCTACGTTTTGAACGATTCCTGTGACACTAGTTATAGATTCCGATGCTTCACTCCAGGTTTACTGTAATCCTTGGACCTTGTTATTGACGATGAAACACAGAAATTGCATCGGAATTAAATAGAAAAGGCACAAAGTCGACTTATGTACAAGAAGTCTGACTCTTCTTACTGTCTATGTTTTGAACCATTCCTGTGACACTGGTTGTAGATTCCGATGTTTCACTTCCGGTTTACTGTATACCTCTGACCTTCATATTGACGATGAAACACAGAAATTGCATCGGAATTAAATAGAAAAGGCACTATGTCGACTTAAGTACAAGAAGTCTGACTCTTCTTACTGTCTACGTTTTGAACCATTCCTGTGACACTAGTTATAGATTCCGATGCTTCTCTCCAGGTTTACTGTAAACCTTGGTATTTCTAATTGACGATGAAACACAGAAATTGCATCGGAACTAAATACAAAAGGCACAATCCCGAAATAAGTACAAGATGACTGACTCTTCTTACTGTCTATGTTTTGACCACTACTGTGACTCTTATTATAGATTCCGATGCTTCACGCCAGGTTTACTGTATCCCTTGGACCTTCTTATTGACGATGAAACACAGAAATTGAATCGGAATTAAATACTAATGTCACAATGCCGACTTAAGGACAAGAAGACTGACTCTTCTTACTGACTATGTTTTGAACCATTCCTGTGACACTAGTTATAGATTCCGATGCTTCACTTCCGGTTTACTGTATACCTCTGACCTTCATATTGACGATGAAACACAGAAATTGCATCGGAAGTAAATAGAAAAGGCACAATGTCGACTTAAGTACAAGAAGTCTGACTCTTCTTACTGTCTACGTTTTGAACCATTCCTGTGACACTAGTTATAGATTCCGATGCTTCTCTCCAGGTTTACTGTATCCCTTGGACCTTCTTATTGACGATGAAACACAGAATTAGCATCGGAATTAAATGGAAAAGGCACAATGAAGACTTAAGTACAAGAAGACTGACTCCTCTTACTGACTATGCTTTGAACCATTCCTGAGAAACTAGTTATAGATTCCGACGCTTCACCTTAGTTTTACTGTATACCTTGGACCATCTTTTTGACGATGAAATTCAGAAATTGCATCGGAATTAAATACAAAAGGCACAATGCCGACTTACGTAGAAGAAGACTGACTCTTCCTACTGTCTATATTTTGAAACATTCCTGTGACACTAGTTTTGGATTCCGATGCCTCACTTAAGGTATACTGTATCCCTCTGACATTTTTATTGATGACGAAACACAGAAATTGCATCGGAATTAAATACAAAAACACAATGCCGACTTAAGTACAAGAAGACTGACTCTTCCTACTGTTTATGATTTGAACCATTCCTGTGACACTAGCTATAGATTCCGATGCTTCACTTCAGGTATACTGTATCCCTCCGACCTTCTTATTGACGATGAAACACAGAAATTGCATCGAAATTAAATACAAAAGGCACAATGCCGACTTAAGTACAAGAAGACTGACTCTTCTTACTGACTATGTTTTGAACCATTCCATTGACACTAGTTCCAGATTCCGAAGCTTCACTCCAGGTTTACTGTATCCCTTGGACCTTGTTATTGACGATGAAACACAGAAATTGCATCAGAATTAAATAGAAAAGGTACAATGCCGACTTAAGTACAAGAAGACTGACTCTTCTTACTGACTATGTTTGAACCATTCCTGTGACACTAGTTATAGATTCCGATGCTTCACCTCAGGTTTACTGTAAACCTTGGAATTTCTTATTGTCGATGAAACACAGAAATTGCATCAAAAGTAAATACAAAAAGCTAAATGCCGACTTAAGTACACGAAGACTGACTTTTCTTACTGTCTATGTTTTGAACCATTCCTGTGACACTAGTTATAGATTCTGATGATACACTGCAGCTTTACTGTATCCCTTGGACCTTGATATTGACGATGAAACACAGAAATTGCATCGGAATTAAATACAAAAGGCACTATACCGATTTAAGGGCAAGAAGACTGACTCTTCTTACTGCCTATGTTTTGAACCATTCCTGTGACACTAGCTATAGATTCCGATGCTGCACCTCAGGTTTACTGTATCCCTTGGACCTTCTTATTGACGAAGAAACACGGAAATTGCATCGGAATTAAATAGAAATGGCACAATGTCGACTTAAGTACAAGAAGACTGACTCTTCTTACTGTCTATGCTTTGAACCATTCCTGTGACACTAGTTAAAGATTCCGATGCATCACTCCAGGTTTACTGTATCCCTTGGACCTTCTTATTGACGATGAAACACACAAATTGCATCGGAATTAAATAGAAAAGGCACAATGCCGACTTAAGTACAAGAAGACTGACTCTTCTTACTGGCTATGTTTTGAACCATTCCTGTGACACTGGTTATAGATTCCGATGCTTCACTTCAGATTTACTGAATGCCTTGGACCTTCTTATTGACGATGAAAAACAGAAATTGCATCGGAATTAAATAGAAAAGGCACAATGCCGACTTAAGTACAAGAAGACTGACTCTTCCTACTGTCTATGTTTGAACCATTCCTGTGACAATAGTTATAGATTCCGATGCTTCACTTCAGGTCTACTGTATCACTTCTACCTTCTTATTGACGATGAAACACTGAAATTGCATCGGAATTACATATTAAAAGGCATCATGCCGACTTAAGTACATGAAGACCGACTCTTACTACTGACTATGATTTGAACCATTCCTGTTACACTTGTTATAGATTCCGACGCTCCACTTGAGGTTTACTGTATCCCTTGGACCTTGTTATTGACGATGAAACATAGAAATTGCATCGGAAATAAATACAAAAAGCACAATGACGACTTAAGTACAAGAATACTGACTCATCTTACTGTCTATATTTTGTACCGTCCCTGTGACACTACTTATAGATTACGATGCTTCACTGCAGGTTTACTGTATCCCTTGGACCTTCTTATTGACGATGAAACACAGAAATTGCATCAGAATTAAATACAAACAGCACAATGCCGACTTAAGTACAAGAAGACTGAATCTTCTTACTGACTATGTTTTGAACCATTCCTGTGATACTAGTTATTGATTCTGATGCTTCACATCTGGTTTACTGTATCCCTCTGACTTTCTTATTGACGATGAAACGCAGAAATTGCATCGGAATTAAATACAAAATGCACAATGCCGACTTAAGTACAAGAAGACTGACTCTTCCTACTGTCTATGTTTTGAACCATTCCTGTGACATTAGTTTTGGATTCCGATGCTTCACTTCAAGTTTACTGTATCGCTCTGACCTTCTAATTGTCGATGAAACACAGAAATTGCATCGGAATTAATTACAAAAGGCACAATGCCGACTTAAGTACAAGAAGACTGATTCTTCCTACTGTCTATGTTTTGAACCATTCCTGTGACACTAGTTACAAATTCCGAAGCTTCACTTCAGGTTTACTGTATCCGTCTGATCTTATTGCCGATGAAACACAGAAATTGGATCAGAATTAAATACAAAATGCACAATGCCGACTCAAGGACAAGAAGACTGACTCTTCTTACTGACTATGTTTTGAACCATTCCTGTGACACTAGTTATAGAATCCGATGCTTCACTTCAGGTATACTGTTTCTCTTGGACCTTCTTATTGACGATGAAACACAGAAATTGCATCGGAATTAAATACAAAAGGCACAATGCCGACTTAAGTAGAAGAAGACTGACTCTTCTACTGTCTATGTTTTGAACCATTTCTGTGACACTAGTTATAGAGTCCGATGCTTCACTCCAGTTTTCTGTAACCCTTGGGCCTTCGTATTGACGATGAATCACAGAAATTGCATCGGAATTAAATATAAAAGGCACAATGCCGAGTAAAGTACAAGAAGACTGACTCTTCTTACTGACTATGTTTTGAACCATTCCTGTGACACTAGTTATAGTTTCCGATGCTTCACTTCAGGTTTACTGTATCCCATGGACCTTGTTATTGACGATGAAACACAGCAATTGCATCGGAATTAAATACAAAAGGCAAAACGCCGACTTAAGTACACGAAGACTGACTCTTCTTACTGTCTATGTTTTGAACCAATCCTGTGACACTAGTTATAGTTTCCGATGCTTCACTCCAGGTTTACTGTATCCCTTGGACCTTCTTACTGACGATGAAACACAGAAATTGCATCGGAATTAAATGCAAATGGCACAATGCCGACTTAAGGACAAGAAGACTGACTCTTCTTACTGACTTTGTTTTGAACCATTCCTGTGACACTAGTTATAGATTCCGATGCTTCACTTCAGGTTTATTGTATCCCTCTGACCTTCTTATTGACAATGAAACACAGAAATTGCATCGGAATTAAATAGAAAAGGCACAATGTCGACTTAAGTACAAGAAGTCTGACTCTTCTTACTGTCTACGTTTTGAACGATTCCTGTGACACTAGTTATAGATTCCGATGCTTCACTCCAGGTTTACTGTAATCCTTGGACCTTGTTATTGACGATGAAACACAGAAATTGCATCGGAATTAAATAGAAAAGGCACAAAGTCGACTTATGTACAAGAAGTCTGACTCTTCTTACTGTCTATGTTTTGAACCATTCCTGTGACACTGGTTATAGATTCCGATGCTTCACTTCCGGTTTACTGTATACCTCTGACCTTCATATTGACGATGAAACACAGAAATTGCATCGGAATTAAATAGAAAAGGCACAATGTCGACTTAAGTACAAGAAGTCTGACTCTTCTTACAGTCTACGTTTTGAACCATTCCTGTGACACTAGTTATAGATTCCGATGCTTCTCTCCAGGTTTACTGTAAACCTTGGTATTTCTTATTGACGATGAAACACAGAAATTGCATCGGAACTAAATACAAAAGGCACAATCCCGAAATAAGTACAAGATGACTGACTCTTCTTACTGTCTATGTTTTGACCACAACTGTGACTCTAATTATAGATTCCGATGCTTCACGCCAGGTTTACTGTATCCCTTGGACCTTCTTATTGACGATGAAACACAGAAATTGAATCGGAATTAAATACTAAATTCTCAATGTCGACTTAAGGACAAGAAGACTGACTCTTCTTACTGACTATGTTTTGAACCATTCCTGTGACACTAGTTATAGATTCCGATGCTTCACTTCCGGTTTACTGTATACCTCTGACCTTCATATTGACGATGAAACACAGAAATTGCATCGGAATTAAATAGAAAAGGCACAATGTCGACTTAAGTACAAGAAGTCTGACTCTTCTTACTGTCAACGTTTTGAACCATTCCTGTGACACTAGTTATAGATTCCGATGCTTCTCTCCAGGTTTACTGTATCCCTTGGACCTTCTTATTGACGATGAAACACAGAATTAGCATCGGAATTAAATGGAAAAGGCACAATGAAGACTTAAGTACAAGAAGACTGACTCCTCTTACTGACTATGTTTTGAACCATTCCTGAGAAACTAGTTATAGATTCCGACGCTTCACCTTAGTTTTACTGTATACCTTGGACCATCTTTTTGACGATGAAATATAGAAATTGCATCGGAATTAAATACAAAAGGCACAATGCCGACTTACGTACAAGAAGACTGACTCTTCCTACTGTCTATATTTTGAAACATTCCTGTGACACTAGTTTTGGATTCCGATGCCTCACTTAAGGTTTACTGTATCCCTCTGACATTTTTATTGATGACGAAACACAGAAATTGCATCGGAATTAAATACAAAAACACAATGCCGACTTAAGTACAAGAAGACTGACTCTTCCTACTGTCTATGATTTGAACCATTCCTGTGACACTAGCTATAGATTCCGATGCTTCACTTCAGGTATACTGTATCCCTCCGACCTTCTTATTGACGATGAAACACAGAAATTGCATCGAAATTAAATACAAAAGGCACAATGCCGACTTAAGTACAAGAAGACTGACTCTTCTTACTGACTATGTTTGAACCATTCCTGTGACACTAGTTATAGATTCCGATGCTTCACCTCAGGTTTACTGTAAACCTTGGAATTTCTTATTGACGATGAAACACAGAAATTGCAACAAAAGTAAATACAAAACGCTAAATGCCGACTTAAGTACACGAAGACTGACTTTTCTTACTGTCTATGTTTTGAACCATTCCTGTGACACTAGTTATAGATTCCGATGATACACTGCAGGTTTACTGTATCCCTTGGACCTTCTTATTGACGACGAAACACAGAAATTTCATCGGAATTAAATACAAAAGGCACAATGCCGACTTAAGGACAAGAAGACTGACTCTTCTTACTGACTTTGCATTGAACCATTCCTGTGACACTAGTTATAGATTCTGATGCTTCACGTCAGGCTTATTGTATCCCTCTGTCCTTCTCATTGACGATGAAACACAGAAATTGCATCGGAATTAAATAGAAGTGGCACAAAGACGACTTAAGCACAAGAAGACTGACTCCTCTTACTGTCTATGTTTTGAACCATTCCTGTGACACTAGTTATAGATTCCGATGCTTCACTTCAGGTTTACTGTATGCCTTGGACCTTCTTATTGTCGATGAAACACAGAAATTGCATCGGAATTAAATAGAAAAGGCACAATGCCGACTTAAGTAAAAGAAGACTGACTCTTCCTACTGTCTATGTTTGAACCATTCCTGTGACACTAGTTATTTATTCCGATGCTTCACTTGAGGTTTACTGTATAACTTGGACCTTCTAATTGACGATGAAACACTGAAATTGCGTCGGAATTACATATTAAAAGGCACAATGCCGACTTAAGAACATGAAGACCGACTCTTACCACTAACTATGATTTGAACCATTCCTGTGACACTAGTTATAGATTCCGATGCTTCACTTGAGGTTTACTGTATCCCTTGGACCTTCTAATTGACGATGAAACACAGAAATTGCATCGGAAATAAATACTAAAAGCACAATGCCGACTTAAGTACAAGAATACTCACTCATCTTACTGTCTATGCTTTGTACCGTCCCAGTGACACTACTTATAGATTCCGATGCTTCAATGCAGGTCTACTGTATCCCTTCTACCTTCTAATTGACGATGAAACACAGATATTGCATCGGAATTAAATACAAAAGGCACAATGCCGACTTCAGTACAAGAAGATTGACTCTTCTACTGTCTATGTTTTGAACCATTTCTGTGACACTAGTTATAGAGTCCGACGGTTCACTCCAGTTTTCTGTAACCCTTGGGCCTTCTTATTGACGATGAATCACAGAAATTGCATCGGAATTAAATATAAAAGGCACAATGCCGAGTAAAGTACAAGAACACTGACTGTTCTTACTGACTATGTTTTGAACCATTCCCGTGACACTAGTTATAGATTCCGATGCTTCACTTCAGATTTACTGTATCCCATGGACCTTGTTATTGACAATGAAACACAGCAATTGCATCGGAATTATATACAAAAGGCCAAATGCCGACTAAAGTACACGAAGACTGACTCTTCTTACTGTCTATGTTTTGAACCAATCCTGTGACACTAGTTATAGATTCCGATGCTTCACTCCAGGTTTACTGTATCCCTTGGACCTTCTTACTGTCGGTGAAACACAGTAGTTGCATCGGAATTAAATGTAAATGGCACAATGCCGACTTAAGGACAAGAAGACTGACTCTTCTAACTGACTTTGTTTTGAACCATTCCTGTGACACTAGTTATAGATTCCGTTGCTTAGCTTCAGGTTTATTGTATCCCCCTGACCTTCTTATTGACAATGAAACACAGAAATTGCATCGGCATTAAATAGAAAAGGCACAATGTCGACTTAAGTACAAGAAGTCTGACGCTTCTTACTGTCTACGTTTTGAAGCATTCCTGTGACACTAGTTATAGATTTCGATGCTTCTCTCCAGGTTTATTGTATCCCTTGGACCTTCTTATTGACGATGAAACACAGAAATTGTATCAGAATTAAATAGAAAAGGTACAATGCCGACTTAAGTACAAGAAGACTGACTCTTCTTACTGACTATGTTTTGAACCATTCCTGTGACACTAGTTATAGATTCCGATGCTTCACCTCAGGTTTACTGTAAACCTTGGAATTTCTTATTGACGATGAAACACAGAAATTGCATCGGAAGTAAATACAAAAGGCTAAATGCCGACTTTAGTACACGAAGACTGACTTTTCTTACTGTCTATGTTTTGAACCATTCCTGTGACACTAGTTATAGATTCCGATGCTTCACTCCAGGTTTACGGTATCCCTTGGAACTTCTTATTGACATTGAAAAACAGAAATTGCATCGGAACTAAATACAAAAGGCACAATCCCGAAATAAATACAAGATGACTGACTCTTCTTACTGTCTATGTTTTGAAACACTACTGTGACTCTAATTATAGATTCCGATGCTTCACTCCAGGTTTACTGTATCCCTTGGACCTTCTTATTGACGATGAAACACAGAAATTGAATCGGAATTAAATACTAAAGGCACAATGCCAACTTAAGGACAAGAAGACTGACTCTTCTTACTGACTATGTTTTGAACCATACCTGTGACACTAGTTATAGATTCCGATGCTTCACTTCCGGTTTACTGTATACCTCTGACCTTCATATTGACGATGAAACACAGAAATTGCATCGGAATTATATACAAAAGGCACAATGCCGACTTAGGTACACGAAGACTGACTCTTCTTACTGTCTACGTTTGAACCATTCCTGTGACACTAGTTATAGATTCCGATGCTTCACTTCAGGTTTACTGTATCCCTCTGACCTTCTTATTGACGGTGAAGCACATAAATTGCATCGGAATACAATACGAAAGGCTAAATGCCAAATTAAGTACAAGAAGACTGACTCTTCTTACTGACTATGCTTTGAACCATTCCTGTGACACTAGTTATAGATTCAGATGCTTCACTTCAGGTTTACTGTATCCCTCTGACCTTCTTATTGACGATGAAGCACAGAAATTGCATCGGAATTTAATAGGAAAGGCACAATGCCGACTTAAGTACAAGAACACTGACTCTTCCTACTGTCTACGTTTCGAAAAATTCCTGTGACACTAGTTATGGATTCCGATGCTTCACTTCAGGTTTACTGTATCCCTTGAACCATCTTATTGACGATGAAACACAGAAATTTCATCGGAATTAAATACAAAAGGCACACTGCCGACTTAAGTACATGAAGACCGACTCTTCTTATTGACAATGATTTGAAACATCCCCGTGACACTAGTTATGGATTCCGTTGCTTCACTTCAGGTTTACTCAATCCCTCTGACCTTCTTGTAGACGATGAAACACAGAAATTGCATCGGAATTAATTACAAAAGGCACAATGTCGACTTAAGTACAAGAAGACTGACTGTTCCTACTGTCTATGTTTGAACCATTCCTCTGACATTAGTTTTAGAATCCGATGCTTCACTTCAGGTTTACTGTATCCCTCTGACCTTCTTATTGTCGATGAAACACAGAAATTGCATCGGAATTAAATATAAAAGGCAAAATGCCGACTTAAGTACAAGAAGACTGACTCTTCCTACTGCCAATGTTTTGAACCATTCCTGTGACACTAGTTATAGATTCCGATGCTTCACTTCAGGTTTACTGTATCCCTCTGACCTAATGCCGATGAAACACAGAAATTGCATTGTAATTAAATACAAAAGGCACAATGCCGCCTTAAGGACAAGAAGACTGACTCTTCTTACTGACTATGCTTTGAACCATTCCTGTGACACTATTTATAGATTCCGATGCTTCACTCCAGGTATACTGTATCACTTAGACCATCTTATTGACGATGAAACACAGAAATTGCATCGGAATTAAATACAAAAGGCACAATGACGACTTAAGGACAACATGACTGACTCTTCTCAATGACTTAGTTTTGAACCATTCCTGTGACACTAGTTATAGATTCCGATGCTTCACTTCAGGTTTATTGTATCCCTCTGACCTTCTTGTTCACGATCAAACACAGAAACAGCTTCGGAATTAAATAGAAAAGGCACAATGTCGACTTAAGTATAAGAAGTCTGACTCTTCTTACCGTCTATGTTTTGAACCATTCCTGTGACACTAGTTATAGATTCCGATGCTTCACTCCAATTTTACTGTATCACTTGGACCTTCTTATTGACGATGAAACACAGAAATTGCATCGGAATTTAATAGAAAAGGCACAATGCCGACTTAAGTACAAGAACACTGACTCTTCCTACTGTCTACGTTTCGAAAAATTCCTGTGACACTAGTTATGGATTCCGATGCTTCACTTCAGGTTTACTGTATCCCTTGAACCATCTTATTGACGATGAAACACAGAAATTTCATCGGAATTAAATACAAAAGGCACAATGCCGACATAAGTACATGAAGACCGACTCTTCTTATTGACAATGATTTGAAACATTCCCGTGACACTAGTTATGGATTCCGTTGCTTCACTTCAGGTTTACTCAATCTCTCTGACCTTCTTATAGACGATGAAACACAGAAATTGCATCGGAATTAATTACAAAAGGCACAATGCCGACGTAAGTACAAGAAGACTGACTGTTCCTACTGTCTATGTTTGAACCATTCCTGTGACATTAGTTTTAGAATCCGATGCCTCACTTCAGGTTTACTGTATCTCTCTGACCTACTTATTGACGATGAAACACAGAAATTGCATCGGAATTAAATACAAAAGGCAAAATGCCGACTTAAGTACAAGAAGACTGACTCTTCCTACTGTCAATGTTTTGAACCATTCCTGTGACACTAGTTATAGATTCCGATGCTTCACTTCAGGTTTATTGTATCCCTCTGACCTTCTTGTTGACGATCAAACACAGAAATAGCTTCGGAATTAAATAGAAAGGGCACAATGTCGACTTAAGTATAAGAAGTCTGACTCTTCTTACCGTCTATGTTTTGAACCATTCCTGTGACACTAGTTATAGATTCCGATGCTTCACTCCAATTTTTCTGTATCACTTGGACCTTCTTATTGACGATAAAACACAGAAATTGCATCGGAATTATATAGAAAAGGCACAATGCCGACTTAAGTACAAGAAGACTGACTCTTCTTACTGAATATGCTTTGAACCATTCCTGTGAAACTAGTTTTGATTACGATGCTTTACTTCAGGTTTACTGTATCCCTCTGACCTTATTATTGACGTAGAAACACAGAAATTGCATCGGAATTAAATACAAAAGGCACAATGCCGACTGAAGTACAAGAAGACTGACTCTTCCTACTGTCTATGTTTTGAACCATTGCTGTGACACTAGTTATAAATTCCGATGCTTCACTTCAGGTTTACTGTATCCCTCTGACCTTATTGCCGATGAAACGCAGAAATTGCATCGGAATTAAATAAAAAAGGCACAATGCCGGCTTAAGTACAAGAAGACTGACTCTTCTTACTGTCTATGTTTGAACCATTCCTGTGACACTAGTTATAGATTCCGATGCTTCACTTCAGGTTTATTGTATCCCTCTGACCTTCTTATTGACAATGAAACACAGAAATTGCATCGGAATTAAATAGAAAAGGCACAATGTCGACTTAAGTACAAGAAGTCTGACTCTTCTTACTGTCTACGTTTTGAACGATTCCTGTGACACTAGTTATAGATTCCGATGCTTCACTCCAGGTTTACTGTATCCCTTGGACCTTGTTATTGACGATGAAACACAGAACTTGCATCGGAATTAAATGCAAAAGGCACTATGCCGACTTAAGGGCAAAAAGACTGACTCTTCTTACTGCCTATGTTTTGAACCATTCCTGTGACACTAGCTATAGATTCCGATGCTTCACCTCAGGTTTACTGTTTCCCTTGGACCTTCTTATTGACGATGAAACACGGAAATTGCATCGGAATTAATTAGAAAACGTACAATACCGACTTAAGTACAAGAAGACTGACTCTTCTTACTGACTATGTTTTGAACCATTCCCGTGACACTAGTTATAGATTCCGATGCTTCACTTCAGATTTACTGTATCCCATGGACCTTGTTATTGACGATGAAACACAGCAATTGCATCGGAATTATATACAAAAGGCAAAATGCCGACTAAAGTACACGAACACTGACTCTTCTTACTGTCTATGTTTTGAACCAATCCTGTGACACTAGTTATAGATTCCGATGCTTCACCTCAGGTTTACTGTAAACCTTGGAATTTCTTATTGACGATGAAACACAGAAATTGCATCGGAAGTAAATACAAAAGGCTAAATGCCGACTTTAGTACACGAAGACTGACTTTTCTTACTGTCTATGTTTTGAACCATTCCTGTGACACTAGTTATAGATTCCGATGCTTCACTCCAGGTTTACGGTATCCCTTGGACCTTCTTATTGACATTGAAAAACAGAAATTGCATCGGAACGAAATACAAAATGCACAATCCCGAAATAAATACAAGATGACTGACTCTTCTTACTGTCTATGTTTTGAAACACTACTGTGACTCTAATTATAGATTCCGATGCTTCACTCCAGGTTTACTGTATCCCTTGGACCTTCTTATTGACGATGAAACACAGAAATTGAATCGGAATTAAATACTAAAGGCACAATGCCGACTTAGGTACATGAAGACTGACTCTTCTTACTGTCTACGTTTGAACCATTCCTGTGACACTAGTTATAGATTCCGATGCTTCACTTCAGGTATACTGTATCCCTCTGACCTTCTTATTGACGGTGAAGCACATAAATTGCATCGGAATTCAATACGAAAGGCTAAATGCCGAATTAAGTACAAGAAGACTGACTCTTCTTACTGACTATGCTTTGAACCATTCCTGTGACACTAGTTATAGATTCAGATGCTTCACTTCAGGTTTACTGTATCCCTCTGACCTTCTTATTGACGATGAAGCACAGAAATTGCATCGGAATTTAATAGAAAAGGCACAATGCCGACTTAAGTACAAGAACACTGACTCTTCCTACTGTCTACGTTTCGAAAAATTCCTGTGACACTAGTTATGGATTCCGATGCTTCACTTCAGGTTTACTGTATCCCTTGAACCATCTTATTGACGATGAAACACAGAAATTTCATCGGAATTAAATACAAAAGGCACACTGCCGACTTAAGTACATGAAGACCGACTCTTCTTATTGACAATGATTTGAAACATCCCCGTGACACTAGTTATGGATTCCGTTGCTTCACTTCAGGTTTACTCAATCCCTCTGACCTTCTTGTAGACGATGAAACACACAAATTGCATCGGAATTAATTACAAAAGGCACAATGTCGACTTAAGTACAAGAAGACTGACTGTTCCTACTGTCTATGTTTGAACCATTCCTGTGACATTAGTTTTAGAATCCGATGCTTCACTTCAGGTTTACTGTATCCCTCTGACCTTCTTATTGACGATGAAACACAGAAATTGCATCGGAATTAAATATAAAAGGCAAAATGCCGACTTAAGTACAAGAAGACTGACTCTTCCTACTGTCAATGTTTTGAACCATTCCTGTGACACTAGTTATAGATTCCGATGCTTCACTTCAGGTTTACTGTATCCCTCTGACCTTATGCCGATGAAACACAGAAATTGCATCGTAATTAAATACAAAAGGCACAATGCCGCCTTAAGGACAAGAAGACTGACTCTTCTTACTGACTATGCTTTGAACCATTCCTGTGACACTATTTATAGATTCCGATGCTTCACTCCAGGTATACTGTATCACTTAGACCATCTTATTGACGATGAAACACAGAAATTTCATCGGAATTAAATACAAAAGGCACAATGACGACTTAAGGACAACATGACTGACTCTTCTCACTGACTTAGTTTTGAACCAATCCTGTGACACTAGTTATAGATTCCGATGCTTCACTTCAGGTTTATTGTATCCCTCTGACCTTCTTGTTCACGATCAAACACAGAAATAGCTTCGGAATTAAATAGAAAAGGCACAATGTCGACTTAAGTATAAGAAGTCTGACTCTTCTTACCGTCTATGTTTTGAACCATTCCTGTGACACTAGTTATAGATTCCGATGCTTCACTCCAATTTTACTGTATCACTTGGACCTTCTTATTGACGATGAAACACAGAAATTGCATCGGAATTTAATAGAAAAGGCACAATGCCGACTTAAGTACAAGAACACTGACTCTTCCTACTGTCTACGTTTCGAAAAATTCCTGTGACACTAGTTATGGATTCCGATGCTTCACTTCAGGTTTACTGTATCCCTTGAACCATCTTATTGACGATGAAACACAGAAATTTCATCGGAATTAAATACAAAAGGCACAATGCCGACATAAGTACATGAAGACCGACTCTTCTTATTGACAATGATTTTTAAACATTCCCGTGACACTAGTTATGGATTCCGTTGCTTCACTTCAGGTTTACTCAATCTCTCTGACCTTCTTATAGACGATGAAACACAGAAATTGCATCGGAATTAATTACAAAAGGCACAATGCCGACTTAAGTACAAGAAGACTGACTGTTCCTACTGTCTATGTATGAACCATTCCTGTGACATTAGTTTTAGAATCCGATGCTTCACTTCAGGTTTACTGTATCCCTCTGACCTTCTTATTGACGATGAAACACAGAAATTGCATCGGAATTAAATACAAAAGGCAAAATGCCGACTTAAGTACAAGAAGACTGACTCTTCCTACTGTCAATGTTTTGAACCATTCCTGTGACACTAGTTATAGATTCCGATGCTTCACTTCAGGTTTATTGTATCCCTCTGACCTTCTTGTTGACGATCAAACACAGAAATAGCTTCGGAATTAAATAGAAAGGGCACAATGTCGACTTAAGTATAAGAAGTCTGACTCTTCTTACCGTCTATGTTTTGAACCATTCCTGTGACACTAGTTATAGATTCCGATGCTTCACTCCAATTTTTCTGTATCACTTGGACCTTCTTATTGACGATGAAACACAGAAATTGCATCGGAATTAAATAGAAAAGGCACAATGCCGACTTAAGTACAAGAAGACTGACTCTTCTTACTGTCTATATTTTGAACCATTCCAGTGACAAGAGTTATAGTTTCCGATGCTTCACTCCCGGTTTATTGTATCCCTCTGATCTTCTTATTGACGATGCATCACAGAAATTGCATGGGAATTAAATAGAAAAGGCACAAAGTCGACTTATGTACAAGAAGTCTGACTCTTCTTACTGTCTATGTTTTGAACCATTCCTGTGACACTAGTTATAGATTCCGATGCTTCACTCCAGGTTTACTGTATCCCTTGGACCTTGTTATTGACGATGAAACACAGAAATTGCATCGGAATTAAATACAAAAGGCACTATGCCGACTTAAGGGCAAGAAGACTGACTCTTCTTACTGCCTATGTTTTGAACCATTCCTGTGACACTAGCTATAGATTCCGATGCTTCACCTCAGGTTTACTGTATCCCTTGGACCTTCTTATTGACGATGAAACACGGAAATTGCATCGGAATTAATTTGAATAGGCACAATGCCGACTTAAGTAAAAGAAGACTGACTCTTCTTACTTACTATGTTTTGAACCATTCCTGTGACACTAGTTGTGGATTCCGATGCTTCACCTCAGGTTTACTGTACCCCTTGGAACTTCTTATTGACGATGAAACACCGAAATTGCATCGGAATTAAATACAAAAGGCAAAATGCCGACTTTCGTATACGAAGATTGACTCTTCTTACTGTCTATGTTTTGAACCATTCCTGTGACACTAGTTATAGATTCCGATGCCACACTCCAGGTTTACTGTATCCCTTGGACCTTCTTATTGACGATGAAACACAGAAATTGCATCGGAATTAAATATAAAAGGCACTATGCCGACTTAAGGGCAAGAAGACTGACTCTTCTTACTGCCTATGTTTGAACCATTCCTGTGACACTAGCTATAGAATCCGATGCTTCACCTCAGGTTTACTGTATCCCTTGGACCTTCCTATTGACGATGAAACACGGAAATTGCATCGGAATTAATTAGAAATGGCACAATGTCGACTTAAGTACAAGAAGACTGACTCCTCTTATTGTCTATGTTTTGAACCATTCCTGTGACACTAGTTATAGATTCCGATGCATCACTCCAGGTTTACTGTATCCCTTGGACCTTCTTACTGACGATGAAACACACAAATTGCATCGGAATTAAATAGAAAAGGCACAATGCCGACTTAAGTACAAGAAGACTGACTCTTCTTACTGGCTATGTTTTGAACCATTCCTGTGACACTGGTTATAGATTCCGATGCTTCACTTCAGGTTTACAGTATGCCTTGGACCTTTTTATTGACGATGAAACACAGAAATTGCATCGGAATTAAATAGAAAAGTCACAATGACGACTTAAGTACAAGAAGACTGACTCTTCCTACTGTCTATGTATGAACCATTCCTGTGACACTAGTTATAGATTCCGATGCTTCACTTCAGGTCTACTGTATCACTTCTACTTTCTTATTGACGATGAAACACTGAAATTGCATCGGAATTACATATTAAAAGGCGCAATGCCAACTTATGTACATGAAGACCGACTCTTACTACTGACTATGATTTGAACCATTCCTGTGACACTAGTTATAGATTCCGATGCTTCACTTGAGGTTTACTATATCCCTTGGACCGTCTTATTGACGATGAAACACAGAAATTGCATCAGAATTAAATACAAAAGGCACAATGCCGACTTAAGTACAAGAAGACTGAATCTTCTTACTGACTATGTTTTGAACCATTCCTGTGACACTAGTTATTGATTCTGATGCTTCACATCTGGTTTACTGTATCCCTCTGACTTTCTTATTGACGATGAAACACAGAAATTGCATCGGAATTAAATACAAAATGCACAATGCCGACTTAAGTACAAGAAGACTGACTCTTCCTACTGGCTATGTTTTGAACCATTCCTGTGACATTAGTTTTGGATTCCGATGCTTCACTTCAAGTTTACTGTATCGCTCTGACCTTCTTGTTGTCGATGAAACACAGAAATTGCATCGGAATTAATTACAAAAGGCACAATGCCGACTTAAGTACAAGAAGACTGATTCTTCCTACTGTCTATGTTTTGAACCATTCCTGTGACACTAGTTATAGATTCCGAAGCTTCACTTCAGGTTTACTGTATCCCTCTGATCTTATTGCCGATGAAACACAGAAATTGGATCGGAATTAAATACAAAAGGCGCAATGCCGACTTAAGGACAAGAAGACTGACTCTTCTTACTGACTATGTTTTGAACCATTCCTGTGACACTAGTTATAGATTCCGATGCTTCACTTCAGGTATACTGTTTCTCTTGGACCTTCTTATTGACGATGAAACACAGATTGTGCATCGGAATTAAATCCAACAGGCACAATGCCGACTTAAGTACAAGAAGACTGACTCTTCTACTGTCTATGTTTTGAACCATTTCTGTGACACTAGTTATAGAGTCCGATGCTTCACTCCAGTTTTCTGTAACCCTTCGGCCTACTTATTGTCGATGAATCACAGAAATTGCATCGGAATTAAATATAAAAGGCACAATGCCGAGTAGAGTACAAGAAGACTGACTCTTCTTATTGACTATGATTTCAACCATTCCTGTGACACTAGTTATAGATTCCGATGCTTCACTTCAGGTTTACTGTATCCCATGGACCTTGTTATTGACGATGAAACACAGCAATTGCATCGGAGTTAGATACAAAAGGCAAAATGCCGACTTAAGTACACGAAGACTGACTCTTCTTACTGTCTATGTTTTGAACCAATCCTGTGACACTAGGTATAGATTCCGATGCCTCACTCCAGGTTTACTGCATCCCTTGGACCTTCTTACTGACGATGAAACACAGAAATTGCATCGGAATTAAATGCAAATGGCACAGTGCCGACTTAAGGACAAGAAGGCTGACTCTTCTTATTGACTTTGTTTTGAACCATTCCTGTGACACTAGTTATAGATTCCGATGCTTCACTTCAGGTTTATTGTATCCCTCTGACCTTCTTATTGACAATGAAACACAGAAATTGCATCGGAATTAAATAGAAAAGGCACAATGTCGACTTAAGTACAAGAAGTCTGACTCTTCTTACTGTCTACGTTTTGAACCATTCCTGTGACACCAGTTATAGGTTTCGATGCTTCTCTCCAGGTTTATTGTATCCCTTGGACCTTCTTATTGACGATGAAACACAGAAATTGCATCAGAATTAAATAGAAAAGGTACAATGCCGACTTAAGTACAAGAAGACTGACTCTTCTTACTGACTATGTTTTGAACCATTCCTGTGACACTAGTTATAGATTCCGATGCTTCACCTCAGGTTTACTATATCCCTTGGACCTTCTTATTGACGATGAAACACAGAAATTGCATCGGAATTAAATACAAAAGGCTAAATGCCGACTTAAGTACACGAAGACTGACTTTTCTTACTGTCTATGTTTTGAACCATTCCTGTGACACTAGTTATAGATTCCGATGCTTCACTCCAGGTTTACTGTATCCCTTGGACCTTCTTATTGACGATGAAAAACAGAAATTGCATCGGAACTAAATACAAAAGGCACAATACCGAAATAAGTACAAGATGACTGACTCTTCTTACTGTCTATGTTTTGAAATACTACCGTGACTCTAATTATAGATTCCGATGCTTCACTCCAGGTTTACTGTATCCCTTGGACCTTCTTATTGACGATGAAACACAGAAATTGAATCGGAATTATATACTAAAGGCACAATGCCGACTTAAGGACAAGAAGACTGACTCTTCTTACTGACTATGTTTTGAACCATTCCTGTGACACTAGTTATCGATTCCGATGCTTCACTTCCGGTTTACTGTAAACCTCTGACCTTCATATTGACGATGAAACACAGAAATTGCATCGGAATTATATACAAAAGGCACAATGCCGTCTTAGGTACATGAAGACTGACTCTTCTTGCTGTCTACGTTTGAACCATTCCTGTGACACTAGTTATAGATACCGATGCTTCACTTCAGGTTTACTGTATCCCTCTGACCTTCTCATTGACGGTGAAGCACATAAATTGCATCGGAATTCAATACGAAAGGCTAAATGCCGAATTAAGTACAAGAAGACTGCCTCTTCTTACTGACTATGTTTTGAACCATTCCTGTGACACTAGTTAAAGATTCCGATGCTTCACTTCAGGTTTACTGTATCCCTCTGATCTTCTTATTGACGATGAAACACAGAAAATGCATCGGAATTAAATAGAAAAGGCACAATGCCGACTTAAGTACAAGAAGACTGACTCTTCTTACTGTCTATGTCTTGAACCAATCCTGTGACACTAGTTGTAGATTCCGATGCTTCACTTCTGCTTTACTGTATCCCTTGGACCTTCTTATTGACGATGAGACACAGAAATTGCATCGGAATTAAATACAAAAGGCACAATGCCGACTTAAGTACAAGAGCACTGACTCTTCCTACTGTCTATGTTTTGAAAAATTCCTGTGACATTAGTTATGGATTCCGATGCTTCACTTCAGAATTACTGTATCCCTTGAACCATCTTATTGACGATGAAACACAGAAATTTTATCGGAATTAAATACAAAAGGCACAATGCCGACATAAGTACATGAAGACCGACTCTTCTTATTGACAATGATTTGAAACATTCCCGTGACACTAGTTATGGATTCCGTTGCTTCACTTCAGGTTTACTCAATCCCTCTGACCTTCTTGTAGAAGATGAAACACAGAAATTGCATCGTAATTAATTACAAAATGCACAATGCCGACTTAAGTACAAGTAGACTGATTGTTCCTACTGTCTATGTTTTGAACCATTCCTGTGACATTAGTTTTAGAATCCTATGCTTCACTTCAGGTTTACTGTATCCCTCTGACCTTCTTACTGACGATGAAACACAGAAATTGCATCGGAATTAAATGCAAATGGCACAATGCCGACTTAAGGACAAGAAGACTGACTCTTCTTACTGACTTTGCTTTGAACCATTCCTGTGACACTAGTTATAGATTCGGATGCTTCACTTTAGGTTTATTGTATCCCTCTGACCTTCGTATTGACAATGAAACACAGAAATTGCATCGGAATTAAATAGAAAAGGCACTATGTCGACATAAGTACAAGAAGTCTGACTCTTCTTACTGTCTACGTTTTGAACCATTCCTGTGACACTAGTTATAGATTCCGATGCTTCTCTCCAGGTTTACTGTATCCCTTGGACCTTCTTATTGACGATGAAACACAGAATTAGCATCGGAATTAAATGGAAAAGGCACAATGAAGACATAAGTACAAGAAGACTGACTCCTCTTACTGACTATGTTTTGAACCATTCCTGAGAAACTGGTTATAGATTCCGACGCTTCACCTTAGTTTTACTGTATACCTTGGACCATCTTTTTGACGATGAAACACAGAAATTGCATCGGAATTAAATACAAAAGGCACAATGCCGACTTACGTACAAGAAGGCTGACTCTTCCTACTGTCTATGTTTTGTACCATTCCTGTGACACTAGTTTTGGATTCCGATGCCTCACTTCAGGTTTACTGTATCCCTCCGACCTTTTTATTGATGACGAAACACAGAAATTGCATCGGAATTAAATACAAAAGACACAATGCCGACTTAAGTACAAGAAGACTGACTCTTCCTACTGTCCATGATTTGAACCATTCCTGTGACACTAGCTATAGATTCCGATGCTTCACTTCAGGTTCACTGTATCCCTCCGACCTTCTTATTGACGATGAAACACAGAAATTGCATCGAAATTAAATATAAAAGGCACAATGTCGACTTAAGTACAAGAAGACTGACTCTTCTTACTGACTATGATTTTAACCATTCTTGTGACACTAGTTATAGATTCTGATGCTTCACTTCAGGTTTATTGTATCCCTCTGACCTTCTTATTGACGATGAAACACAGAAATTGCATCGGAATTAAATAGAAATGGCACAAAGACGACTTAAGCACAAGAAGACTGACTCCTCTTACTGTGTATGTTTTGAACCATTCCTGTGACACTAGTTATAGATTTCGATGCTTCACTCCAGGTTTGCCGTATCCCTTGGACCATCTTATTGACGATGAAACACAGAAATTGCATCGGAATTAAATACGAAAGGCACAATGCCGACTTAAGTACAAGAAGACTGACCCTTCCGACTGTCTATGATTTTAACCATTCTTGTGACACTAGTTATAGATTCTGATGCTTCACTTAAGGTTTACTGTATCCCTGGGACCTTCTTATTGACGATGAAACACAGAAATTTCATCGGAATTAAATACAAAAGGCACAATGCCGACTTAAGTACAAGAAGACTGACTCTTCTTACTGTGTATATTTTGAACCATTCCAGTGACACTAGTTATAGATTCCGATCCTTCACTCCAGGTTTATTGTATCCCTCTGACCTTCTTATTGACGATGCATCACAGAAATTGCATCGGAATTAAATACAAAAGGCACAATACCGACTTAAGTACAAGAAGACTGACTCTTCTTACTGGCCATGTTTTGAACCATTCCTGTGACACTAGTTATAGATTCCGATGCTTCACTTCAGGTTTACTGTATGCCTTGGACCTTCTTATTGACGATGAAACACAGATATTGCATCGGAATTAAATAGAAAAGGCACAATGCCGACTTAAGTAAAAGAAGACTGACTCTTCCTACTGTCTATGTTTGAACCATTCCTGTGACACTAGTTATGGATACCGATGCTTCACTTCAGGTCTACTGTATCCCTTCTACCTTCTTATTGACGATGAAACACTGAAATTGCATCGGAATTACATATTAAAAGGCACAATGCCGACTTAAGTACATGAAGACCGACTCTTACTACTGACTTTGATTTGAACCATTCCTGTGACACTAGTTATAGATTCCGATGCTTCACTTGAGGTTTACTGTATCCCTTGGACCTTCTTATTGACGATGAAACACAGAAATTGCATCGGAAATAAATACAAAAAGCACAATGCCGACTTAAGTACAAGAATACTGACTCATCTTACTGTCTATGTTTTGTACCGTCCCTGTGACACTACTTATAGATTCCGATGCTTCACTGCAGGTTTACTGTATCCCTTGGACCTTCTTATTGACGATGAAACACAGAAATTTCATCAGAATTAAATACAAAAGGCACAAAGCCGACTTAAGTACAAGAAGACTGAATCTTCTTACTGACTATGTTTTGAACCAATCCTGTGACACTAGTTATTGATTCTGATGCTTCACATCTGGTTTACTGTATCCCTCTGACTTTCTTATTGACGATGAAATACAGAAATTGCATCGGAATTAAATACAAAAGGCACAATGCCGACTTAAGTACAAAAAGGCTGACTCTTCCTACTGTCTATGTTTTGAACCATTCCTGTGAGATTAGTTTTGGATTCTGATGCTTCACTTCAAGTTTACTGTATCGCTCTGACATTCTTATTGTCGATGAAACACAGAAATTGCATCGGAATTAATTACAAAAGGCACAATGCCGATTTAAGTACAAGAAGACTGATTCTTCCTACTGTCTATGTTTTGAACCATTCCTGTGACACTAGTTATAGATTCTGAAGCTTCACTTCAGGTTTACTGTATCCCTCTGACCTTATTGCCGATGAAACACAGAAATTGGATCGGAATTAAATACAAAAGGCACAATGCCGACTTAAGGACAAGAAGACTGACTCTTCTTACTGACTATGTTTTGAACCATTCCTGTGACACTAGTTATAGATTGCGATGCTTCACTTCAGGTATACTGTTTCTCCTGGACCTTCTTGTTGACGATGAAACACAGAAAGTGCATCGGAATTAAATACAAAAGGCACAATGTCGACTTAAGTACAAGAAGTCTGACTCTTCTTACAGTCTACGTTTTGAACCATTCCCGTGACACTAGTTATAGATTTCGATGCTTCTCTCCAGGTTTATTGTATCCCTTGGACCTTCTTATTGACGATGAAACACAGAAATTGCATCAGAATTAAATAGAAAAAGTACAATGCCGACTTAAGTACAAGACGACTGACTCTTCTTACTGACTATGTTTTGAACCATTCCTGTGACACTAGTTATAGATTCCGATGCTTCACCTCAGGTTTACTGTAAACCTTGGAATTTCTTATTGACGATGAAATACAGAAATTGCATCGGAAGTAAATACAAAAGGCAAAATGCCGACTTAAGTACACGAAGACTGACTTTTCTTACTGTCTATGTTTTGAACCATTCCTGTGACACTAGTTATAGATTCCGATGCTTCACTCCAGGTTTACTGTATCCCTTGGACCTTCTTATTGACGATGAAAAACAGAAATTGCATCGGAACTAAATACAAAAGGCACAATCCCGAAATAAGTACAAGATGACTGATTCTTCTTACTGTTTATGTGTTGAACCACTACTGTGACTCTAATTATAGATTCCGATGCTTCACTCCAGGTTTACTGTATCCCTTGGACCTTCTTATTGACGATGAAACACAGAAATTGAATCGGAATTAAATACTAAAGGCACAATGCCGACTTAAGGACAAGAAGACTGACTCTTCTTACTGACTATGTTTTGAACCATTCCTGTGACACTAGTTATAGATTCCGATGCTTCACTTCCGGCTTACTCTATACCTCTGACCTTCATATTGACGATGAAACACAGAAATTGCATCGGAATTATATACAAAAGGCACAATGCCGACTTAGGTACATGAAGACTGACTCTTCTTACTGTCTACGTTTGAACCATTCCTGTGACACTAGTTATAGATTCCGATGCTTCACTTCAGGTTTACTGTATCCCTCTGACCTTCTTATTGACGGTGAAGCACATAAATTGCATCGGAATTCAATACGAAAGGCTAAATGCCGAATTAAGTACAAGAAGACTGACTCTTATTACTGACTATGTTTTGAACCATTCCTGTGACACTAGTTATAGATTCCGATGCTTCACTTCAGGTTTACTGTATCCCTCTGACCTTCTTATTGACGATGAAACACAGAAATTGCATCGGAATTTAATAGAAAAGGCACAATGCCGACTTAAGTACAAGAACACTGACTCTTCCTACTGTCTATGTTTCGAAAAATTCCTGTGACACTAGTTATGGATTCCGATGCTTCACTTCAGGTTTACTGTATCCCTTGAACCATCTTATTGACGATGAAACACAGAAATTTCATCGGAATTAAATACAAAAGGCACAATGCCGACTTAAGTACATGATGACCGACTCTTCTTATTGACAATGATTTGAAACATTCCCGTGACACTAGTTATGGATTCCGTTGCTTCACTTCAGGTTTACTCAATCCCTCTGACCTTCTTGTAGACGATGAAACACAGAAATTGCATCGGAATTAATTACAAAAGGCACAATGCCGACTTAAGTACAAGAAGACTGACTGTTCCTACTGTCTATGTTTGAACCATTCCTGTGACATTAGTTTTAGAATCCGATGCTTCACTTCAGGTTTACTCAATCCCTCTGACCTTCTTGTAGACGATGAAACACAGCAATTGCATCGTAATTAAATACAAAAGGCACAATGCCGCCTTAAGGACAAGAAGACTGACTCTTCTTACTGACTATGCTTTGAACCATTCCTGTGACACTATTTATAGATTCCGATGCTACACTGCAGGTATACTGTATCCCTTGGACCATCTTATTGACGATGAAACACAGAAATTGCATCTGAATTAAATACAAAAGGCACAATGACGACTTAAGGACAACATGACTGACTCTTCTCACTGACTTTGTTTTGAACCATTCCTGTGACACTAGTTATAGATTCCGATGCTTCACTTCAGGTTTATTGTATCCCTCTGACCTTCTTATTGACGATCAAACACAGAAATAGCTTCGGAATTAAATAGAAAAGGCACAATGTCGACTTAAGTATAAGAAGTCTGACTCTTCTTACCGTCTATGTTTTGAGCCATTCCTGTGACACTAGTTATAGATTCCGATGCTTCACTCCAATTTTACTGTATCACTTGGACCTTCTTATTGACGATGAAACACAGAAATTGCATCGGAATTATATAGAAAAGGCACAATGCCGACTTAAGTACAAGAAGACTGACTCTTCTTACTGACTATGCTTTGAACCATTCCTGTGAAACTAGTTTTGATTCCGATGCTTTACTTCAGGTTTAGTGTATCCCTCTTACCTTATTATTGACGATGAAACACAGAAATTGCATCGGAATTAAATACAAAAGGCACAATGCCGACTGAAGTACAAGAAGACTGACTCTTCCTACTGTCTATGTTTTGAACCGTTGCTGTGACACTAGTTATAGATTCCGATGCTTCACTTCAGGTTTACTGTATCCCTCTGACCTTATTGCCGATGAAACACAGAAATTGCATCGGAATTAAATAAAAAAGGCACAATGCCGACTTAAGTATAAAACGACTGACTCTTCCTACTGTCTATGCTTTGATCCATTTCTGTGACACTAGTTATGGAGTCCGATGCTTCACTTCAGGTTTACTGTATCCCTTGGACCTTCTTATTGACGATGAATCACAGAAATTGCATCGGAATGAAATACAAAAGGCACAATGCCGACTTGAGTACACGAAGACTGACTTTTCTTACTGTCTATGTTTTGAACCATTCCTGTGACACTAGTTATAGATTCCGATGCTTCACTCCAGGTTTACTGTATCCCTTGGACCTTCTTATTGACGATGAAAAACAGAAATTGCATCGGAACTAAATACAAAAGGCACAATCCCGAAATAAGCACAAGATGACTTACTCTTCTTACTGTCTATGATTTGAACCACTACTGTGACTCTAATTATAGATTCCGATGCTTCACTTCCGGTTTACTGTATCCCTTGGACCTTCTTGTTGACGATGAAACACAGAAATTGAATCGGAATTAAATACTAAAGGCACAATGCCGACTTAAGTACAAGAACACTGACTCTTCCTACTGTCTATGTTTCGAAAAATTCCTGTGACACTAGTTATGGATTCCGATGCTTCTCTTCAGGTTTACTGTATCCCTTGAACCATCTTATTGACGATGAAACACAGCAATTGCATCGTAATTAAATACAAAAGGCACAATGCCGCCTTAAGGACAAGAAGACTGACTCTTCTTACTGACTATGCTTTGAACCATTCCTGTGACACTATTTATAGATTCCGATGCTTCACTCCAGGTATACTGTATCCTTTGGACCATCTTATTGACGATCAAACACAGAAATTGCTTCGGAATTAAATAGAAAAGGTACAATGTCGACTTAAGTATAAGAAGTCTGACTCTTCTTACCGTCTATGTTTTGAACCATTCCTGTGACACTAGTTATAGATTCCGATGCTTCACTCCTATTTTACTGTATCACTTGGACCTTCTTATTGACGATGAAACACAGAAATTGCATCGGAATTAAATAGAAAAGGCACAATGCCGACTTAAGTACAAGAAGACTGACTCTTCTTACTGGCTATGTTTTGAACCATTCCTGTGACACTAGTTATAGATTCCGATGCTTCACTTCAGGTTTACTGTATGCCTTGGACCTTCTTATTGACGATGAAACACAGATATTGCATCGGAATTAAATAGAAAAGGCACAATGCCGACTTAAGTAAAAGAAGACTGACTCTTCCTACTGTCAATGTTTGAACCATTCCTGTGACACTAGTTATGGATACCGATGCTTCACTTCAGGTCACCTGTATCCCTTCTACCTTCTTATTGACGATGAAACACTGAAATTGCATCGGAATTACATATTAAAAGGCACAATGCCGACTTAAGTACATGAATACCGACTCTTACTACTGACTTTGATTTGAACCATTCCTGTGACACTAGTTATAGATTCCGATGCTTCACTTGAGGTTTACTGTATCCCTTGCACCTTCTTATTGACGATGAAACACAGAAATTGAATCGGAAATAAATACAAAAAGCACAATGCCGACTTAAGTACAAGAATACTGACTCATCTTACTGTCTATGTTTTGTACCGTCCCTGTGACACTACTTATAGATTCCGATGCTTCACTGCAGGTTTACTGTATCCCTTGGACCTTCTTCTTGACGATGAAACACAGAAATTTCATCAGAATTAAATACAAAAGGCACAAAGCCGACTTAAGTACAAGAAGACTGAATCTTCTTACTGACTATGTTTTGAACCAATCCTGTGACACTAGTTATTGATTCTGATGCTTCACATCTGGTTTACTGTATCCCTCTGACTTTCTTATTGACGATGAAATACAGAAATTGCATCGGAATTAAATACAAAAGGCACAATGCCGACTTAAGTACAAAAAGGCTGACTCTTCCTACTGTCTATGTTTTGAACCATTCCTGTGACATTAGTTTTGGATTCTGATGCCTCACTTCAAGTTTACTGTATCGCTCTGACCTTCTTATTGTCGATGAAACACAGAAATTGCATCGGAATTAATTACAAAAGGCACAATGCCGACTTAAGTACAAGAAGACTGATTCTTCCTACTGTCTATGTTTTGAACCATTCCTGTGACACTAGTTATAGATTCTGAAGCTTCACTTCAGGTTCACTGTGTCCCTCTGACCTTATTGCCGATGAAACACAGAAATTGGATCAGAATTAAATACAAAAGGCACAATGCCGACTTAAGGACAAGAAGACTGACTCTTCTTACTGACTATGTTTTGAACCATTCCTGTGACACTAGTTATAGATTGCGATGCTTCACTTCAGGTATACTGTTTCTCCTGGACCTTCTTGTTGACGATGAAACACAGAAAGTGCATCGGAATTAAATACAAAAGGCACAATGTCGACTTAAGTACAAGAAGTCTGACTCTTCTTACAGTCTACGTTTTGAACCATTCCTGTGACACTAGTTATAGATTTCGATGCTTCTCTCCAGGTTTATAGTATCCCTTGGACCTTCTTATTGACGATGAAACACAGAAATTGCATCAGAATTAAATAGAAAAGGTACAATGCCGACTTAAGTACAAGAAGACTGACTCTTCTTACTGACTATGTTTTGAACCAATCCTGTGACACTAGTTATAGATTCCGATGCTTCACCTCAGGTTTACTGTAAACCTTGGAATTTCTTATTGACGATGAAACACAGAAATTGCATCGGAAGTAAATACAAGAGGCAAAATGCCGACTTAAGTACACGAAGACTGACTTTTCTTACTGTCTATGTTTTGAACCATTCCTGTGACACTAGTTATAGATTCCGATGCTTCACTCCAGGTTTACTGTATCCCTTGGACCTTCTTATCGACGATGAAAAACAGAAATTGCATCGGAACTAAATACAAAAGGCACAATCCCGAAATTAGTACAAGATGACTGATTCTTCTTACTGTCTATGTTTTGAACCACTACTGTGACTCTAATTATAGATTCCGATGCTTCACTCCAGGTTTACTGTATCCCTTGGACCTTCTTATTGACGATGAAACACAGAAATTGAATCGGAATTAAATACTAAAGGCACAATGCCGACTTAAGTACATGATGACCGACTCTTCTTATTGACAATGATTTGAAACATTCCCGTGACACTAGTTATGGATTCCGTTGCTTCACTTCAGGTTTACTCAATGCCTCTGACCTTCTTGTAGACGATGAAACACAGAAATTGCATCGGAATTAATTACAAAAGGCACAATGCCGACTTAAGTACAAGAAGACTGACTGTTCCTACTGTCTATGTTTGAACCATTCCTGTGACATTAGTTTTAGAGTCCGATGCTTCACTTCAGGTTTACTGTATCCCTCTGACCTTCTTATTGACGATGAAACACAGAAATTGCATCGGAATTAAATACAAAAGGCAAAATGCCGACTTAAGTACAAGAAGACTGACTCTTCCTACTGTCAATGTTTTGAATCATTCCTGTGTCACTAGTTATAGATTCCGATGCTTCACTTCAGGTTTACTGAATCCCTCTGACCTTATTGCCGATGAAACACAGCAATTGCATCGTAATTAAATACAAAAGGCACAATGCCGCCTTAAGGACAAGAAGACTGACTCTTCTTACTGACTATGCTTTGAACCATTCCTGTGACACTATTTATAGATTCCGATGCTACACTGCAGGTATACTGTATCCCTTGGACCATCTTATTGATGATGAAACACAGAAATTGCATCGGAATTAAATACAAAAGGCACAATGACGACTTAAGGACAACATGACTGACTCTTCTCACTGACTATGTTTTGAACCATTCCTGTGACACTAGTTATAGATTCCGATGCTTCACTTCAGGTTTATTGTATCCCTCTGACCTTCTTATTGACGATCAAACACAGAAATAGCTTCGGAATTAAATAGAAAAGGCACAATGTCGACTTAAGTATAAGAAGTCTGACTCTTCTTACCGTCTATGTTTTGAGCCATTCCTGTGACACTAGTTATAGATTCCGATGCTTCACTCCAATTTTACTGTATCACTTGGACCTTCTTATTGACGATGAAACACAGAAATTGCATCGGAATTATATAGAAAAGGCACAATGCCGACTTAAGTACAAGAAGACTGACTCTTCTTACTGACTATGCTTTGAACCATTCCTGTGAAACTAGTTTTGATTCCGATGCTTTACTTCAGGTTTAGTGTATCCCTCTGACCTTATTATTGACGCTGAAACACAGAAATTGCATCGGAATTAAATACAAAAGGCACAATGCCGACTGAAGTACAAGAAGACTGACTCTTCCTACTGTCTATGTTTTGAACCGTTGCTGTGACACTAGTTATAGATTCCGATGCTTCACTTCAGGTTTACTGTATCCCTCTGACCTTATTGCCGATGAAACACAGAAATTGCATCGGAATTAAATAAAAAAGTCACAATGCCGACTTAAGTATAAAACGACTGACTCTTCCTACTGTCTATGCTTTGATCCATTTCTGTGACACTAGTTATGGAGTCCGATGCTTCACTTCAGGTTTACTGTATCCCTTGGACCTTCTTATTGACGATGAATCACAGAAATTGCATCGGAATGAAATACAAAAGGCACAATGCCGACTTGAGTACACGAAGACTGACTTTTCTTACTGTCTATGTTTTGAACCATTCCTGTGACACTAGTTATAGATTCCGATGCTTCACTCCAGGTTTACTGTATCCCTTGGACCTTCTTATTGACGATGAAAAACAGAAATTGCATCGGAACTAAATACAAAAGTCACAATCCCGAAATAAGCACAAGATGACTTACTCTTCTTACTGTCTATGATTTGAACCACTACTGTGACTCTAATTATAGATTCCGATGCTTCACTTCCGGTTTACTGTATCCCTTGGACCTTCTTATTGACGATGAAACACAGAAATTGAATCGGAATTAAATACTAAAGGCACAATGCCGACTTAAGTACAAGAACACTGACTCTTCCTACTGTCTATGTTTCGAAAAATTCCTGTGACACTAGTTATGGATTCCGATGCTTCTCTTCAGGTTAACTGTATCCCTTGAACCATCTTATTGACGATGAAACACAGCAATTGCATCGTAATTAAATACAAAAGGCACAATGCCGCCTTAAGGACAAGAAGACTGACTCTTCTTACTGACTATGCTTTGAACCATTCCTGTGACACTATTTATAGATTCCGATGCTTCACTCCAGGTATACTGTATCCCTTGGACCATCTTATTGACGATCAAACACAGAAATTGCTTCGGAATTAAATAGAAAAGGTACAATGTCGACTTAAGTATAAGAAGTCTGACTCTTCTTACCGTCTATGTTTTGAACCATTCCTGTGACACTAGTTATAGATTCCGATGCTTCACTCCTATTTTACTGTATCACTTGGACCTTCTTATTGACGATGAAACACAGAAATTGCATCGGAATTAAATAGAAAAGGCTCAATGCCGACTTAAGTACAAGAAGACTGACTCTTCTTACTGACTATGCTTTGAACCATTCCTGTGAAACTTGATTTGATTCCGATGCTTAACTTCAGGTTTACTGTATCCCTCTGACCTTATTATTGACGATGAAACACAGAAATTGCATCGGAATTAAATACAAAATGCACAATGCCGACTGAAGTACAAGAAGACTGACTCTTCCTACTGTCTATGTTTTGAACCATTGCTGTGACACTAGTTATAGATTCCGATTCTTCACTTCAGGTTTACTGTATCCCTCTGACCTTATTGCCGATGAAACACAGAAATTGCATCGGAATTAAATAAAAAAGGCACAATGCCGACTTAAGTACAAGAGGACTGACTCTTCTTACTGTCTATGTTTGAACCATTCCTGTGACACTAGTTATAAATTCCGATGCTTCACTTCAGGTTTACTGTATCCCTCTGACCTTCTCATTGACGATGTAACACAGAAATTGCATCGGAATTAAATACAAAAGCTAGAATGCCGACTTATGTACATGAAGACTGACCCTTCGTACTGTCTATGTTTGAACCATACCTGTGACACTAGTTATAGATTCCGATGCTTCACTTCAGGTTTACTGTTTTCCTTGGACCTTATTATTGATGATGAAACACAGAAATTGCATCGGAATTAAATACAAAAGGCACAATGCCGACTTAAGTACAAAAAGACTGACTCTTCCTACTGTCTATGTTTTGATCCATTTCTGTGACACTAGTTATGGACTCCGATGCTTCACTTCAGGTTTACTGTATCCCTCTGACCTTCTTATTGACGATGAAACACAGAAATTGCATCGGGATTAAATACAAAAGGCACAATGCCGACTTAAGTACAAGAAGACTGACTCTTTTTACTGTCTACGTTTTGAACCATTCCTGTGAGACTAGTTATAAGTTCCGATGCTTCACTTCCATTTACTGTATCCCTCTGACCTTCTTATTGACGATGAAACACTGAAATTGCATCGGAATTAAATACGAAAGTCACAATGCCGACTTAAGTACAAGAAGACTGACTCTTCTTACTGACTATGTTTGAACCATTCCTGTGACACTAGTTATAGATTCCGATGCTTCACTTCAGGTTTACTGTATCCCTCTGACCTTCTTAATGACGGTGAAACACAGAAATTGCATCGGAATTCAATACGAAAGGCACAATGCCCAATTAAGTACAAGAGGACTGACTCTTCTTACAGACTATGTTTTAACCATTCCTGTGACACTAGTTATAGATTCCGATGCTTCACTCCAGGTTTGCCGTATCCCTTGGACCATCTTATTGACGATGAAACACAGAAATTGCATCGGAATTAAATACGAAAGGCACAATGCCGACTTAAGTACAAGAAGACTGACCCTTCCTACTGTCTATGATTTTAACCATTCTTGTGACACTAGTTATAGATTCTGATGCTTCACTTAAGGTTTACTGTATCCCTGGGACCTTCTTATTGACGATGAAACACAGAAATTTCATCGGAATTAAATACAAAAGGCACAATGCCGACTTAAGTACAAGAAGACTGACTCTTCTTACTGTGTATATTTTGAACCATTCCAGTGACTCTAGTTATAGATTCCGATCATTCACTCCAGGTTTATTGTATCCCTCTGACCTTCTTATTGACGATGCATCACAGAAATTGCATCGGAATTAAATACAAAAGGCACAATACCGACTTAAGTACAAGAATACTGACTCATCTTACTGTCTATGTTTTGTACCGTCCCTGTGACACTACTTATAGATTCCGATGCTTCACTGCAGGTTTACTGTATCCCTTGGACCTTCTTATTGACGATGAAACACAGAAATTTCATCAGAATTAAATACAAAAGGCACAAAGCCGACTTAAGTACAAGAAGACTGAATCTTCTTACTGACTATGTTTTGAACCAATCCTGTGACACTAGTTATTGATTCTGATGCTTCACATCTGGTTTACTGTATCCCTCTGACTTTCTTATTGACGATGAAATACAGAAATTGCATCGGAATTAAATACAAAAGGCACAATGCCGACTTAAGTACAAGAAGGCTGACTCCTCCTACTGTCTATGTTTTGAACCATTCCTGTGACACTAGTTATAGATTCTGAAGCTTCACTTCAGGTTTACTGTATCCCTCTGACCTTATTGCCGATGAAACACAGAAATTGTATCGGAATTAAATACAAAAGGCACAATGCCGACTTAAGGACAAGAAGACTGACTCTTCTTACTGACTATGTTTTGAACCATTCCTGTGACACTAGTTATAGATTGCGATGCTTCACTTCAGGTATACTGTTTCTCCTGGACCTTCTTGTTGACGATGAAACACAGAAAGTGCATCGGAATTAAATACAAAAGGCACAATGTCGACTTAAGTACAAGAAGTCTGACTCTTCTTACAGTCTACGTTTTGAACCATTCCTGTGACACTAGTTATAGATTTCGATGCTTCTCTCCAGGTTTATTGTATCCCTTGGACCTTCTTATTGACGATGAAACACAGAAATTGCATCAGAATTAAATAGAAAAGGTACAATGCCGACTTAAGTACAAGAAGACTGACTCTTCTTACTGACTATGTTTTGAACCATTCCTGTGACACTAGTTATAGATTCCGATGCTTCACCTCAGGTTTTCTGTAAACCTTGGAATTTCTTATTGACGATGAAACACAGAAATTGCATCGGAAGTAAATACAAAAGGCAAAATGCCGACTTAAGTACAAGAAGACTGACTTTTCTTACTGTCTATGTTTTGAACCATTCCTGTGACACTAGTTATAGATTCCGATGCTTCACTCCAGGTTTACTGTATCCCTTGGACCTTCTTATTGACGATGAAAAACAGAAATTGCGTCGGAACTAAATACAAAAAGCACAATCCCGAAATAAGTACAAAATGACTGACTCTTCTTACTGTCTATGTTTTGAACCACTACTGTGACTCTAATTATAGATTCCGATGCTTCACTCCAGGTTTACTGTATCCCTTGGACCTTCTTATTGACGATGAAACACAGAAATTGAATCGGAATTAAATACTAAAGGCACAATGCCGACTTAAGGACAAGAAGACTGACTCTTCTTACTGACTATGTTTTGAACAATTCCTGTGACACTAGTTATAGATTCCGATGCTTCACTTCAGGTTTACTGTATCCCTCTGACCTTCTTATTGACGGTGAAGCACATAAATTGCATCGGAATTCAATACGAAAGGCTAAATGCCGAATTAAGTACAAGAAGACTGACTCTTCTGACTGACTATGTTTTGAACCATTCCTGTGACACTAGTTATAGATTCCGATGCTTCACTTCAGGTTTACTGTATCCCTCTGACCTTCTTATTGACGATGAAACACAGAAATTGCATCGGAATTTAATAGAAAAGGCACAATGCCGACTTAAGTGCAAGAACACTGACTCTTCCTACTGTCTATGTTTCGAAAAATTCCTGTGACACTAGTTATGGATTCCGATGCTTCACTTCAGGTTTACTGTATCCCTTGAACCATCTTATTGACGATGAAACACAGAAATTTCATCGGAATTAAATACAAAAGGCACAATGCCGACTTAAGTACATGATGACCGACTCTTCTTATTGACAATGATTTGAAACATTCCCGTGACACTAGTTATGGATTCCGTTGCTTCACTTCAGGTTTACTCAATCCCTCTGACCTTCTTGTAGACGATGAAACACAGAAATTGCATCGGAATTAATTACAAAAGGCACAATGCCGACTTAAGTACAAGAAGACTGACTGTTCCTACTGTCTATGTTTGAACCATTCCTGTGACATTAGTTTTAGAATCCGATGCTTCACTTCAGGTTTACTGTATCCCTCTGACCTTCTTATTGACGATGAAACACAGAAATTGCATCGGAATTAAATACAAAAGGCAAAATGCCGACTTAAGTACAAGAAGACTGACTCTTCCTACTGTCAATGTTTTGAACCATTCCTGTGACACTAGATATAGATTCCAATGCTTCACTTCAGGTTTACTGAATCCCTCTGACCTTATTGCCGATGAAACACAGCAATTGCATCGTAATTAAATACAAAAGGCACAATGCCGCCTTAAGGACAAGAAGACTGACTCTTCTTACTGACTATGCTTTGAACCATTCCTGTGACACTATTTATAGATTCCGATGCTTCACTGCAGGTATACTGTATCCCTTGGACCATCTTATTGACGATGAAACACAGAAATTGCATCGGAATTAAATACAAAAGGCACAATGACGACTTAAGGACAACATGACTGACTCTTCTCACTGACTTTGTTTTGAACCATTCCTGTGACACTAGTTATAGATTCCGATGCTTCACTTCAGGTTTATTGTATCCCTCTGACCTTCTTATTGACGATCAAACACAGAAATAGCTTCGGAATTAAATAGAAAAGGCACAATGTCGACTTAAGTATAAGAAGTCTGACTCTTCTTACCGTCTATGTTTTGAACCATTCCTGTGACACTAGTTATAGATTCCGATGCTTCACTCCAATTTTACTGTATCACTTGGACCTTCTTATTGACGATGAAACACAGAAATTGCATCGGAATTATATAGAAAAGGCACAATGCCGACTTAAGTACAAGAAGACTGACTCTTCTTACTGACTATGCTTTGAACCATTCCTGTGAAACTAGTTTTGATTCCGATGCTTTACTTCAGGTTTAGTGTATCCCTCTGACCTTATTATTGACGATGAAACACAGAAATTGCATCGGAATTAAATAAAAAAGGCACAATGCCGACTTAAGTATAAAAAGACTGACTCTTCCTACTGTCTACGCTTTGATCCATTTCTGTGACACTAGTTATGGAGTCCGATGCTTCACTTCAGGTTTACTGTATCCCTTGGACCTTCTTATTGACGATGAATCACAGAAATTGCATCGGAATGAAATACAAAAGGCACAATGCCGACTTGAGTACACGAAGACTGACTTTTCTTACTGTCTATGTTTTGAACCATTCCTGTGACACTAGTTATAGATTCCGATGCTTCACTCCAGGTTTACTGTATCCCTTGGACCTTCTCATTGACGATGAAAAACAGAAATTGCATCGGAACTAAATACAAAAGGCACAATCCCGAAATAAGTACAAGATGACTGACTCTTCTTACTGTCTATGATTTGAACCACTACTGTGACTCTAATTATAGATTCCGATGCTTCACTTCCGGTTTACTGTATCCCTTGGACCTTCTTATTGACGATGAAACACAGAAATTGAATCGGAATTAAATACTAAAGGCACAAAGCCGACTTAAGTACAAGAACACTGACTCTTCCTACTGTCTATGTTTCGAAAAATTCCTGTGACACTAGTTATGGATTCCGATGCTTCACTTCAGGTTTACTGTATCCCTTGAACCATCTTATTGACGATGAAACACAGCAATTGCATCGTAATTAAATACAAAAGGCACAATGCCGCCTTAAGGACAAGAAGACTGACTCTTCTTACTGACTATGCTTTGAACCATTCCTGTGACACTATTTATAGATCCCAATGCTTCACCCCAGGTATACTGTATCCCTTGGACCATCTTATTGACGATCAAACACAGAAATTGCTTCGGAATTAAATAGAAAAGGTACAATGTCGACTTAAGTATAAGAAGTCTGACTCTTCTTACCGTCTATGTTTTGAACCATTCCTGTGACACTAGTTATAGATTACGATGCTTCACTCCTATTTTACTGTATCACTTGGACCTTCTTATTGACGATGAAACACAGAAATTGCATCGGAATTGAATAGAAAAGGCACAATGCCGACTTAAGTACAAGAAGACTGACTCTTCTTACTGACTATGCTTTGAACCATTCCTGTGAAACTTGATTTGATTCCGATGCTTAACTTCAGGTTAACTGTATCCCTCTGACCTTATTGCCGATGAAACACAGAAATTGCATCGGAATTAAATAAAAAAGGCACAATGCTGACTTAAGTACAAGAGGACTGACTCTTCTTACTGTCTATGTTTGAACCATTCCTGTGACACTAGTTATAAATTCCGATGCTTCACTTCAGGTTTACTGTATCCCTCTGACCTTCTCATTGACGATGTAACACAGAAATTGCATCGGAATTAAATACAAAATCTAGAATGCCGACTTATGTACATGAAGACTGACCCTTCGTACTGTCTATGTTTGAACCATTCCTGTGACACTAGTTATAGATTCCGATGCTTCACTTCAGGTTTACTGTTTTCCTTGGACCTTATTATTGATGATGAAACACAGAAATTGCATCGGAGTTAAATACAAAAGGCACAATGCCGACTTAAGTATAAAAAGACTGACTCTTCCTACTGTCTATGTTTTGATCCATTTCTGTGACACTAGTTATGGACTCCGATGCTTCACTTCAGGTTTACTGTATCCCTCTGACCTTCTTATTGACGATGAAACACAGAAATTGCATCGGGATTAAATACAAAAGGCACAATGCCGACTTAAGTACAAGAAGACTGACTCTTTTTACTGTCTACGTTATGAACCATTCCTGTGACACTAGTTATAGGTTCCGGTGCTTCACTTCCTTTTTACTGTATCCCTCTGACCTTCTTATTGACGATGAAACACAGAAATTGCATCGGAATTAAATACGAAAGGCACAATGCCGACTTAAGTACAAGAAGACTGACTCTTCTTACTGTCTATGTTTGAACCATTCCTGTGACACTAGTTATAGATTCCGATGCTTCACTTCAGGTTTACTGTATCCCTCTGACCTTCTTAATGACGGTGAAACACAGAAATTGCATCGGAATTCAATACGAAAGGCACAATGCCCAATTAAGTACAAGAGGACTGACTCTTCTTACAGACTATGTTTTAACCATTCCTGTGACACTAGTTATAGATTCCGATGCTTCACTTTAGGTTTACAGTATGCCTCTCACCTTCTTATTGACGATGAAACACAGAAATTGCATCGGGATTAAATACAAAAGGCACAATGCCAATTTAAGAACATGAAGACTGACTCTTCTTACTGTCAATGTTTGAACCATTCCTGTGACACTAGTTATAGATTCCGATCCTTCACTTCAGGTTTTGTGTATCCCTCTGACCTTCTAATAGACGGTGAAACACAGAAATTGCATCGGAATTCTATACGAAGGCACAATGCCGAATTAAGTACAAGAAGACAGACTCTTCTTACTGACTATGTTTTGAACCATTCCTGTGACACTAGTTATAGATTCCGATGCTTCACTTCAGGTTTACTGTATCCCTCTGACCTTCTTATTGACGATGAAACACAGAAATTGCATCGGTATTAAATAGAAAAGGCACAATGTCGACATAAGTACAAGAATACTGACTCTTCTTACTGTCTATGTTTTGAGCCAATCCTGTGACACTAGTTATAGATTCCGATGCTTAACTCCAATTTTACTGTATCACTTGGCCCTTCTTATTGACGATGAAACACAGAAATTGCATCGGAATTAAATAGAAAGGGCACAATGCCGACTTAAGTACAAGAAGACTGACTCTTCTAACTGACTATGTTTTGAACCATTCCTGTGAAACTAGTATTGATTCCGATGCTTCACTTCAGGATTACTGTATCCCTCTGACCTTATTATTGACGATGAAACACAGAAATTGCATCGGAATTAAATACAAAAGGCACAATGCCGACTGAAGTACAAGAAGACTGACTCTTCCTACTGTCTATGTTTTGAACCATTGCTGTGACACTAGTTATAGATGCCGATGCTTCACTTCAGGTTTACTGTATCCCTCTGACCCTATTCAATGAAACACAGAAATTGCATCGGAATTAAATAAAAAAGGCACAATGCCGACTTAAGGACAGGAAGACTGACTCTTCTTACTGACTATGTTTTGAACCATTCCTGTGACACCAGTTATAGATTCCGATGCTTCACTTCAGGTTTACTGTATCCCTCTGACCTTCTTATTGACGATGTAACATAGAAATTGCATCGGAATTAAATACAAAAGCTACAATGCCGACATATGTACATGAAGACTGACTCTTCGCACTGTCTATGCTTTGAACCATTAAAGTGACACTAGTTATAGATTCCGATGCTTCACTTCAGGTTTACTGTTTCCCTTGGACCTTCTTATTGATGATGAAACACAGAAATTGCATAGGAATTTAATACAAAAGGCACAATGCCGACTTAAGTATAAAAAGACTGACTCTTCCTACTGTCTATGTTTTGATCCATTTCTGTGACACTAGTTATGGAGTCCGATGCTTCACTTCAGGTTTACTGTATCCCTTGGACTTTCTTATTGACGATGAATCACAGAAATTGCATCGGAATGAAATACAAAATGCACAATGCCGACGTAAGTACAAGAAGATTGACTCTTCTCACTGTCTATGTTTTGAACCATTCCGGTGACACTAGTTATAGATTCCGATGCTTCACTTCAGGTTTACTGTGTCCCTTGGACCTTCTTATTGACGATGAAACACAGAAATTCCATCGGAATTGAATACAAAAGGCACAATGCCGACTTAAGGACAAGAAGACTGACTCTTTTTACTGTCTACGTTTAGAACCATTCCTGTGACACTAGTTATAGGTTCCGATGCTTCACTTTCTTTTTACTGTATCCCTCTGACCTTCTTATTGACGATGAAACACAGAAATTGCATCGGAATTCAATACGAAATTCACAATGCCCAATTAAGTACAAGAGGACTGACTCTTCTTACTGACTATGTTTTGAACCATTCCTGTGACACTAGTTATAGATTCCGATGCTTCACTTTAGGTTTACAGTATGCCTCTGACCTTCTTATTGACGATGAAACACAGATATTGCATCGGTATTAAATAGAAAAGGCACAATGGGGACTTAAGTACAAGAAGACTGACTCTTCTTACTGACTATGTTTTGAACCATTCCTGTGACACTAGTTATAGATTCCGATGCTTCACTACAGGTTTACTGTATCCCTTGTACTTTCTTATTGACGATGAAACACAGAAATTGCATCGGAATTAAATACAAATGGCACAATGCCGACTTAAGTACATGAGGACCGACCCTTCTTATTGACAATGATTTGAACCATTCCTGTGACACTAGTTATAGATTCCGATGCTTCACCTCAGGTTTACTGTTTTCCTTTGACATTCTTATTGACGATGAAACACAAAATTGCATCGGAATTAAGTACAAAAGGCACAATGCCGACTTAACCACAAGAAAACTGACTCTACTTACTGACTATGTTTTGAACCATTCCTGTGACACTAGTTATAGATTCCGATGCTTCACTTCCGGTTTACTGTATCCCTCTGACCTACTTATTGACGATGAAACACAGAAATTGCATCGGGATTAAATACAAAAGGCACAATGCCGATTTAAGTACATGAAGACTGACTCTTCTTACTGTCAATGTTTGAACCATTCCTGTGACACTAGTTATAGATTCCGATGTTTCACCTCAAGTTTTGTGTATCCCTCTGACCTTCTTATAGACGATAAAACACAGAAATTGCATCGGAATTAAATAGAAATGACACAAAGACGACTTAAGCACAAGAAGACTGACTCCTCTTACTGTCTATGTTTTGAACCATTCCTGTGACACTAGTTATAGATTCCGATGCTTCGCTCCAGGTTTGCCGTATCCCTTGGTCCATCTTATTGACGATGAAACACAGAAATTGCAACGGAATTAAATACGAAAGGCACAATGCCGACTTAAGTACAAGAAGACTGACCCTTCCTACTGTCTATGATTTTAACCATTCTTGTGACACTAGTAATAGATTCTGATGCTTCACTTAAGGTTTTCTGTATCCCTGGGACCTTCTTATTGACGATGAAACACAGAAATTTCATCGGAATTAAATACAAAAGGCACAATGCCGACTTAAGTACAAGAAGACTGAATCTTCTTACTGACTATGTTTTGAACCATTCCTGTGACACTAGTTATTGATTCTGATGCTTCACATCTGGTTTACTGTATCCCTCTGACTTTCTTATTGACGATGAAACAGTGAAATTGCATCGGAATTACATATTAAAAGGCACAATGCCGACTTAAGTACATGAAGACCGACTCTTACTACTGACTTTGATTTGAACCATTCCTGTGACACTAGTTATAGATTCCGATGCTTCACTTGAGGTTTACTGTATCCCTTGGACCTTCTTGTTGACGATGAAACACAGAAATTGCATCGGAAATAAATACAAAAAGCACAATGCCGACTTAAGTACAAGAATACTGACTCATCTTACTGTCTATGCTTTGTACCGTCCCTGTGACACTACTTATAGATTCCGATGCTTCACTGCAGGTTTACTGTATCGCTTGGACCTTCTTATTGACGATGAAACACAGATATTGCATCGGAATTAAATAGAAAAGGCACAATGCCGACTTAAGTAAAAGAAGACTGACTCTTCCTACTGTCTATGTTTGAACCATTCCTGTGACACTAGTTATGGATACCGATGCTTCACTTCAGGTCTACTGTATCCCTTCTACCTTCTTATTGACGATGAAACAGTGAAATTGCATCGGAATTACATATTAAAAGGCACAATGCCGACTTAAGTACATGAAGACCGACTCTTACTACTGACTTTGATTTGAACCATTCCTGTGACACTAGTTATAGATTCCGATGCTTCACTTGAGGTTTACTGTATCCCTTGGACCTTCTTGTTGACGATGAAACACAGAAATTGCATCGGAAATAAATACAAAAAGCACAATGCCGACTTAAGTACAAGAATACCGACTCATCTTACTGTCTATGCTTTGTACCGTCCCTGTGACACTACTTATAGATTCCGATGCTTCACTGCAGGTTTACTGTATCCCTTGGACCATATTATTGACGATGAAACACAGAAATTTCATCAGAATTAAATACAAAAGGCACAAAGCCGACTTAAGTACAAGAAGACTGAATCTTCTTACTGACTATGTTTTGAACCAAATCTGTGACACTAGTTATTGATTCTGATGCTTCACATCTGGTTTACTGTATCCCTCTGACTTTCTTATTGACGATGAAATACAGAAATTGCATCGGAATTAAATACAAAAGGCACAATGCCGACTTAAGTACAAGAAGGCTGACTCTTCCTACTGTCTATGTTTTGAACCATTCCTGTGAGATTAGTTTTGGATTCTGATGCTTCACTTCAAGTTTACTGTATCGCTCTGACCTTCTTATTGTCGATGAAACACAGAAATTGCATCGGAATTAATTACAAAAGGCACAATGCCGACTTAAGTACAAGAAGACTGATTCTTCCTACTGTCTATGTTTTGAACCATTCCTGTGACACTAGTTATAGATTCTGAAGCTTCACTTCAGGTTTAATGTATCCCTCTGACCTTATTGCCGATGAAACACAGAAATTGGATCGGAATGAAATACAAAAGGCACAATGCCGACTTAAGGACAAGAAGACTGACTCTTCTTACTGACTATGCTTTGAACCATTCCTGTGACACTAGTTATAGATTGCGATGCTTCACTTCAGGTATACTGTTTCTCTTGGACCTTCTTGTTGACGATGAAACACAGAAATTGCATCGGAATTAAATACAAAAGGCACAATGCCGACTTAAGTACAAGAAGACTGACTCTTCTACTGTCTATGTTTGGAACCATTTCTGTGACACTAGTTATAGAGTCCGACGGTTCCTCCAGTTTTCTGTAACCCTTGGGCCTTCTTATTGACGATGAATCACAGAAATTGCATCGGAATTAAATATAAAAGGCACAATGCCGAGTAAAGTACAAGAAGACTGACTGTTCTTACTGACTATGTTTTGAACCATTCCCGTGACACAAGTTATAGATTCCGATGCTTCACTTCAGATTTACTGTATCCCATGGACCTTGTTATTGACGATGAAACACAGCAATTGCATCGGAATTATATACAAAAGACAAAATGCCAACTTAAGTACACGAAGACTGACTCTTCTTACTGTCTATGTTTTGAACCAATCCTGTGACACTAGTTATAGATTCCGATGCTTCACTCCATGTTTACTGTATCCCTTGGACCTTCTTACTGTCGATGAAACACAGAAATTGCATCGGAATTAAATGTAAATGGCACAATGCCGACTTAAGGACAAGAAGACTGACTCTTCTAACTGACTTTGTTTTGAACCATTCTTGTGACACTAGTTATAGATTCCGATGCTTAGCTTCAGGTTTATTGTATCCCTCTGACCTTCTTATTGACAATGAAACACAGAAATTGCATCGGAATTAGATAGAAAAGGCACAATGTCGACTTAAGTACAAGAAGTCTGACTCTTCTTACTGTCTACGTTTTGAACCATTCCTGTGACACTAGTTATAGATTTCGATGCTTCTCTCCAGGTTTATTGTATCCCTTGGACCTTCTTATTGACGATGAAACACAGAAATTGCATCAGAATTAAATAGAAAAGGTACAATGCCGACTTAAGTACAAGAAGACTGACTCTTCTTACTGACTATGTTTTGAACCATTCCTGTGACACTAGTTATAGATTCCGATGCTTCACCTCAGGTTTACTGTAAACGTTGGAATTTCTTATTGACGATGAAACACAGAAATTGCATCGGAAGTAAATACAAAAGGCAAAATGCCGACTTAAGTACACGAAGACTGACTTTTCTTACTGTCTATGTTTTGAACCATTCCTGTGACACTAGTTATAGATTCCGATGCTTCACTCCAGGTTTACTGTATCTCTTGGACCTTCTTATTGACGATGAAAAACAGAAATTGCATCGGAACTAAATACAAAAGGCACAATCCCGAAATACGTACAAGATGACTGACTCTTCTTACTGTCTATGTTTTGAACCACTACTGTGACTCTAATTATAGATTCCGATGCTTCACTCCAGGTTTACTGTATCCCTTGGACCTTCTTATTGACGATGAAACACAGAAATTGAATCGGAATTAAATACTAAAGGCACAATGCCGACTTAAGGACAAGAAGACTGACTCTTCTTACTGACTATGTTTTGAACCATTCCTGTGACACTAGTTATAGATTCCGGTGCTTCACTTCCGGTTTACTGTATACCTCTGACCTTCATATTGACGATGAAACACAGAAATTGCATCGGAATTATATACAAAAGGCACAATGCCGACTTACGTACATGAAGACTGACTCTTCTTACTGTCTACGTTTGAACCATTCCTGTGACACTAGTTATAGATTCCGATGCTTCACTTCAGGTTTACTGTATCCCTCTGACCTTCTTATTGACGGTGAAGCACATAAATTGCATCGGAATTCAATACGAAAGGCTAAATGCCGAATTAAGTACAAGAAGACTGACTCTTCTTACTGACTATGTTTTGAACCATTCCTGTGACACTAGTTATAGATTCCGATGCTTCACTTCAGGTTTACTGTATCCCTCTGACCTTATTGACGATGAAACACAGAAATTGCATCGGAATTTAATAGAAAAGGCACAATGCCGACTTAAGTACAAGAACACTGACTCTTCCTACTGTCTATGTTTCGAAAAATTCCTGTGACACTAGTTATGGATTCCGTTGCTTCACTTCAGGTTTACTGAATCCCTTGAACCATCTTATTGACGATGAAACACAGAGAGTTCTTCGGAATTAAATACAAAAAGCACAATGCCGACTTAAGTACATGAAGACCGACTCTTCTTATTGACAATGATTTGAAACATTCCCGTGACACTAGTTATGGATTCCGTTGCTTCACTTCAGGTTTACTCAATCCCTCTGACCTTCTTGTAGACGATGAAACACAGAAATTGCATCGGAATTAATTACAAAAGGCACAATGCCGACTTAAGTACAAGAAGAACGACTGTTCCTACTGTCTATGTTTGAACCATTCCTGTGACATTAGTTTTAGAATCCGATGCTTCACTTCAGGTTTACTGTATCCCTCTGACCTTCTTATTGACGATGAAACACAGAAATTGCATCGGAATTAAATACAAAAGGCAAAATGCCGACTTATGTACAAGAAGACTGACTCTTCCTACTGTCAATGTTTTGATCCATTCCTGTGACACTAGTTATAGATTCCGATGCTTCACTTCAGGCTTACTGTATCCCTCTGACCTTATTGCCGATGAAACACAGCAATTGCATCGTATTTAAATAAAAAAGGCACAATGCCGCCTTAAGGACAAGAAGACTGACTCTTCTTACTGACTATGCTTTGAACCATTCCTGTGACACTATTTATAGATTCCGATGCTTCACTCCAGGTATACTGTATCCCTTGGACCATCTTATTGACGATGAAACACAGAAATTGCATCGGAATTAAATACAAAATGCACAATGACGACTTAAGGACAACAAGACTGACTCTTCTCACTGACTTTGTTTTGAACCATTCCTGTGACACTAGTTATAGATTCCGATGCTTCACTTCAGGTTTATTGTATCCCTCTGACCTTCTTATTGACGATCAAACACAGAAATAGCTTCGGAATTAAATAGAAAAGGCACAATGTCGACTTAAGTATAAGAAGTCTGACTCTTCTTACCGTCTATGTTTTGAACCATTCCTGTGACACTAGTTATAGATTCCGATGCTTCACTCCAATTTTACTGTATCACTTGGACCTTCTTATTGACGATGAAACACAGAAATTGCATCGGAATTATAGAGAAAAGGCACAATGCCGACTTAAGTACAAGAAGACTGACTCTTCTCACTGACTATGCTATGAACCATTCCTGTGAAACTAGTTTTGATTCTGATGCTTTACTTCAGGTTTAGTGTATCCCTCTGACCTTATTATTGACGATGAAACACATAAATTGCATCGGAATTAAATACAAAAGGCACAATGCCGACTGAAGTACAAGAAGACTGACTCTTCCTACTGTCTATGTTTTGAACCATTGCTGTGACACTAGTTATAGATTCCGATGCTTCACTTCGGGTTTACTGTATCCCTCTGACCTTATTGCCGATGAAACACAGAAATTGCATCGGAATGAAATAAAAAAGGCACAATGCCGACTTAAGTACAAGAGGACTGACTCTTCTTACTGTCTATGTTTGAACCATTCCTGTGACACTAGTTATAGATTCCGATGCTTCACTTCAGGTTTACTGTATCCCTCTGACCTTCTCATTGACGATGTAACACAGAAATGGCATCGGAATTAAATACAAAAGCTACAATGCCGACTTATGTACATGAAGACTGACCCTTCGTACTGTCTATGTTTGAACCATTCCTGTGACACTAGTTATAGATTCCGATGCTTCACTTCAGGTTTAATGTTTTCCTTGGACCTTATTATTGATGATGAAACACAGAAATTGCATCGGAATTAAATACAAAAGGCACAATGCCGACTTAAGTATAAAAAGACTGACTCTTCCTACTGTCTATGTTTTGATCCATTTCTGTGACACTAGTTATGGAGTCCGATGCTTCACTTCAGGTTTACTGTATCCCTCTGACCTTCTTATTGACGATGAAACACAGAAATTGCATCGGGATTAAATACAAAAGGCACAATGCCGACTTAAGTACAAGAAGACTGACTCTTTTTATTGTCTACGTTTTGAACCATTCCTGTGACACTAGTTATAGGTTCCGATGCTTCACTTCCTTTTTACTGTATCCCTCTGACCTTCTTATTGACGATGAAACACAGAAATTGCATCGGAATTAAATACAAAAGGCACAATGCCGACTTAAGTACAAGAAGACTGACTCTTCTTACTGTCTATGTTTGAACCATTCCTGTGACACTAGTTATAGATTCCGATGCTTCACTTCAGGTTTACTGTATCCCTCTGACCTTCTTAATGACGGTGAAACACAGAAATTGCATCGGAATTCAATACGAAAGGCACAATGCCCAATTAAGTACAAGAGGACTGACTCTTCTTACAGACTATGTTTTAACCATTCCTGTGACACTAGTTATCGATTCCGATGCTTCACTTTAGGTTTACAGTATGCCTCTCACCTTCTTATTGACGATGAAACACAGAAATTGCATCGGGATTAAATACAAAAGGCACAATGCCGATTTAAGAACATGAAGACTGACTCTTCTTACTGTCAACGTTTGAACCATTCCTGTGACACTAGTTATAGATTCCGATCCTTCACTTCAGGTTTTGTGTATCCCTCTGACCTTCTAATAGACGGTGAAACACAGAAATTGCATCGGAATTCTATACGAAGGCACAATGCCGAATTAAGTACAAGAAGACAGACTCTTCTTACTGACTATGTTTTGAACCATTCCTGTGACACTAGTTATAGATTCCGATGCTTCACTTCAGGTTTACTGTATCCCTCTGACCTTCTTATTGACGATGAAACACAGAAATTGCATCGGTATTAAATAGAAAAGGCACAATGTCGACTTAAGTACAAGAAGACTGACTCTTCTTACTGTCTATGTTTTGAACCAATCCTGTGACACTAGTTACAGATTCCGATGCTTCACTCCAATTTTACTGTATCACTTGGACCTTCTTATTGACGATGAAACTCAGAAATTGCATCGGAATTAAATACAAAAGGCACAATGCCGACTTAAGTATAAAAAGACTGACTCTTCCTACTGTCTATGTTTTGATCCATTTCTGTGACACTAGTTATGGAGTCCGATGCTTCACTTCAGGTTTACTGTATCCCTTGGACTTTCTTATTGACGATGAATCACAGAAATTGCATCGGAATGAAATACAAAATGCACAATGGCGACTTAAGTACAAGAAGATTGACTCTTCTCACTGTCTATGTTTTGAACCATTCCGGTGACACTAGTTATAGATTCCGATGCTTCACTTCAGGTTTACTGTGTCCCTTGGACCTTCTCATTGACGATGAAACACAGAAATTGCATCGGAATTGAATACAAAAGGCACAATGCCGACTTAAGTACAAGAAGACTGACTCTTTATACTGTCTACGTTTTGAACCATTCCTGTGACACTAGTTATAGGTTCTGATGCTTCACTTCCTTTTTACTGTATCCCTCTGACCTTCTTATTGACGATGAAACACAGAAATTGCATCGGAATTAAATACAAAAGGCACAATGCGACTTAAGTACAAGAAGACTGACTCTTCTTACTGTCTATGTTTGAACCATTCCTGTGACACTAGTTATAGATTCCGATGCTTCACTTCAGGTTTACTGTATCCCTCTGACCTTCTTAATGACGATGAAACACAGAAATTGCATCGGAATTCAATACGAAAGGCACAATGCCCAATTAAGTACAAGAGGACTGACTCTTCTTACTGACTACGATTTGAACCATTCCTGTGACACTAGTTATAGATTTCGATGCTTCACTTTAGGTTTACAGTATGCCTCTGACCTTCTTATTGACGATGAAACACAGAAATTGCATCGGTATTAAATAGAAAAGGCATAATGGGGACTTAAGTACAAGAAGACTGACTCTTCTTACTGTCTATGTTTTGAACCAATCCTGTGACACTAGTTGTAGATCCAATGATTCACTTCAGGTTTACTGTATCCCTTGGACCTTCTTATTGACGATGAAACAAAGAAATTGCATCGGAATTAAATACAAAAGGCACAATGCCGACTTAAGTACAAGAACACTGACTCTTCGTTTCTGTCTATGTTTTGAATCATTCCTGTGACACTAGTTATAGATTCCGATGCTTCACTACAGGTTTACTGTATCCCTTGTACTTTCTTATTGACGATGAGACACAGAAATTGCATCGGAATTAAATACAAATGGCACAATGCCGACTTAAGTACATGAGGACCGACTCTTCTTATTGACAATGATTTGAACCATTCCTGTGACACTAGTTATAGATTCCGGTGCTTCACTTCAGGTTTACTGTATTCCTTGGACATTCTTATTGACGATGAAACACAAAATTGCATCGGAATTAAATACAAAAGGCACAATGCCGACTTAAGGACAAGAAAACTGACTCTACTTACTGACTATGTTTTGAACCATTCCTGTGACACTAGTTATAGATTCCGATGCTTCACTTCAGGTTTTGTGTATCCCTCTGACCTTCTTATAGACGATGAAACACAGAAATTGCATCGGAATTCAATACGAAAGGCACAATGCCGAATTAAGTACAAGAAGACAGACTCTTCTTACTGACTATGATTTGAACCATACCTGTGACACTAGTTATAGATTCCGATGCTTCACTTCAGGTTTACTGTATCCCTCTGACCTTCTTATTGACGATGAAACACAGAAATAGCATCGGTATTAAATAGAAAAGACACAATGTCGACTTAAGTACAAGAAGACTGACTCTTCTTACTGTCTATGTTTGAACCAATCCTGTGACACTAGTTGTAGATTCCGATGCTTCACTTCAGGTTTACTGTATCCCTTGGACCTTCTTATTGACGATGAAACACTGAAATTGCATCGGAATTAAATACAAAAGGCACAATGCCGACTTAAGTACAAGAACACTGACTCTTCCTACTGTCTATGTTTTGAACCATTCCTGTGACACTAGTTATAGATTCCGATGCTTCACTTCAGGTTTACTGTATTCCTTGTATTCCCTTTGTGACGATGAAACACAGATATTGCACCGGAATTAAATACAAAAGGCACAATGCCGACTTAAGTACATGAAGACCGACTCTTCTTATTGGCAATGATTAGAACCATTCCTGTGACACTAGTTATAGATTCCGATGCTTCATTTCAGGTATACTGTATCCCATGGACATTTTTATTGACGATGAAACACAGATATTGCATCGGAATTAAATACAAAAGGCACAATGCCGACTTAAGGACAAGATGACTGACTCTACTTACTGACTATGATTTGAACCATTCCTGTGACACTAGTTATAGATTCCGATGCTTCACTTCCGGTTTACTGTATCCCTCTGACCTTCTTATTGACGATGAAACACAGAAATTGCATCGGTATTAAATACAAAGGTCACAATGCCGATTTAAGTACATGAAGACTGGCTCTTCTTACTGTCAATGTTTGAACCATTCCTGTCACACTAGTTATAGATTCCGATGCTTCACTTCAGGTTTTGTGTATCCCTCTGACCATCTTATAGACGGTGAAACACAGAAATTGCATCGGAATTCAATACGAAAGGCACAATGTCGACTTAAGTACAAGAAGACTGACTCTTCTTACTGTCTATGTTTGAACCAATCCTGTGACACTAGTTGTAGATTCCGATGCTTCACTTCAGGTTTACTGTATCCCTTGGACCCTCTTATTGACGATGAAACACTGAAATTGCATCGGAATTAAATACAAAAGGCACAATGCCGACTTAAGTACAAGAACACTGACTCTTCCTACTGTCTATGTTTTGAACCATTCCTGTGACACTAGTTATAGATTCCGATGCTTCACTTCAGCTTTACTGTATTCCTTGTATTTCCTTTGTGATGATGAAACACAGAAATTGCATCGGAATTAAATACAAAAGGCACAATGCCGACTTAAGTACATGAAGACCGACTCTTCTTATTGGCAATGATTTGAACCATTCCTGTGACACTAGTTATAGATTCCGATGCTTCATTTCAGGTTTACTGTATCCCTCGGACATTTTTATTGACGATGAAACACAGATATTGCATCGGAATTAAATACAAAAGGCACAATGCCGACTTAAGGACAAGAAGACTGACTCTACTTACTGACTATGATTTGAACCATTCCTGTGACACTAGTTATAGATTCCGATGCTTCACTTCCGGTTTACTGTATCCCTCTGACCTTCTTATTGACGATGAAACACAGAAATTGCATCGGTATTAAATACAAAAGGCACAATGCCGATTTAAGTACATGAAGACTGGCTCTTCTTACTGTCAATGTTTGAACCATTCCTGTGACACTAGTTATAGATTCCGATGCTTCACTTCAGGTTTTGTGTATCCCTCTGACCATCTTATAGACGGTGAAACACAGAAATTGCATCGGAATTCAATACGAAAGGCACAATGCCGAATTAAGTACAAGAAGACTGACTCTTCTTACTGACTATGTTTTGAACCATTCCTGTGACACTAGTTATAGATTCCGATGCTTCAGTTCAGGTTTTCTGTATCCCTCTGACCTTCTTATTGACGATGAAACACATAAATTGCATCGGTATTAAATAGAAAAGGCACAATGACGACTTAAGTACAAGAAGACTGACTCTTCTTACTGTCTATGTTTTGAAACAATCCTGTGACACTAGTTATAGATTCCGATGCTTCACTCCAATTTTACTGTATCACTTGGACCTTCTTATTGACGATGAAACACAGAAATTACATCGGAATTAAATAGAAAAGGCACAATGCCGACTTAAGTACAAGAAGACTGACTCTTCTTACTGACTATGTTTTGAACCATTCCTGTCAAACTAGTTTTGATTCCGATGCTTCACTTCAGGTTTGCTGTATCCCTCTGACCTTATTATTGACGATGAAACACAGAAATTGCATCGGAATTAAATACAAAAGGCACAATGCCGACTGAAGTACAAGAAGACGGACTCTTCCTACTGTCTATGTTTTGAACCATTGCTGTGACACTAGTTATACATTCCGATGCTTCACTTCACGTTTACTGTATCCCTCTGACCTTATTGCCGATGAAACACAGAAATTGCATCGGAATTAAATAAAAAAGGCACAATGCCGACTTAAGGACAGGAAGACTGACTCTTCTTACTGACTATGTTTTGAACCATTCCTGTGACACCAGTTATAGATTCCGATGCTTCACTTCGGGTTTACTGTGTCCCTCTGACCTTCTTATTGACGATGTAACACAGAAATTGCATCAGAATTAAATACAAAAGCTACAATGCCGACATATGTACATGAAGACTGACTCTTCGTACTGTCTATGCTTTGAACCATTCCTGTGACACTAGTTATAGATTCCGATGCTTCACTTCTGGTTTACTGTTTCCCTTGGACCTTCTTATTGATGATGAAACACAGAAATTGCATCGGAATTTAATACAAAAGGCACAATGCCGACTTAAGTATAAAAAGACTGACTCTTCCTACTGACTATGTTGTGATCCATTTCTGTGACACTAGTTATGGAGTCCGATGATTCACTTCAGGTTTACTGTATCCCTCTGACCTTCTTATTGACGATGAAACACAGAAATTACATCGGATTTAAATACAAAAGGCACAATGCCGACTTAAGTACAAGAAGACTGACTCTTCCTACTGTCTATGTTTGAACCATTCCTGTCACACTAGTTATAGATTCCGATGCTTCACTTCAGGTTTACTGTATCCCTCTGACCTTCTTAATGACGATGAATCACAGAAAATGCATCGGAATTCAATACGAAAGGCACAATGCCCAATTAAGTACAAGAGGACTGACTCTTCTTACTGACTATGTTTTGAACCATTCCTGTGACACTAGTTATAGATTCCGATGCTTCACTTTAGGTTTACAGTATGCCTCTGACCTTCTTATTGACGATGAAACACAGAAATTGCATCGGTATTAAATAGAAAAGGCACAATGGGGACTTAAGTACAAGAAGGCTGACTCTTCTAACTGTCTTTGTTTTGAACCAATCCTGTGACACTAGTTGTAGATCCCAATGATTCACTTCAGGTTTACTGTATCCCTTGGACCTTCTTATTGACGATGAAACCCAGAAATTGCATCGGAATTAAATACAAAATGCACAATGCCGACTTAAGTACAAGAACACTGACTCTTACTACTGTCTATGTTTTGAATCATTCCTGTGACACTAGTTATAGATTCCGATGCTTCACTACAGGTTTACTGTATCCCTTGTACTTTCTGATTGACGATGAAACACAGAAATTGCATCGGAATTAAATACAAATGGCACAATGCCGACTTACGTATATGAGGACCGACTCTTCTTATTGACAATGATTTGAACCATTCCTGTGACACTAGTTATAGATTCCGATGCTTTACTTCAGGTTTACTGTATCCCTTGGACATTCTTATTGACGATGAAACACAAAATTGCATCGGAATTAAATACAAAAGGCACAATGCCGACTTAAGGACAAGGAGACTGCCTCTACTTACTGACTATGTTTTGAACCATTCCTGTGACACTAGTTATAGATTCCGATGCTTCACTTCCGGTTTACTGTATCCCTCTGACCTTCTTATTGACGATGAAACACAGAAATTGCATCGGTATTAAATACAAAAGGCACAATGCCGATTTAAGTACATGAAGACTGGCTCTTCTTACTGTCAATGTTTGAACCATTCCTGTGACACTAGTTATAGATTCCGATGCTTCACTTCAGGTTTTGTGTATCCCTCCGACCATCTTATAGACGGTGAAACACACAAATTGCATCGGAATTCAATACGAAAGGCACAATGTCGACTTAAGTACAAGAAGACTGACTCTTCTTACTGTCAATGTTTGAACCATTCCTGTGACACTAGTTATAGATTCCGATGCTTCACTTCAGGATTTGTGTATCCCTCTGACCATCTTATAGACGGTGAAACACAGAAATTGCATCGGAATTCAATACGAAAGGCACAATGTCGACTTAAGTACAAGAAGACTGACTCTTCTTACTGTCTATGTTTGAACCAATCCTGTGACACTAGTTGTAGATTCCGATGCTTCACTTCAGGTTTACTGTATCCCTTGGACCCTCTTATTGACGATGAAACACTGAAATTGCATCGGAATTAAATACAAAAGGCACAATGCCGACTTAAGTACAAGAACACTGACTCTTCCTACTGTCTATGTTTTGAACCATTCCTGTGACACTAGTTATAGATTCCGATGCTTCACTTCAGGTTTACTGTATTCCTTGTATTTCCTTTGTGATGATGAAACACAGAAATTGCATCGGAATTAAATACAAAAGGCACAATGCCGACTTAAGTACATGAAGACCGACTCTTCTTATTGGCAATGATTTGAACCATTCCTGTGACACTAGTTATAGATTCCGATGCTTCATTTCAGGTTTACTGTATCCCTCGGACAATTTTATTGACGATGAAACACAGATATTGCATCGGAATTAAATACAAAAGGCACTATGCCGACTTAAGGACAAGAAGACTGACTCTACTTACTGACTATGATTTGAACCATTCCTGTGACACTAGTTATAGATTCCGATGCTTCACTTCCGGTTTACTGTATCCCTCTGACCTTCTTATTGACGATGAAACACAGAAATTGCATCGGTATTAAATACAAAAGGCACAATGCCGATTTAAGTACATGAAGACTGGCTCTTCTTACTGTCAATGTTTGAACCATTCCTGTGACACTAGTTATAGATTCCGATGCTTCACTTCAGGTTTTGTGTATCCCTCTGACCATCTTATAGACGGTGAAACACAGAAATTGCATCGGAATTCAATACGAAAGGCACAATGCCGAATTAAGTACAAGAAGACTGACTCTTCTTACTGACTATGTTTTGAACCATTCCTGTGACACTAGTTATAGATTCCGATGCTTCACTTCAGGTTTTCTCTATCCCTCTGACCTTCTTATTGACGATGAAACACATAAATTGCATCGGTATTAAATAGAAAAGGCACAATGTCGACTTAAGTACAAGAAGACTGACTCTTCTTACTGTCTATGTTTTGAAACAATCCTGTGACACTAGTTATAGATTCCGATGCTTCACTCCAATTTTACTGTATCACTTGGACCTTCTTATTGACGATGAAACACAGAAATTACATCGGAATTAAATAGAAAAGGCACAATGCCGACTTAAGTACAAGAAGACTGACTCTTCTTACTGACTATGTTTTGAACCATTCCTGTGAAACTAGTTTTGATTCCGATGCTTCACTTCAGGTTTGCTGTATCCCTCTGACCTTATTATTGACGATGAAACACAGAAATTGCATCGGAATTAAATACAAAAGGCACAATGCCGACTGAAGTACTAGAAGACGGACTCTTCCTACTGTCTATGTTTTGAACCATTGCTGTGACACTAGTTATACATTCCGATGCTTCACTTCAGGTTTACTGTATCCCTCTGACCTTATTGCCGATGAAACACAGAAATTGCATCGGAATTAAATAAAAAAGGCACAATGCCGACTTAAGGACAGGAAGACTGACTCTTCTTACTGACTATGTTTTGAACCATTCCTGTGACACCAGTTATAGATTCCGATGCTTCACTTCGGGTTTACTGTGTCCCTCTGACCTTCTTATTGACGATGTAACACAGAAATTGCATCAGAATTAAATACAAAAGCTACAATGCCGACATATGTACATGAAGACTGACTCTTCGTACTGTCTATGCTTTGAACCATTCCTGTGACACTAGTTATAGATTCCGATGCTTCACTTCAGGTTTACTGTTTCCCTTGGACCTTCTTATTGATGATGAAACACAGAAATTGCATCGGAATTTAATACAAAAGGCACAATGCCGACTTAAGTATAAAAAGACTGACTCTTCCTACTGACTATGTTGTGATCCATTTCTGTGACACTAGTTATGGAGTCCGATGATTCACTTCAGGTTTACTGTATCCCTCTGACCTTCTTATTGACGATGAAACACAGAAATTGCATCGGATTTAAATACAAATGGCACAATGCCGACTTAAGTACAAGAAGACAGACTCTTCCTACTGTCTATGTTTGAACCATTCCTGTCACACTAGTTATAGATTCCGATGCTTCACTTCAGGTTTACTGTATCCCTCTGACCTTCTTGATGACGATGAATCACAGAAAATGCATCGGAATTCAATACGAAAGGCACAATGCCCAATTAAGTACAAGAGGACTGACTCTTCTTACTGACTATGTTTTGAACCATTCCTGTGACACTAGTTATAGATTCCGATGCTTCACTTTAGGTTTACAGTATGCCTCTGACCTTCTTATTGACGATGAAACACAGAAATTGCATCGGTATTAAATAGAAAAGGCACAATGGGGACTTAAGTACAAGAAGGCTGACTCTTCTAACTGTCTTTGTTTTGAACCAATCCTGTGACACTAGTTGTAGATCCCAATGATTCACTTCAGGTTTACTGTATCCCTTGGACCTTCTTATTGACGATGAAACCCAGAAATTGCATCGGAATTAAATACAAAATGCACAATGCCGACTTTAGTACAAGAACACTGACTCTTACTACTGTCTATGTTTTGAATCATTCCTGTGACACTAGTTATAGATTCCGATGCTTCACTACAGGTTTACTGTATCCCTTGTACTTTCTGATTGACGATGAAACACAGAAATTGCATCGGAATTAAATACAAATGGCACAATGCCGACTTACGTATATGAGGACCGACTCTTCTTATTGACAATGATTTGAACCATTCCTGTGACACTAGTTATAGATTCCGATGCTTTACTTCAGGTTTACTGTATCCCTTGGACATTCTTATTGACGATGAAACACAAAATTGCATCGGAATTAAATACAAAAGGCACAATGCCGACTTAAGGACAAGGAGACTGCCTCTACTTACTGACTATGTTTTGAACCATTCCTGTGACACTAGTTATAGATTCCGATGCTTCACTTCCGGTTTACTGTATTCCTCTGACCTTCTTATTGACGATGAAACACAGAAATTGCATCGGTATTAAATACAAAAGGCACAATGCCGATTTAAGTACATGAAGACTGGCTCTTCTTACTGTCAATGTTTGAACCATTCCTGTGACACTAGTTATAGATTCCGATGCTTCACTTCAGGTTTTGTGTATCCCTCTGACCATCTTATAGACGGTGAAACACACAAATTGCATCGGAATTCAATACGAAAGGCACAATGTCGACTTAAGTACAAGAAGACTGACTCTTCTTACTGTCAATGTTTGAACCATTCCTGTGACACTAGTTATAGATTCCGATGCTTCACTTCAGGTTTTGTGTATCCCTCTGACCATCTTATAGACGGTGAAACACAGAAATTGCATCGGAATTCAATACGAAAGGCACAATGTCGACTTAAGTACAAGAAGACTGACTCTTCTTACTGTCTATGTTTGAACCAATCCTGTGACACTAGTTGTAGATTCCGATGCTTCACTTCAGGTTTACTGTATCCCTTGGACCCTCTTATTGACGATGAAACACTGAAATTGCATCGGAATTAAATACAAAAGGCACAATGCCGACTTAAGTACAAGAACACTGACTCTTCCTACTGTCTATGCTTTGAACCATTCCTGTGACACTAGTTATAGATTCCGATGCTTCACTTCAGGTTTACTGTATTCCTTGTATTTCCTTTGTGATGATGAAACACAGAAATTGCATCGGAATTAAATACAAAAGGCACAATGCCGACTAAAGTACATGAAGACCGACTCTTCTTATTGGCAATGATTTGAACCATTCCTGTGACACTAGTTATAGATTCCGATGCTTCATTTCAGGTTTACTGTATCCCTCGGACATTTTTATTGACGATGAAACACAGATATTGCATCGGAATTAAATACAAAAGGCACAATGCCGACTTAAGGACAAGAAGACTGACTCTACTTACTGACTATGATTTGAACCATTCCTGTGACACTAGTTATAGATTCCGATGCTTCACTTCCGGTTTACTGTATCCCTCTGACCTTCTTATTGACGATGAAACACAGAAATTGCATCGGTATTAAATACAAAAGGCACAATGCCGATTTAAGTACATGAAGACTGGCTCTTCTTACTGTCAATGTTTGAACCATTCCTGTGACACTAGTTATAGATTCCGATGCTTCACTTCAGGTTTTGTGTATCCCTCTGACCATCTTATAGACGGTGAAACACAGAAATTGCATCGGAATTCAATACGAAAGGCACAATGCCGAATTAAGTACAAGAAGACTGACTCTTCTTACTGACTATGTTTTGAACCATTCCTGTGACACTAGTTATAGATTCCGATGCTTCACTTCAGGTTTTCTCTATCCCTCTGACCTTCTTATTGACGATGAAACACATAAATTGCATCGGTATTAAATAGAAAAGGCACAATGTCGACTTAAGTACAAGAAGACTGACTCTTCTTACTGTCTATGTTTTGAAACAATCCTGTGACACTAGTTATAGATTCCGATGCTTCACTCCAATTTTACTGTATCACTTGGACCTTCTTATTGACGATGAAACACAGAAATTACATCGGAATTAAATACAAAAGGCACAATGCCGACTTAAGTACAAGAAGACTGACTCTTCTTACTGACTATGTTTTGAACCATTCCTGTGAAACTAGTTTTGATTCCGATGCTTCACTTCAGGTTTGCTGTATCCCTCTGACCTTATTATTGACGATGAAACACAGAAATTGCATCGGAATTAAATACAAAAGGCACAATGCCGACTGAAGTACAAGAAGACGGACTCTTCCTACTGTCTATGTTTTGAACCATTGCTGTGACACTAGTTATACATTCCGATGCTTCACTTCAGGTTTACTGTATCCCTCTGACCTTATTGCCGATGAAACACAGAAATTGCATCGGAATTAAATAAAAAAGGCACAATGCCGACTTAAGGACAGGAAGACTGACTCTTCTTACTGACTATGTTTTGAACCATTCCTGTGACACCAGTTATAGATTCCGATGCTTCACTTCGGGTTTACTGTGTCCCTCTGACCTTCTTATTGACGATGTAACACAGAAATTGCATCAGAATTAAATACAAAAGCTACAATGCCGACATATGTACATGAAGACTGACTCTTCGTACTGTCTATGCTTTGAACCATTCCTGTGACACTAGTTATAGATTCCGATGCTTCACTTCAGGTTTACTGTTTCCCTTGGACCTTCTTATTGATGATGAAACACAGAAATTGCATCGGAATTTAATACAAAAGGCACAATGCCGACTTAAGTATAAAAAGACTGACTCTTCCTACTGACTATGTTGTGATCCATTTCTGTGACACTAGTTATGGAGTCCGATGATTCACTTCAGGTTTACTGTATCCCTCTGACCTTCTTATTGACGATGAAACACAGAAATTGCATCGGATTTATATACAAATGGCACAATGCCGACTTAAGTACAAGAAGACTGACTCTTCCTACTGTCTATGTTTGAACCATTCCTGTCACACTAGTTATAGATTCCGATGCTTCACTTCAGGTTTACTGTATCCCTCTGACCTTCTTAATGACGATGAATCACAGAAAATGCATCGGAATTCAATACGAAAGGCACAATGCCCAATTAAGTACAAGAGGACTGACTCTTCTTACTGACTATGTTTTGAACCATTCCTGTGACACTAGTTATAGATTCCGATGCTTCACTTTAGGTTTACAGTATGCCTCTGACCTTCTTATTGACGATGAAACACAGAAATTGCATCGGTATTAAATAGAAAAGGCACAATGGGGACTTAAGTACAAGAAGGCTGACTCTTCTAACTGTCTTTGTTTTGAACCAATCCTGTGACACTAGTTGTAGATCCCAATGATTCACTTCAGGTTTACTGTATCCCTTGGACCTTCTTATTGACGATGAAACCCAGAAATTGCATCGGAATTAAATACAAAATGCACAATGCCGACTTAAGTACAAGAACACTGACTCTTACTACTGTCTATGTTTTGAATCATTCCTGTGACACTAGTTATAGATTCCGATGCTCCACTACAGGTTTACTGTATCCCTTGTACTTTCTGATTGACGATGAAACACAGGAATTGCATCGGAATTAAATACAAATGGCACAATGCCGACTTACGTATATGAGGACCGACTCTTCTTATTGACAATGATTTGAACCATTCCTGTGACACTAGTTATAGATTCCGATGCTTTACTTCAGGTTTACTGTATCCCTTGGACATTCTTATTGACGATGAAACACAAAATTGCATCGGAATTAAATACAAAAGGCACAATGCCGACTTAAGGACAAGGAGACTGCCTCTACTTACTGACTATGTTTTGAACCATTCCTGTGACACTAGTTATAGATTCCGATGCTTCACTTCCGGTTTACTGTATCCCTCTGACCTTCTTATTGACGATGAAACACAGAAATTGCATCGGGAATAAATACAAAAGGCACAGTGCCGATTTAAGTACATGAAGACTGACTCTTCTTACTGTCAATGTTTGAACCATTCCTGTGACACTAGTTATAGATTCCGATGCTTCACTTCAGGTTTACTGTATCCCTTGGACCTTCTTATTGACGATGAAACACTGAAATTGCATCGGAATTAAATACAAAAGGCACAATGCCCACTTAAGTACAAAAACACTGACTCTTCCTACTGTCTATGTTTTGAACCATTCCTGTGACACTAGTTATAGATTCCGATGCTTCTCTTCAGGTTTACTGTATCCCTTGTATTTCCTTTGTGACGATGAAACACAGTCATTGCATCGGAATTAAATACAAAAGGCACAATGCCGACTTAAGTACATGAAGACCGACTCTTCTTATTGACAATGATTTGAACCATTCCTGTGACACTAGTTATAGATTCCGATGCTTCACTTCAGGTTTACTGTATCCCTCTGACCTTCTCATTGACGATGTAACACAGAAATGGCATCGGAATTAAATACAAAAGCTACAATGCCGACTTATGTACATGAAGACTGACCCTTCGTACTGTCTATGTTTGAACCATTCCTGTGACACTAGTTATAGATTCCGATGCTTCACTTCAGGTTTACTGTTTTCCTTGGACCTTATTATTGATGATGAAACACAGAAATTGCATCGGAATTAAATACAAAAGGCACAATGCCGACTTAAGTATAAAAAGACTGACTCTTCCTACTGTCTATGTTTTGATCCATTTCTGTGACACTAGTTATGGAGTCCGATGCTTCACTTCAGGTTTACTGTATCCCTCTGACCTTCTTATTGACGATGAAACACAGAAATTGCATCGGGATTAAATACAAAAGGCACAATGCCGACTTAAGTACAAGAAGACTGACTCTTTTTACTGTCTACGTTTTGAACCATTCCTGTGACACTAGTTATAGGTTCCGATGCTTCACTTCCTTTTTACTGTATCCCTCTGACCTTCTTATTGACGATGAAACACAGAAATTGCATCGCAATTAAATAAAAAAGGCACAATGCCGACTTAAGTATAAAAAGACTGACTCTTCCTACTGTCTATGCTTTGATCCATTTCTGTGACACTAGTTATGGAGTCCGATGCTTCACTTTAGGTTTACTGTATCCCTTGGACCTTCTTATTGACGATGAATCACAGAATTTGCATCGGAATGAAATACAAAAGGCACAATGCCGACTTGAGTACACGAAGACTCACTTTTCTTACTGTCTATGTTTTGAAGCATTCCTGTGACACTAGTTATAGATTCCGATGCTTCACTCCAGGTTTACTGTATCCCTTGGACCTTCTTATTGACGATGAAAAACAGAAATTGCATCGGAACTAAATACAAAAGGCACAATCCGGAAATAAGTACAAGATGATTGACTCCTCTTACTGTCTATGATTTGAACCACTACTGTGACTCTAATTATAGATTCCGATGCTTCACTTCCGGTTTAATGTATCCCTTGGACCTTCTTATTGACGATGAAACACAGAAATTGAATCGGAATTAAATACTAAAGGCACAATGCCGACTTAAGTACAAGAACACTGACTCTTCCTACTGTCTATGTTTCGAAAAATTCCTGTGACACTAGTTATGGATTCCGATGCTTCACTTCAGGTTTACTGTATCCCTTGAACCATCTTATTGACGATGAAACACTGCAATTGCATTGTAATTAAATACAAAAGGCACAATGCCGCCTTAAGGACCAGAAGACTGACTCTTCTTACTGACTATGCTTTGAACCATTCCTGTGACACTATTTATAGAATCCGATGCTTCACTCCACGTATACTGTATCCCTTGGACCATCTTATTGACGATGAAACACAGAAATAGCATCGGAATTAAATACAAAAGGCACAATGACGACTTAAGGGCAACATGACTGACTCTTCTTACTGACTTTGTTTTGAACCATTCCTGTGACACTAGTTATAGATTCCGATGCTTCACTTCAGGTTTATTGTATCCCTCAGACCTTCTTATTGACGATCAAACACAGAAATTGCTTCGGAATTAAATAGAAAAGGTACAATGTCGACTTAAGTATTAGAAGTCTGACTCTTCTTACCGTCTATGTTTTGAACCATTCCTGTGACACTAGTTATAGATTCCGATGCTTCACTCCTATTTTACTGTATCACTTGGTCCTTCTTATTGACGATGAAACACAGAAATTGCATCGGAATTAAATAGAAAAGGCACAATGCCGACTTAAGTACAAGAAGACTGACTCTTCTTACTGACTATGCTTTGAACCATTCCTGTGAAACTAGATTTGATTCCGATGCTTAACTTCAGGTTTACTGTATCCCTCTGACCTTATTATTGACGATGAAACACAGAAATTGCATCGGAATTAAATACAAAATGCACAATGCCGACTGAAGTACAAGAAGACTGACTCTTCCTACTGTCTATGTTTTGAACCATTGCTGTGACACTAGTTATAGATTCCGATGCTTCACTTCAGGTTTACTGTATCCCTCTGACCTTATTGCCGATGAAACACAGAAATTGCATCGGAATGAAATAAAAAAGGCACAATGCCGACTTAAGTACAAGAGGACTGACTCTTCTTACTGTCTATGTTTGAACCATTCCTGTGACACTAGTTATAGATTCCGATGCTTCACTTCAGGTTTACTGTATCCCTCTGACCTTCTCATTGACGATGTAACACAGAAATGGCATCGGAATTAAATACAAAAGCTACAATGCCGATTTATGTACATGAAGACTGACCCTTCGTACTGTCTATGTTTGAACCATTCCTGTGACACTAGTTATAGATTCCGATGCTTCACTTCAGGTTTACTGTTTTCCTTGGACCTTATTATTGATGATGAAACACAGAAATTGCATCGGAATTAAATACAAAAGGCACAATGCCGACTTAAGTATAAAAAGACTGACTCTTCCTACTGTCTATGTTTTGATCCATTTCTGTGACACTAGTTATGGAGTCCGATGCTTCACTTCAGGTTTACTGTATCCCTCTGACCTTCTTATTGACGATGAAACACAGAAATTGCATCGGGATTAAATACAAAAGGCACAATGCCGACTTAAGTACAAGAAGACTGACTCTTTTTATTGTCTACGTTTTGAACCATTCCTGTGACACTAGTTATAGGTTCCGATGCTTCACTTCCTTTTTACTGTATCCCTCTGACCTTCTTATTGACGATGAAACACAGAAATTGCATCGGAATTAAATACAAAAGGCACAATGCCGACTTAAGTACAAGAAGACTGACTCTTCTTACTGTCTATGTTTGAACCATTCCTGTGACACTAGTTATAGATTCCGATGCTTCACTTCAGTTTTACTGTATCCCTCTGACCTTCTTAATGACGGTGAAACACAGAAATTGCATCGGAATTCAATACGAAAGGCACAATGCCCAATTAAGTACAAGAGGACTGACTCTTCTTACAGACTATGTTTTAACCATTCCTGTGACACTAGTTATAGATTCCGATGCTTCACTTTAGGTTTACAGTATGCCTCTCACCTTCTTATTGACGATGAAACACAGAAATTGCATCATGATTAAATACAAAAGGCACAATGCCGATTTAAGAACATGAAGACTGACTCTTCTTACTGTCAATGTTTGAACCATTCCTGTGACACTAGTTATAGATTCCGATCCTTCACTTAAGGTTTTGTGTATCCCTCTGACCTTCTAATAGACGGTGAAACACAGAAATTGCATCGGAATTCTATACGAAGGCACAATGCCGAATTAAGTACAAGAAGACAGATTCTTCTTACTGACTATGTTTTGTACCATTCCTGTGACACTAGTTATAGATTCCGATGCTTCACTTCAGGTTTACTGTATACCTCTGACCTTCTTATTGACGATGAAACACAGAAATTGCATCGGTATTAAATAGAAAAGGCACAATGTCGACTTAAGTACAAGAAGACTGACTCTTCTTACTGTCTATGTTTTGAACCAATCCTGTGACACTAGTTACAGATTCCGATGCTTCACTCCAATTTTACTGTATCACTTGGACCTTCTTATTGACGATGAAACTCAGAAATTGCATCGGAATTAAATAGAAAAGGCACAATGCCGACTTAAGTACAAGAAGACTGACTCTTCTTACTGACTATGTTTTGAACCATTCCTGTGAAACTAGTATTGATTCCGATGCTTCACTTCAGGTTTACTGTATCCGTCTGACCTTATTATTGACGATGAAACACAGAAATTGCATCGGAATTAAATACAAGAGGCACAATGCCGACTGAAGTACAAGAAGACTGACTCTTCCTACTGTCTATGTTTTGAACCATTGCTGTGACACTAGTTATAGATTCCGATGCTTCACTTCAGGTTTACTGTATCCCTCTGACCCTATTGCCAATGAAACACAGAAATTGCATCGGAATTAAATAAAAAAGGCACAATGCCGACTTAAGGACAGGAAGACTGACTCTTCTTACTGACTATGTTTTGAACCATTCCTGTGACACCAGTTATAGATTCCGATGCTTCACTTCAGGTTTACTGTATCCCTCTGACCTTCTTATTGACGATGTAACATAGAAATTGCATCGGAATTAAATACAAAAGCTACAATGCCGACATATGCACATGAAGACTGACTCTTCGCACTGTCTATGCTTTGAACCATTAAAGTGACACTAGTTATAGATTCCGATGCTTCACTTCAGGTTTACTGTTTCCCTTGGACCTTCATATTGATGATGAAACACAGAAATTGCATAGGAATTTAATACAAAAGGCACAATGCCGACTTAAGTATAAAAAGACTGACTCTTCCTACTGTCTATGTTTTGATCCATTTCTGTGACACTAATTATGGAGTCCGATGCTTCACTTCAGGTTTACTGTATCCCTTGGACTTTCTTATTGACGATGAATCACAGAAATTGCATCGGAATGAAATACAAAATGCACAATGGCGACTTAAGTACAAGAAGATTGACTCTTCTCACTGTCTATGTTTTGAACCATTCCGGTGACACTAGTTATAGATTCCGATGCTTCACTTCAGGTTTACTGTGTCCCTTGGACCTTCTTATTGACGATGAAAGACAGAAATTGCATCGGAGTTGAATACAAAAGGCATAATGCCGACTTAAGTACAAGAAGACTGACTCTTTTTACTGTCTACGTTTTGAACCATTCCTGAGACACTAGTTATAGGTTCCGATGCTTCACTTCCTTTTTACTGTATCCCTCTGACATTCATATTGACGATGAAACACAGAAATTGCATCGGAATTAAATACAAAAGGCACAATGCCGACTTAAGTACAAGAAGACTGACTCTTCTTAATGTCTATGTTTGAACCATTCCTGTGACACTAGTTATAGATTCCGATGCTTCACTTCAGGTTTACTGTATCCCTCTGACCTTCTTAATGACGATGAAACACAGAAATTTCATCGGAATTCAATACGAAAGGCACAATGCCCAACTAAGTACAAGAGGACTGACTCTTCTTACTGACTACGATTTGAACCATTCCTGTGACACTAGTTATAGATTCCGATGCTTCACTTTAGGTTTACAGTATGCCTCTGACCTTCTTATTGACGATGAAACACAGAAATTGCATCGGTATTAAATAGAAATGGCACAATGGGGACTTAAGTACAAGAAGACTGACTCTTCTTACTGTCTATGTTTTGAACCAATCCTGTGACACTAGTTGTAGATCCCAATGATTCACTTCAGGTTTACTGTATCCCTTGGACCTTCTTATTGACGATGAAACCCAGAAATTGCATCGGAATTAAATACAAAAGGCACAATGCCGACTTAAGTACAAGAACACTGACTCTTCGTTTCTGTCTATGTTTTGAATCATTCCTGTGACACTAGTTATAGATTCCGATGCTTCACTACAGGTTTACTGTATCCCTTGTACTTTCTTATTGACGATGAAACACAGAAATTGCATCGGAATTAAATACAAATGGCACAATGCCGACTTAAGTACATGAGGACCGACTCTTCTTATTGACAATGATTTGAACCATTCCTGTGACACTAGTTATAGATTCCGGTGCTTCACTTCAGGTTTACTGTATTCCTTGGACATTCTTATTGACGATGAAACACAAAATTGCATCGGAATTAATTACAAAAGGCACAATGCCGACTTAAGGACAAGAAAACTGACTCTACTTACTGACTATGTTTTGAACCATTCCTGTGACACTAGTTATAGATTCCGATGCTTCACTTCAGGTTTTGTGTATCCCTCTGACCTTCTTATAGACGATGAAACACAGAAATTGCATCGGAATTCAATACGAAAGGCACAATGCCGAATTAAGTACAAGAAGACAGACTCTTCTTACTGACTATGTTTTGAACCATACCTGTGACACTAGTTATAGATTCCGATGCTTCACTTCAGGTTTACTGTATCCCTCTGACCTTCTTATTGACGATGAAACACAGAAATTGCATCGGTATTAAATAGAAAAGACACAATGTCGACTTAAGTACAAGAAGACTGACTCTTCTTACTGTCTATGTTTGAACCAATCCTGTGACACTAGTTGTAGATTCCGATGCTTCACATCAGGTTTACTGTATCCCTTGGACCTTCTTATTGACGATGAAACACTGAAATTGCATCGGAATTAAATACAAAAGGCACAATGCCGACTTAAGTACAAGAACACTGACTCTTCCTACTGTCTATGTTTTGAACCATTCCTGTGACACTAGTTATAGATTCCGATGCATCACTTCAGGTTTACAGTATTCTTTGTGTTCCCTTTGTGACGATGAAACACAGATATTGCATCGGAATTAAATACAAAAGGCACAATGCCGACTTAAGTACATGAAGACCGACTCTTCTTATTGGCAATGATTAGAACCATTCCTGTGACACTAGTTATAGATTCCGATGCTTCATTTCAGGTTTACTGTATCCCTTGGACATTTTTATTGACGATGAAACACAGATATTGCATCGGAATTAAATACAAAAGGCACAATGCCGACTTAAGGACAAGATGACTGACTCTACTTACTGACTATGATTTGAACCATTTCTGTGACACTAGTTATAGATTCCGATGCTTCACTTCCGGTTTACTGTATCCCTCTGACCTTCTTATTGACGATGAAACACAGAAATTGCATCGGTATTAAATACAAAAGGCACAATGCCGATTTAAGTACATGAAGACTGGCTCTTCTTACTGTCAATGTTTGAACCATTCCTGTGACACTAGTTATAGATTCCGATGCTTCACTTCAGGTTTTGTGTATCCCTCTGACCATCTTATAGACGGTGAAACACAGAAATTGCATCGGAATTCAATACGAAAGGCACAATGTCGACTTAAGTACAAGAAGACTGACTCTTCTTACTGTCTATGTTTGAACCAATCCTGTGACACTAGTTGTAGATTCCGATGCTTCACTTCAGGTTTACTGTATCCCTTGGACCCTCTTATTGACGATGAAACACTGAAATTGCATCGGAATTAAATACAAAAGGCACAATGCCGACTTAAGTACAAGAACACTGACTCTTCCTACTGTCTATGTTTTGAACCATTCCTGTGACACTAGTTATAGATTCCGATGCTTCACTTCAGGTTTACTGTATTCCTTGTATTTCCTTTGTGATGATGAAACACAGAAATTGCATCGGAATTAAATACAAAAGGCACAATGCCGACTTAAGTACATGATGACCGACTCTTCTTATTGGCAATGATTTGAACCATTCCTGTGACACTAGTTATAGATTCCGATGCTTCATTTCAGGTTTACTGTATCCCTCGGACATTTTTATTGACAATGAAACACAGATATTGCATCGGAATTAAATACAAAAGGCACAATGCCGACTTAAGGACAAGAAGACTGACTCTACTTACTGACTATGATTTGAACCATTCCTGTGACACTAGTTATAGATTCCGATGCTTCACTTCCGGTTTACTGTATCCCTCTGACCTTCTTATTGACGATGAAACACAGAAATTGCATCGGTATTAAATACAAAAGGCACAATGCCGATTTAAGTACATGAAGACTGGCTCTTCTTACTGACTATGTTTTGAACCATTCCTGTGACACTAGTTATAGATTCCGATGCTTCACTTCAGGTTTTCTGTATCCCTCTGACCTTCTTATTGACGATGAAACACATAAATTGCATCGGTATTAAATAGAAAAGGCACAATGTCGACTTAAGTACAAGAAGACTGACTCTTCTTACTGTCTATGTTTTGAAACAATCCTGTGACACTAGTTATAGATTCCGATGCTTCACTCCAATTTTACTGTATCACTTGGACCTTCTTATTGACGATGAAACACAGAAATTACATCGGAATTAAATAGAAAAGGCACAATGCCGACTTAAGTACAAGAAGACTGACTCTTCTTACTGACTATGTTTTGACCCATTCCTGTGAAACTAGTTTTGATTCCGATGCTTCACTTCAGGTTTGCTGTATCCCTCTGACCTTATTATTGACGATGAAACACAGAAATTGCATCGGAATTAAATACAAAAGGCACAATGCCGACTGAAGTACAAGAAGACGGACTCTTCCTACTGTCTATGTTTTGAACCATTGCTGTGACACTAGTTATACATTCCGATGCTTCACTTCAGGTTTACTGTATCCCTCTGACCTTATTGCCGATGAAACACAGAAATTGCATCGGAATTAAATATAAAAGGCACAATGCCGACTTAAGGACAGGAAGACTGACTCTTCTTACTGACTATGTTTTGAACCATTCCTGTGACACCAGTTATAGATTCCGATGCTTCACTTCGGGTTTACTGTGTCCCTCTGACCTTCTTATTGACGGTGTAACACAGAAATTGCATCAGAATTAAATACAAAAGCTACAATGCCGACATATGTACATGAAGACTGACTCTTCGTACTGTCTATGCTTTGAACCATTCCTGTGACACTAGTTATAGATTCCGATGCTTCACTTCAGGTTTACTGTTTCCCTTGGACCTTCTTATTGATGATGAAACACAGAAATTGCATCGGAATTTAATACAAAAGGCACAATGCCGACTTAAGTATAAAAAGACTGACTCTTCCTACTGACTATGTTGTGATCCATTTCTGTGACACTAGTTATGGAGTCCGATGATTCACTTCAGGTTTACTGTATCCCTCTGACCTTCTTATTGACGATGAAACACAGAAATTGCATCGGATTTAAATACAAAAGGCACAATGCCGACTTAAGTACAAGAAGACTGACTCTTCCTACTGTCTATGTTTGAACCATTCCTGTCACACTAGTTATAGATTCCGATGCTTCACTTCAGGTTTACTGTATCCCTCTGACCTTCTTAATGACGATGAATCACAGAAAATGCATCGGAATTCAATACGAAAGGCACAATGCCCAATTAAGTACAAGAGGACTGACTCTTCTTACTGACTATGTTTTGAACCATTCCTGTGACACTAGTTATAGATTCCGATGCTTCACTTTAGGTTTACAGTATGCCTCTGACCTTCTTATTGACGATGAAACACAGAAATTGCATCGGTATTAAATAGAAAAGGCACAATGGGGACTTAAGTACAAGAAGGCTGACTCTTCTAACTGTCTTTGTTTTGAACCAATCCTGTGACACTAGTTGTAGATCCCAATGATTCACTTCAGGTTTACTGTATCCCTTGGACCTTCTTATTGACGATGAAACCCAGAAATTGCATCGGAATTAAATACAAAATGCACAATGCCGACTTAAGTACAAGAACACTGACTCTTACTACTGTCTATGTTTTGAATCATTCCTGTGACACTAGTTATAGATTCCGATGCTTCACTACAGGTTTACTGTATCCCTTGTACTTTCTGATTGACGATGAAACACAGAAATTGCATCGGAATTAAATACAAATGGCACAATGCCGACTTACGTATATGAGGACCGACTCTTCTTATTGACAATGATTTGAACCATTCCTGTGACACTAGTTATAGATTCCGATGCTTTACTTCAGGTTTACTGTATCCCTTGGACATTCATATTGACGATGAAACACAAAATTGCATCGGAATTAAATACAAAAGGCACAATGCCGACTTAAGGACAAGGAGACTGCCTCTACTTACTGACTATGTTTTGAACCATTCCTGTGACACTAGTTATAGATTCCGATGCTTCACTTCCGGTTTACTGTATCCCTCTGACCTTCTTATTGACGATGAAACACAGAAATTGCATCGGGAATAAATACAAAAGGCACAGTGCCGATTTAAGTACATGAAGACTGACTCTTCTTACTGTCAATGTTTGAACCATTCCTGTGACACTAGTTATAGATTCCGATGCTTCACTTCAGGTTTACTGTATCCCTTGGACATTTTTATTGACGATGAAACACAGATATTGCATCGGAATTAAATACAAAAGGCACAATGCCGACTTAAGGACAAGAAGACTGACTCTACTTACTGACTATGATTTGAACCATTCCTGTGACACTAGTTATAGATTCCGATGCTTCACTTCCGGTTTACTGTATCATTCTGACCTTCTTATTGACGATGAAACACAGAAATTGCATCGGTATTGAATAGAAAAGGCACAAAGTCGACTTAAGTACAAGAACACTGACTCTTATTACTGTCAATGTTTTGAACCATTCCTGTGACACTAGTTATAGATTCCGATGCTTCACTTCAGGTTTACTGTATCCCTTGTACTTTCTTTGTGACGATGAAACACAGAAATTGCATCCGAATTAAATACAAAAGGCACAATGCCGACTTAAGTACATGAAGACCGACTCTTCTTATTGACAATGATTTGAACCATTCCTGTGACACTAGTTATAGATTCCGATGCTTCATTTCAGGTTTACTGTATCCCTTGGAAATTTTTATTGACGATGAAACACAGATATTGCATCGGAATTAAACACAAAAGGCACAATGCCGTCTTAAGAACAAGAAGACTGACTCTTCCTACTGACTTTGCTTTGAACCATTAGTGTGACGCTAGTTATAGATACCGATGCTTCACTTCAGTTTAACTGTATCGCTCGGACCTTCTTATTGACGATGAAACACAGAAATTGCATCGGAATTAAATACAAAATGCACAATGCCGACATAAGTACAAGAAGACTGACTCTTCTTACTGACTATGTTCTGAACCATTCCTGTGACACTAGTTATAGATTCCGATGCTTCACTTCAGGTTTACTGTATACCTTGGACTATCTTAATGACGATGAGACACAGAAATTGCATCGGAATTAAATACAAAAGGCATAATGCCGACTTAAGTACAAGAAGACTGACTCTTCATACTGTCTATGTTTGAACCATGCCTGTGACTCTAGTTATAGATTCTGATGCTTCACTTCAGGATTACTGTATCTCTTGGACCTTCATATTGACGATGAAACACATTAATTTCATCGGACTTAAATACAAAAGGCACAATGCCGACTTAAGTACATGAAAACCGACTCTTAGTACTGACTATGATTTGAACCATTCTGTGACACTAGTTATAGATTCCGATGCTTCACTTGAGGTTTACTGTATCCCTTGGACCTTCTAATTGACGTTGAAACACAGAATTTGCTTCAGAATTAAATACAAAAGGCACAATGCCGACTTAAGTATAAGAAAACTGACTCTTCCTACTGCCTATGTTTTGATCCATTTCTGTGACACTTTTTATAGAGTCCGATGCTTCACTTCAGGTTTACTGTATCCCTTGGACCTTCTTTCTGACGATGAATCACAGAAATTGCATCGGAATTAAATACAAATGGCACAATGCCGGCTTAAGTACAAGAAGACTGACTTTTCTTACTGTCTATATTTCGAACCATTGCAGTGACACTAGTTATAGATTCCGATGCATCACTTCAGGTTTACTGTATCCCTCTGTCATTCTTATTGACGGTGAAGCACAGAAATTGCATCGGAATTACATACCAAACGCACAATGCCCAATTAAGTACAAGGAGACTGACACTTCTTATTGACAATGATTTTAACCATTCCTGTGACACTAGTTATAGATTCCGATGCTTCACTTCAGGTTTACTGTATCCCTTGGACATTCTTATTGACGATGAAACACAGAAATTGCATCGGAATTAAATATAAAAGGCACAATGCCGACTTAAGGATAAGAAGATTGACACTTATTACTGACTTTGTTTTGAACCAATAGTGTGACACTAGGTATAGAATCCGATGCTTCACTTCCGGTTTACTGTATCGCTTGGACCATCTTATTGACGATGAAACACGGAAATTGCATCGGAATTAAATACAAAAGGCAGAATGCCGATTTAAGTACATGAAGACTGACTCTTCTTACTGTCTATGTGTGAACCATTCCTGTGACACTAGTTATAGATTCCGATGCTTCACTTCAGGTTTTGTGTATCCATCTGACCTTCTTATAGACGGAGAAAACCAGAAATTGCATCGGAATTCAATACGAAAGGCACAATGCCGAATTAAGTACAAGAAGACCGACTCTTCTTAGTGACCCTGTTTTGAACCACTCCTGTGACACTAGTTATAGATTCCGATGCTTCACTTCAGGTTTACTGTATCCCTCTGACCTTCTTAATGACGATGAAACACAGAAATTGCATTGGTATTAAATAGAAAAGGCACAGTGCCGACTTAAGTACAAGAAGACTGACTCTTCTTACTGTCTATGTTTCGAACCAATCCTGTGACACTAGTTGTAGATTCCGATGCTTGACTTCAGGTTTACTGTATCCCTCTGACCTTCTTAATGACGATGAAACACAGAAATTGCATCGGTATTAAATAGAAAAGGCACAATGCCGACTTAAGTACAAGAAGACTGACTCTTCTTACTGTCTATGTTTCGAACCATTCCTGTGACCCTAGTTATAGATTCCGATGCTTCACTTCAGGTTTACTGTATCCCTTGTACTTTCTTTGTGACGATGAAACAAAGAAATTGCACCGGAATTAAATACAAAAGGCACAATGCCGACTTAAGTACATGAAGACCGACACTTCTTATTGACAATGATTTGAACCATTCCTGTGACACTAGTTATATATTCCGATGTTTCATTTCAGGTTTACTGTATCCCTTGGACCTTCTTATTGACGATGAAACACACAAATTGCATCGGAATTAAATAGAAAAGGCACTATGCCGACTTAAGTACAAGAAGACTGACTCTTCGTACTGACTATGATTTGAACGATTCCTGTGACACTAGTTATATATCCCGATGCTTCACTTCAGGTTCACTGTATCAATCTGACCATCTTATAAACGGTGAAACACAGAAATTGCATCGGAATTCAATACGAAAGGCACAATGCCGAATTAAGTACAAGAAGACAGACTCTTCTTACTGACTATGTTTTGAACCATTCCTGTGACACTAGTTATAGATTCCGATGCTTCACTTCAGGTTTACTGTATCCCTCTGACCTTCTTATTGACGATGAAACACAGAAATTGCATCGGTATTAAATAGAAAAGGCACAATGTCGACTTAAGTACAAGAACAGAGACTCTTATTACTGTCAATGTTTTGAACCATTCCTGTGACACTAGTTATAGATTCCGATGCTTCATTTCAGGTTTACTGTATACCTTGGAAATTTTTATTGACGATGAAACACAGATATTGCATCGGAATTAAATACAAAAGGCACAATGCCGACTTAAGAACAAGAAGACTGACTCTTCTTACTGACTTTGCTTTGAACCATTAGTGTGACGCTAGTTATAGATACCGATGCTTCACTTCAGTTTAACTGTATCGCTTGGACCTTCTTATTGACGATGAAACACAGAAATTGCATCGGAATTAAATACAAAAGGCACAATGCCGACATAAGTACAAGAAGACTGACTCTTCTTACTGACTATGTTCTGAACCATTCCTGTGACACTAGTTATGGATTCCGATGCTTCACTTCAGGTTTACTGTATACCTTGGACTATCTTAATGACGATGAGACACAGAAATTGCATCGGAATTAAATACAAAAGGCACAATGCCGACTTAAGTACAAGAAGACTGACTCTTCATACTGTCTATGTTTTGAACCATTCCTGTGACTCTAGTTATAGATTCTGATGCTTCACTTCAGGATTACTGTATCTCATGGACCTTCATATTGACGATGAAACACAGAAATTGCATCGGACTTAAATACAAAAGGCACAATGCCGACTTAAGTACATGAAAACCGACTCTTAGTACTGACTATGATTTGAACCATTCTTGTGACACTAGTTATAGATTCCGATGCTTCACTTGAGGTTTACTGTATCCCTTGGACCTTCTAATTGACGTTGAAACACAGAAATTGCTTCAGAATGAAATACAAAAGGCACAATGCCGACTTCAGTATAAGAAGACTGACTCTTCCTACTGCCTATGTTTTGATCCATTTCTGTGACACTTTTTATAGAGTCCGATGCTTCACTTCAGGTTTACTGTATCCCTTGGACCTTCTTTCTGACGATGAATCACAGAAATTGCATCGGAATTAAATACAAATGGCACAATGCCGACTTAAGTACAAGAACACTGACTCTTCCTACTGTCTATGTTTTGAACCATTCCTGTGACACTAGTTATAGATTCCGATGCTTCACTTCAGGTTTACTGTATCCCTAGGACCTACTTACTGACGATGAAACACAGAAATTGCATCGGAATTAAATACAAAAGGGACAATGCCGACTTAAGTACAAGAAGACAGACTCTTCTTACTGTCAATGTTTTGAACCATTACTGTGACTCTAGTTATAGATTCCGATGCTTCACTTCAGGTTTACTGCATCCCTTGGACCTTCTTATTGACGATGAAACACAGAAATTGCATCGGAATTAAATACAAAAAGCACAATGCCGACTTAAGGACAAGAAGACTGACTCTTCTTACTGACTATGTTCGAACCATTCCTGTGACACTAGTTATAGGTTCCGATGCTTCACTTCCGGCTTACTGTATCCCTCTGACCTTCTTATTGACGATGAAACACAGAAATTGCATCGGAATTAAATACAAAAGGCACAATGCCGACTTAAGTACAAGGAGACTGACTCTACTTACTGTCTATGTTTGAACCGTTCCTGTGACACTAGTTATAGATTCCGAAGCATCACTTCAGGTTTACTGTATCCCTCTGTCGTTCTTATTGACGGTGAAGCACAGAAATTGCATCGGAATTACATACCAAACGCACAATGCCCAATTAAGTACAAGAAGACTGACACTTCTTACTGACTATGCTTTTAACCATTCCTGTGACACTAGTTATAGATTCCGATGCTTCACTTTAGGTTTACTGTATCCCTCTGACCTTCTTATTGACGATGAAACACAGAAATTGCATCGGTATTAAATAGAAAAGGCACAATGCCGACTTGAGTACAAGAAGACTGACTCTTCTTACTGTCTATGCTTTGAACCAATCCTGTGACAACAGTTGTAGATTCCGATGCCTCCGTTCAGGTTTACTGTATCCCTTGGACCTTCTTAGTGACGATGAAACACAGAAATTGCATCGGAATTAAACACAAAAGGCACAATGCCGACTTAAGTACAAGAACACTGACTCTTCCTACTGTCTATGTTTTGAACCATTCCTGTGACACTAGTTATAGATTCCGATGCTTCACTTCAGGTTTACTGTATCCCTTGTACTTACTTATTGACGATGAAACACAGAAATTGCATCGGAATAAAATACAAAAGGCACAAATCCGACTTAAGTACATGAAGACCGACTCTTCTTATTGACAATGATTTTAACCATTCCTGTGACACTAGTTATAGATTCCGATGCTTCACTTCAGGTTTACTGTATCCCTTGGACATTCTTATTGCCGATGAAACACAGAAATTGCATCGGAATTAAATACAAAAGGCACAATGCCGACTTAAGACCAAGGAGACTGACTTTTCTTACTGACTTCGCTTTGAACCATTAGTGTGACGCTAGTTATAGATACCGATGCTTCACTTCCGGTTAACTGTATCGCTTGGACCTTCTTATTGTCGATAAAACACAGATATTGCATCGGAATTAAATACAAAAGGCACAATGCCGACTTAAGTCCAAGAAGACTGACTCTTCTTACTGACTATGTTCTGAACCATTCCTGTGACACTAGTTATAGATTCCGATACTTCACTTCGGGTTTACTGTATACCTTAGACTATCTTAATGACGATGAAACACAGAAATTGCACCGGAATTAAATACAAAAGGCACAATGCCGACTTAAGTACAAGAAGACTGACTCTTCATACTGTCTATGTTTTGAACCATTCCTGTAACTCTAGTTACAGATTCTGATGCTTCACTTCAGGATTACTGTATCTCTTGGACCTTCATATTGACGATGAAACACAGAAATTGCATCGGACTAAAATACAAAAGGCACAATGCCGACTTAAGTACATGAAGACCGGCTCTTAATACTGACTATGATTTGAACCATTTCTGTGACACTAGTTATAGATTCCGATGCCTCACTTCAGGTTTACTGTATCCCTTGGACCTTCTTATTGACGATGAAACACAGAAATTGCATCGGAATTAAACACAAAAGGCACAATGCCGACTTAAGTACAAGACCACTGACTCTTCCTACTGTCTATGTTTTGAACCATTCCTGTGACACTAGTTATAGATTCCGATGCTTCACTTCAGGTTTACTGTATCCCTTGTACTTTCTTATTGACGATGAAACACAGAAATTGCATCGGAATTAAATACAAAAGGCACAAAGCCGACGTAAGTACATGAAGACCGACTCTTCTTATTGACAATGATTTTAACCATTCCTGTGACACTAGTTATAGATTCCGATGCTTCACTTCAGGTTTACTGTATCCCTTGGTCATTCTTATTGACGATGAAACACAGAAATTGCATCGGAATTAAAATTAAAAGGCACAATGCCGACTTAAGGATAAGAAGACTGACACTTCTTACTGACTTTGCTTTGAATCATTAGTGTGACACTAGTTATAGATTCCGATGCTTCACTTCCGGTTTACTGGATCGCTTGGACCATCTTATTGACGATGAAACACGGAAATTGCATCGGAATTAAATACAAAAGGCACAATGCCGATTTAAGTACATGAAGACTGACTCTTCTTACTGTCTATGTGTGAACCATTCCTGTGACACTAGTTATAGATTCCGATGCTTCACTTCCGGTTTTGTGTATCCATCTGACCTTCTTATAGACGGCGAAAACCAGAAATTGCATCGGAATTCAATACGAAAGGCACAATGCCGAATTAAGTACAAGAAGACAGACTCTTCTTACTGACTATGTTTTGAACCACTCCTGTGACACTAGTTATAGATTCCGATGCTTCACTTCAGGTTTACTGTATCCCTCTGACCTTCGTAATGACCATGAAACACAGAAATTGCATTGGTATTAAATAGAAAAGGCACAATGCCGACTTAAGTACAAGAAGACTGACTCTTCTTACTGTCTATGTTTCGAACCAATCCTGTGACACTAGTTGTAGATTCCGATGCTTGACTTCAGGTTTACTGTATCCCTCTGACCTTCTTAATGACGATGAAACACAGAAATTGCATCGGTATTAAATAGAAAAGGCACAATGCCGACTTAAGTACAAGAAGACTGACTCTTCTTACTGTCTATGTTTTGAACCATTCCTGTGACTCTAGTTATAGATTCCGTTGCTTCACTTCAGGATTACTGTATCCCTTGGACCTTCTTATTGACGATGAAACACAGAAATTGCATCGGAATTAAATACAATAGGCACAATGCCGTCTTAAGTACATGAAGACCGACTCTTCCTACTGACTATGATTTGAACCATTCGTGTGACACTAGTTATATATTCCGATGCTTCATTTCAGGTTTACTGTATCCCTTGGACATTTTTATTGACGATGAAACACAGATATTGCATCGGATTTAAATAGAAAAAGCACAATGCCGACTTAAGACCAAGGAGACTGACTCTTCTTACTGACTTCGCTTTGAACCATTAGTGTGACGATAGTTATAGATACCGATGCTTCACTTCCGGTTAACTGTATCGCCTGGACCTTCTTATTGTCGATAAAACACAGATATTGCATCGGAATTAAATACAAAAGGCACAATGCCGACTTAAGTACAAGAAGACTGACTCTTCTTACTGACTATGTTCTGAACCATTCCTGTGACACTAGTTATAGATTCCGATGCTTCACTTCAGGTTTACTGTATACCTTGGACTATCTTAATGACGATGAAACACAGAAATTGCATCGGAATTAAATACAAAAGGCACAATGCCGGCTTAAGTACAAGAAGACTGACTCTTCTTACTGTCTATGTTTCGAACCATTCCTGTGACACTAGTTATAGATTCCGATACTTCACTTCAGGTTTACTGTATCCCTTGGACCTTCTTATTGACGATGAAACACAGATATTGCATCGGAATTAAATACAAAAGGGACAATGCCGACTTAAGTACAAGAAGACAGACTCCTCTTACTGTCAATGTTTTGAACCATTACTGTGACTCTAGTTATAGATTCCGATGCTTCACTCCAGGTTTACTGTATCCCTTGGACATTCTTATTGACGATGAAACACAGAAATTGCATCGGAATTAAATACAAAAGGCACAATGCCGACTTAAGGACAAGAAGACTGACTTCTCTTACTGACTTTGTTTTGAACCATTAGTGTGACACTAGTTATAGATTCCGATGCTTCACTTCCGGTTTACTGTACGGCTTGGACCATGTTATTGACGAAGAAACACAGAAATTGCATCGGAATTAAATACAAAAGGCACAATGCCGACTTATGGACATGAAGACTGACTCTTCTTACTGATTATGTTTTGAACCATTCCTGTGACACTAGTTACAGTTTCCGATGCTTCACTTCCGGTTTACTGTATCCCTCTGACCATTTTATTGACGATGTCACACAGAAATTGAATCGGGATTAAATACATAAGGCACAATGCCGACTTAAGTACATGAAGACTCACTCTTCTTACTGTCTATGTTTGAACCAATCCTGTGACACTAGTTATAGATTCCGATGCTTCACTTCAGGTTTACTGTATCCCTCTGACATTCGTATTGACGGTGAAACACAGAAATTGCATCGGAATTAAATACAAAAGGCACAATGCCGACTTAAGTACATGAAGACCGACTCTTCTTACTGACTATGATTTGAACCATTCCTGTGCCACAAGTTATAGATTCCGATGCCCCACTTTAGGTTTACTGTATCGCTTGGACCTTCTTATTGACGATGAAACACAGAAATTGCATCGGAATTAAATACAAAAGGGACAATGCCGACTTAAGTACAAGAAGACAGAGACTTCTTACTGTCAATGTTTGAACCATTACTGTGACTCTAGTTATAGATTCCGATGTTTCACTCCTGGTTTACTGTATCCCTTGGACCTTCTTATTGACGATGAAACACAGAAATTGCATCGGAATTATATACAAAAGGCACAATGCCGACTTAAGGACAAGAAGACTGACTCTTCTTACTGACTATGTTTCAACCATTCCTGTGACACTAGTTATAGGTTCCGATGCTTCACTTCCGGTTTACTGTATCCCTCTGACCTTCTTATTGACGATGATACACAGAAATTGTATCGGAATTAAATACAAAAGGCACAATGCCGACTTAAGTACAAGAAGACAGACTCTTCTTACTGTCTATGTATGAACCATTCCTGTGACGCTAGTTATAGATTCCGATGCTTCACTTCAGGATTACTGTATCCCTCTGACCTTCTTATTGACGGTGAAGCACAGAAATTGCATCGGAATTACATACGAAACGCACAATGCCCAATTAAGTACAAGAAGACAGACACTTCTTACTGACTATGTTTTTAAACATTCCTGTGACACTAGTTATAGATTCCGATGCTTCACTTCAGGTTTACTGTTTCCCTTCTACTTTCTTATTGACGATGATACACAGAAACTGCATCGGAATTAAATACAAAAGGCACCATGCCGACTTAAGTACAAAAACACTGACTCTTCCTACTGTCTATGTTTTGAACCATTCCTGTGACACTAGTTATAGATTCCGATGCTTCACTTCAGGTTTACTGTATCGCCTGGACCTTCTTATTGACGATGAAACACAGAAATTGCATCGGAATTAAATACAAAAGGCACAATGCCGGCTTAAGTACATGAAGACCGACTCTTCCTGCTGACTATGATTTGAACCATTCCTGTGGCACTAGTCATAGATTCCGATGCCTCACTTTAGGTTTACTGTATCCCTTGGACCTTCTTATTGATGATGAATCACAGAAATTGCATCGGAATTAAATACAAGAGGCACAATGCCGACTTAAGTACAAGAAGACTGACTCTTCTTACTGTCTATACTTTGAACCATTCCAGTGACACTAGTTATAGATTCCGATGCTTCACTTCAGGATTAATGTATCCCTTGGACCATCTTATTGACGATGAAACACAGAAATTGCATCGGAGTTAAATACAAAAGGCACATTGCCGACTTATGTACAAGAGAATTGACTCTTCTTACTGTGTATGATTTGAACCAATACTGTTACTCTAGTTATATATTCCGATGCTTCACTCCAGGTGTACTGTATCCCTTGGACCTTCTTATTGACGATGAAACACAGAAATTGCATCGGAATTAAATACAAAAGGCACAATGGCGACTTAAGGACAAGAAGACTGAACCTTCTTACTGTCTATGTTTGAACCATTCCTGTAACACTAGTTATAGATTCCAATGCTTCACTTCAGGTTTACTGTATCCCTCTGACCTTCTTATTGACGGTGAAGCACAGAAATTGCATCGGAATTAAATACGAAAGGCACAATGCCCAATTAAGTACAAGAAGACTGACTCTTCTTTCTGACTATGTTTTGAACCATTCCTGTGACACTAGTTATAAATTCCAATGCTTCACTTCAGGTTTACTGTATCCCTCTGACCTTCTTATTGACGATGAAACACAGAAATTGCATCAGTATTAAATAGAAAAGGCACAATGCCGACTGAAGTACAAGAAGACTGACTCTTCTTACTGTCTATGCTTTGAACCAATCCTGTGACACTAGTTGTAGATTCAGATGCTTCACTTCAGGTTTACTGTATCCCTTGGACCTTCCTATTGACGATGAAACACAGAAACTGCATCGGAAATAAATACAAAAGGCACAATGCCGACTTAAGTACAACAAGACTGACTCTTCTTACTGTCTATGTTTTGAACCATTCCTGTGACACTAGTTATAGATTCCGAAGCTTCACTTCAGGTTTACTGTTTCCCTTGTACTTTCTTATTGACGATGAAACACAGAAATTGCGACGGAATTAAATACAAAAGGCACAATGCCGACTTAAGTACAAGAAGACTCTCTCTTCTTACTGACTATGCTTTGAACCATTCCTGTGACACTAGTTATGGATTTCGATGCTTCACATCATGTTTACTGTATCCCTGTGACCTTCTTATTGACGAAGAAACACAGAAATTGCATCGGAATTATATACAAAAGGCACAATGGCGACTTAAGTACAAGAAGACTGACTCTTCCTACTGTCTATGTTTTGAACCATTCCTGTGACACTAGTTTTAGATTCCGATGCTTCACTTCGGGTTTACTGTATCCCTCTGACCTTCTTATTGACGATGAAACACAGAAATTGCATCGGAATTAAATACGACAGGCACAATGCCCAATTAAGTTCAAGATGACTTACTCTTCTTACTGACTATGCTTTGTATCATTTCTGTGACACTAGTTATAGATTCCGATACTTCACTTCAGGTTTACTGTATCCATCTGTCCTTCTTATTGACGATGAAACACACAAATTGCATCGGAATTAAATATAAAAGGCACAATGCCGACTTAAGGATAAGAAGACTGACTCTTCTTACTGACTTTGTTTTGACCCATTAGTGTGACACTAGTTATAGATTCCGAAGCTTCACTTCCGGTTTACTGTATCGCTTGGACCTTCTTATTGACGATGAAACACAGAAATTGCATCGGAATTAAATACAAAAGGCACAATGCCGACTTAAGTACATGAAGACCGACTCCTCTTATTGACAATGATTTGAACCATTCCTGTGACACTAGTTCTAGATTCCGATGCTTCACTTCAGGTATACTGTATCCCTTGGACATTCTTATTGACGATGAAACACAGAAATTGCATCGGAATTAAATATAAAAGGCACAACGCCGACTTAAGGATAAGAAGACTAACTCTTCTTACTGACTTTGTTTTGAACCATTAGTGTGACACTAGTTATAGATTCCGATGCTTCACTTCCGGTTTACTGTATCGCTTGGACCTTCTTGTTGACGATGAAACACAGAAATTGCATCGGAATTAAATACAAAAGGCACAATGCCGATTTAAGTACATGAAGGCCGACACTTCTTATTGACAATGATTTGAACCATTCCTGTGACACTAGTTATAGATTCCGATGCTTCACTTCAGGTTTACTGTATCCCTTGGACATTCTTATTGACGATGAAACACAAAATTGCATCGGAATTAAATACAAAAGGCACAATGCCGACTTATGGAAAAGAAGACTGACTCTTCTTACTGATTATGATTTGAACCATTCCTGTGACACTAGTTATAGATTCCGATGCTTCACTTCCGGTTTACTGTACCCCTCTGACCATCTTATTGACGATGTCACACAGAAATTGCATCTGGATTAACTACAAAAGGCACAATGCCGACTTAAGTACATGAAGACCGACTCTTCTCACTGTCTAAGTTTAAACCATTCCTGTGACACTAGTTATAGATTCCGATGCTTCACTTCAGGTTTACGGTATCACTCTGACATTGTTATTGGCGGTGAATCACAGAAATTGCATCGGAATTCAATACGAAAGGCACAATGCCGAATTAAGTACAAGAAGATTGACTCTTCTCCCTGACTATGTTTTGAACCATTCCTGTGACACTAGTTATAGATTCCGATGCTTCACTTCAGGTTTACTGTATCCCTCTGACCTTCTTATTGACGACGAAACAGAGAAATTGCATCGGTATTAAATAGAAAAGGCATAATAACGACTTAAGTTCAAGAAGACTGACTCTTCTTACTGTCTATGTTTTGAACCTATCCTGTGACACTAGTTGTAGATTCCGATGCTTCACTTCAGATTTACAGTATATCGTGGACATTCTTATCGACGATGAAACACAGAAATTGCATCGGAATCAAATACAAAAGGCACAATGCCGACTTAAGGAAAAGAAGACTGACTCTTCTTACTGAATTTGATTTGAACCATTATTGTGACACTATTTATAGATTCCGATGCTTCACTTCCGGTTTACTGTATCGCTTGCACCTTCTAATTGACGATGCAACACAGAAATTGCATCGGAATTAAATACAAAAGGCACAATGCTGACCTAAGTACAAGAAAACTGACTCTTCCTGCTGTCTATGATTTGAACCATTCCTGTGACACTAGTTATAGATTCCGATGCTTCACTTAAGGTTTACTGTGTCCCTTGGACCTTCAAATTGACGATGAAACACAGAAATTGCATCGCAATTCAATACTAAAGGCACAATGCCGACTCAAGTACATGAAGACCGACTCTTCCTACTGACTATGATTTGAACCATTCCTGTGACACTAGTTATAGATTCCGATGCTTCACTTTAGGTTTACTGTATCCCTTGGACCTTCTTATTGACGATGAAACACAGAAATTACATCGGAATTAAATACAAAAGGCACAATGCCGACATAAGTATAGGAAGACTGACTCTTCCTACTGTCTATGTTTTGATCCATTTCTGTGACACTAGTTATAGATTCCAATGCTTCTCTTCAGGTTCACTGTATCCCTTGGACCTTCTTATTGACGATGAATCACAGAAATTGCATCGGAATTAAATACAAAATGCACAATGCCGACTTTAGTACAAGAAGACTGACTCTTCTTACTGTCTATACTTTGAACCATTACTGTGACTCTAGTTATAGATTCCGATGCTTCACTCCAGGTTTACTGTATCACTTGGACCTTCTTATTGACGATCAAACACAGAAATTGCATCGGAATTAAATACAAAATGCACAATGCCGACTTAAGTACAAGAAGACTGACTCTTCTTACTGTCTATGTTTTGAACCAATCCTGTGACACTAGTTATAGATTGCGATGCTTCACATCAGGTTAACTGTATCCCTCTGACCTTCTTATTGACGATGAAACACTGAAATTGCATCGGTATTAAATAGAAAAGGCACAATGCCGACTTAAGTACAAGAAGACTGACTCTTCTTACTGTCTATGTTTTGAACCAATCCTGTGACACTAGTTGTAGATTCAGATGCTTCACTTCAGTTTTACTGTATCCCTTGGACCTACTCATTGACGATGAAACACAGAAATTGCATCGGAATTAAATATAAAAGGCACAATGCCGACTTAAGTACAAGAAGACTGTCACTTCTTACTGACTATGCTTTGAACCATTCCTGTGACACTAGTTATGGATTTCGATGCTTCACATCATGTTTACTGTATCCCTGTGACCTTCTTATTGACGAAGAAACACAGAAATTGCATCGGAATTAAATACAAAAGGCACAATGGCGACTTAAGTACAAGAAGACTGACTCTTCCTACTGTCTATGTATTGAACCATTTCTGTGACACTAGTTTTAGATTCCGATGCTTCACTTCGGGTTGACTGTATCCCTCTGACCTTCTTATTGACGATGAAACACAGAAATTGCATCGGAATTAAATACGACAGGCACAATGCCCAATTAAGTTCAAGATGACTTACTCTTCTTACTGACTATGCTTTGAATCATTTCTGTGACACTAGTTATAGATTCCGATACTTCACTTCAGGTTTACTGTATCCCTCTGACCTTCTTATTGACGATGAAACACACAAATTGCATCGGAATTAAATATAAAGGCACAATGCCGACTTAAGGATAAGAAGACTGACTCTTCTTACTGACTTTGTTTTGACCCATTAGTGTGACACTAGTTATAGATTCCGATGATTCACTTCCGGTTTACTGTATCGTTTGGACCTTCTTATTGACGATGAAACACAGAAATTGCATCGGAATTAAATACAAAAGGCACAATGCCGACTTAAGTACATGAAGACCGACTCTTCTTATTGACAATGGTTTGAACCATTCCTGTGACACTAGTTCTAGATTCCGATGCTTCACTTCAGGTATACTGTATCCCTTGGACATTCTTATTGACGATGAAACACAGAAATTGCATCGGAATTAAATATCAAAGGCACAATGCCGACTTAAGGATAAGAAGACTGACTCTTCTTACTGACTTTGTTTTGACCCATTAGTGTGACACTAGTTATAGATTCCGATGATTCACTTCCGGTTTACTGTATCGTTTGGACCTTCTTATTGACGATGAAACACAGAAATTGCATCGGAATTAAATACAAAAGGCACAATGCCGACTTAAGTACATGAAGACCGACTCTTCTTATTGACAATGGTTTGAACCATTCCTGTGACACTAGTTCTAGATTCCGATGCTTCACTTCAGGTATACTGTATCCCTTGGACATTCATATTGACGATGAAACACAAAATTGCATCGGAATTAAATACAAAAGGCACAATGCCGACTTATGGAAAAGAAGTCTGACTCTTCTTACTGATTATGAATTGAACCATTCCTGTGACACTAGTTATAGATTCCGATGCTTCACTTCCGGTTTACTGTACCCCTCTGACCATCTTATTGACGATGTCACACAGAAATTGCATCTGGATTAAATAGAAAAGGCACAATGCCGACTTAAGTACAAGAAGACTGACTCTTCTTACTGTCTATGTTTAGAACCAATCCTGTGACACTAGTTGTAGATTCAGATGCTTCACTTCAGTTTTACTGTATCCCTTGGACTTTCTTATTGACGATGAAACACAGAAATTGCATCGGAATTAAATACAAAAGGGACAATGCCGACTTAAGTACAAGAACACTGACTCTTCCTACTGTCTATGTTTTGAACCATTCCTGTGACACTAGTTTTAGATTCCGATGCTTCACTTCAGGTTTACTGTATCCCTTGTACTTTCGTATTGACGATGAAACACAGAAATTGCATCGGAATTAAATACAAAAGGCACAATGCCGACTTAAGTACATGAGGACAGACTCTTCTTATTGACAATGATTTGAACCATTCCTGTGACACTAGTTATAGATTCCGATGCTTCACTACAGGTTCACTGTATCACTTGGACATTCTTATTGACGATGAAACACAAAATTGCATCGGAATTAAATGCAACAGGCTCAATGCCGACTTAAGGACAAGAAGACTGACTCTTCTTACTGACTATGATTTGAACCATTCCTGTGACTCTAGTTATAGATTCCGATGCTTCACTTCCGGTTTACTGTATCCCTCTGACCTTCTTATTGACGATGAAACACAGAAATTGCATCGGTTTTAAATAGAATAGGCACAATGCCGACTTAAGTACAAGAAGACTGACTCTTCTTACTGTCTATGTTTTGAACCAATCCTGTGACACTAGTTGTAGATTCCGATGCCTCACTTCAGGTTTACTGTATCCCTTGGACATTCATATTGACGATGAAACACAGATATTGCATCGGAATTAAGCACAAAAGGCACAATGCCGACTTAAGTACAAAAACACTGGCTCTTCCTACTGTCTATGTTTTGAACCATTCCTGTGACACTAGTTATGGATTGCGATGCTTCACTTCAGGTTTACTGTATCCCTTCTACTTTCTTATTGACGATGAAACACAGAAATTGCATCGGAATTAAATACAAAAGGCACAAAGCCGACTTAAGTACATGAAGACCGACTCTTGTTATTGACAATGATTTTAACCATTCCTGTGACACTAGTTATAGATTCCGATGCTTCACTTCCGGTTTACTGTATCCCTCTGACCATCTTATTGACGATGTCACACAGAAATTGCACCGGGATTGAATACAAAAGGCACAATGCTGACTTAAGTACATGAAGACCGACTCTTCTTACTGACTATGATTTGAACCATTCCTGTGGCACTAGTTATGGATTCCGATGCCTCACTTTAGGTTTACTGTATCCCTTGGACCTTCTTATTGACGATGAAACACAGAAATTGCATTGGAATTAGATACAAAAAGCACAATGCCGACTTAAGTATAAGAAGACTGACTCTTCCTACTGTCTATGTTTTGATCCATTTCTGTGACACTAGTTATAGAGTCCGATGCTTCACTTCAGGTTTAATGTATCCCTTGGACCTTCTTATTGACGATGAAACACAGAAATTGCATCGGAATTAAATACAAAAGGCACAATGGCGACTTAAGTACAAGAAGACTGACTCTTCCTACTGTCTATGTTTTGAACCATTCCGGTGAGACTAGTTTTAGATTCCGATACTTCACTTCAGGTTTACTGTATCCCTCTGACCTTCTTATTGACGATGAAACACAGAAATTGCATCGGAATTAAATACGACAGGCACAATGCCCAATTAAGTTCAAGATGACTTACTCTTCTTACTGACTATGCTTTGAATCATTTCTGTGACACTAGTTATAGATTCCGATACTTCACTTCAGGTTTACTGTATCCCTCTGACCTTCTTATTGACGGTCAAACACACAAATTGCATCGGAATTAAATATAAAAGGCACAATGCCGACTTAAGGATAAGAAGACTGACTCTTCTTACTGACTTTGTTTTGAACCATTAGTGTGACACTAGTTATAGATTCCGATGCTTCACTTCCGGTTTACTGTATCGCTTGGACCTTCTTGTTGACGATGAAACACAGAAATTGCATCGGAATTAAATACAAAAGGCACAATGCCGATTTAAGTACATGAAGACCGACTCTTCTTATTGACAATGATTTGAACCATTCCTGTGACACTAGTTATAGATTCCGATGCTTCACTTCAGGTTTACCGTTTCCGTTGGACATTCTTATTGACGATGAAACACAAAATTGCATCGGAATTAAATTCAAAAGGCACAATGCCGACTTATGGATAAGAAGACTGACGCTTCTTACTGATTATGTTTTGAAACATTAGTGTGACACTAGTTATAGATTCCGATGCTTCACTTCAGGTTTACTGTATCCCTCTGACCTTCTTATTGACGACGAAACACAGAAATTGCATCGGTATTAAATAAAAAAGGCATAATAACGACTTAAGTTCAAGGAGACTGACTCTTCTTACTGTCTATGTATTGAACCTATCCTGTGACACTAGTTGTAGATTCCGATGCTTCACTTCAGGTTTACTGTATCCCTTGGACCTTCTTATTGACGATGAAACAGAGAAATTGCGTCGGAATTAAATACAAAAGGGACAATGCCGACTTAAGTACATGAAGACCGACTCTTCTTATTGACAATGATTTGAACCAGTCCTGTGACACTAGTTATAGATTCCGATGCTTCACTTCAGGTTTACTGTATCCCTCTGTCCTTCTTATTGACGATGAAACACAGAAATTGCATCGGAATTAAATACAAAAGGCACAATGCTGACCTAAGTACAAGAAAACTGACTCTTTCTGCTGTCTATGATTTGAACCATTACTGTGACACTAGTTATAGATTCCGATGCTTCACTTAAGGTTTACTGTATCCCTTGGACCTTCAAATTGACGATGAAATACAGAAATTGCATCGCAAATAAATACAAAAAGCACAATGCCGACTCAAGTACATGAAGACCGACTCTTCCTACTGACTATGATTTGAACCATTCCTGTGACACTAGTTATAGATTCCGATGCTTCACTTTAGGTTTACTGTATCCTTTGGACCTTCTTATTGACGATGAAACACAGAAATTACATCGGAATTAAATACAAAAAGCACAATGCCGACTCAAGTACATGAAGACCGACTCTTCCTGCTGACTATGATTTGAACCATTCCTGTGACACTAGTTATAGATTCCGATGCTTCACTTTAGGTTTACTGTATCCTTTGGACCTTCTTATTGACGATGAAACACAGAAATTACATCGGAATTAAATACAAAAGGCACAATGCCGACTTAAGTATAAGAAGACTGACTCTTCCTACTGTCTATGTTTTGATCCATTTCTGTGACACTAGTTATAGATTCCGATGCTTCACTTCAGGTTTACTGTATCCCTTGGACCTTCTTATTGACGATGAATCACAGAAATTGCATCGGAATTAAATACAAAGTGCACAATGCCGACTTTAGTACAAGAAGACTGACTCTTCTTACTGTCTATATTTTGAACCATTACTGTGACTCTATTATAGATTCCGATGCTTCACTCCAGGTTTACTGTATCACTTGAAATTTCTTATTGACGATCAAACACAGAAATTGCATCGGAATTAAATACAAAATGCACAATGCCGACTTAAGGACAAGGAGACTGACTCTTCTTGCTGTCTATGTTTGAACCATTCCTGTGACACTAGTTATAGATTCCGATGCTTCACTTCAGGTTTAATGTATCCCTCTGACCTTCTTATTGACGGTGAAGCACAGAAATTGCATCGGAATTAAATACGAAAACCACAATGCCCAATTAAGTACAAGAAGACTGACTCTTCTTTCTGACTATGTTTTGAACCATTCCTGTGACACTAGTTATAGATTGCGATGCTTCACTTCAGGTTTACTGTATCCCTCTGACCTTCTTATTGACGATGAAACACAGAAATTGCATCGGTATTAAATAGAAAAGGCACAATGCCGACTTAAGTACAAGAAGACTGACTCTTCTTACTGTCTATGTTTAGAACCAATCCTGTGACACTAGTTGTAGATTCAGATGCTTCACTTCAGTTTTACTTTATCCCTTGGACTTTCTTATTGACGATGAAACACAGAAATTGCATCGGAATTAAATACAAAAGGGACAATGCCGACTTAAGTACAAGAACACTGACTCTTCCTACTGTCTATGTTTTGAACCATTCCTGTGACACTAGTTTTAGATTCCGATGCTTCACTTCAGGTTTACTGTATCCCTTGTACTTTCGTATTGACGATGAAACACAGAAATTGCATCGGAATTACATACAAAAGGCACAATGCCGACTTAAGTACATGAGGACAGACTCTTCTTATTGACAATGATTTGAACCATTCCTGTGACACTAGTTATAGATTCCGATGCTTCACTACAGGTTCACTGTATCCCTTGGACATTCTTATTGACGGTGAAACACAAAATTGCATCGGAATTAAATGCAACAGGCTCAATGCCGACTTAAGGACAAGAAGACTGACTCTTCTTACTGACTATGATTTGAACCATTCCTGTGACTCTAGTTATAGATTCCGATGCTTCACTTCCGGTTTACTGTATCCCTCTGACCTTCTTATTGACGATGAAACACAGAAATTGCATCGGTTTTAAATAGAATAGGCACAATGCCGACTTAAGTACAAGAAGACTGACTCTTCTTACTGTCTATGTTTTGAACCAATCCTGTGACACTAGTTGTAGATTCCGATGCCTCACTTCAGGTTTACTGTATCCCTTGGACATTCATATTGACGATGAAACACAGATATTGCATCGGAATTAAGCACAAAAGGCACAATGCCGACTTAAGTACAAAAACACTGGCTCTTCCTACTGTCTATGTTTTGAACCATTCCTGTGACACTAGTTATGGATTGCGTTGCTTCACTTCAGGTTTACTGTATCCCTTCTACTTTCTTATTGACGATGAAACACAGAAATTGCATCGGAATTAAATACAAAAGGCACAAAGCCGACTTCAGTACATGAAGACCGACTCTTGTTATTGACAATGATTTTAACCATTCCTGTGACACTAGTTACAGATTCCGATGCTTCACTTCCGGTTTACTGTATCCCTCTGACCATCTTATTGACGATGTCACACAGAAATTGCACCGGGATTGAATACAAAAGGCACAATGCTGACTTAAGTACATGAAGACCGACTCTTCTTACTGACTATGATTTGAACCATTCCTGTGGCACTAGTTATGGATTCCGATGCCTCACTTTAGGTTTACTGTATCCCTTGGACCTTCTTATTGACGATGAAACACAGAAATTGCATCGGAATGAGATACAAAAAGCACAATGCCGACTTAAGTATAAGAAGACTGACTCTTCCTACTGTCTATGTTTTGATCCATTTCTGTGACACTAGTTATAGAGTCCGATGCTTCACTTCAGGTTTACTGTATCCCTCTGACCTTCTTATTGACGATGAAACACAGAAATTGCATCGGAATTAAATACGACAGGCACAATGCCCAATTAAGTTCAAGATGACTTACTCTTCTTACTGACTATGCTTTGAATCATTTCTGTGACACTAGTTATAGATTCCGATTCTTCACTTCAGGTTTACTGTATCCCTCTGACCTTCTTATTGACGATCAAACACACAAATTGCATCGGAATTAAATATAAAAGGCACAATGCCGACTTATGGATAAGAAGACTGACTCTTCTTACTGACTTTGTTTTGAACCATTAGTGTGACACTAGTTATAGATTCCGATGCTTCACTTCCGGTTTACTGTATCGCTTGGACCTTCTTGTTGACGATGAAACACAGAAATTGCATCGGAATTAAATACAAAAGGCACAATGCTGACCTAAGTACAAGAAAACTGACTCTTCCTGCTGTCTATGATTTGAACCATTCCTGTGACACTAGTTATAGATTCCGATGCTTCACTTAAGGTTTACTGTATCCCTTGGACCTTCAAATTGACGATGAAATACAGAAATTGCATCGCAATTAAATACAAAAAGCACAATGCCGACTCAAGTACATGAAGACCGACTCTTCCTACTGACTATGATTTGAACCATTCCTGTGACACTAGTTATAGATTCCGATGCTTCACTTTAGGTTTACTGTATCCTTTGGACCTTCTTATTGACGATGAAACACAGAAATTACATAGGAATTAAATACAAAAAGCACAATGCCGACTCAAGTACATGAAGACCGACTCTTCCTACTGACTATGATTTGAACCATTCCTGTGACACTAGTTATAGATTCCGATGCTTCACTTTAGGTTTACTGTATCCTTTGGACCTTCTTATTGACGATGAAACACAGAAATTACATCGGAATTAAATACAAAAGGCACAATGCCGACTTAAGTATAAGAAGACTGACTCTTCCTACTGTCTATGTTTTGATCCATTTCTGTGACACTAGTTATAGATTCCGATGCTTCACTTCAGGTTTACTGTATCCCTTGGACCTTCTTATTGACGATGAATCACAGAAATTGCATCGGAATTAAATACAAAATGCACAATGCCGACTTTAGTACAAGAAGACTGACTCTTCTTGCTGTCTATGTTTGAACCATTCCTGTGACACTAGTTATAGATTCCGATGCTTCACTTCAGGTTTAATGTATCCCTCTGACCTTCTTATTGACGGTGAAGCACAGAAATTGCATCGGAATTACATACGAAAACCACAATGCCCAATTAAGTACAAGAAGACTGACTCTTCTTTCTGACTATGTTTTGAACCATTCCTGTGACACTAGTTATAGATTGCGATGCTCCACTTCAGGTTTACTGTATCCCTCTGACCTTCTTATTGACGATGAAACACAGAAATTGCATCGGTATTAAATAGAAAAGGCACAATGCCGACTTAAGTACAAGAAGACTGACTCTTCTTACTGTCTATGTTTAGAACCAATCCTGTGACACTAGTTGTAGATTCAGATGCTTCACTTCAGTTTTACTGTATCCCTTGGACTTTCTTATTGACGATGAAACACAGAAATTGCATCGGAATTAAATACAAAAGGGACAATGCCGACTTAAGTACAAGAACACTGACTCTTCCTACTGTCTATGTTTTGAACCATTCCTGTGACACTAGTTTTAGATTCCGATGCTTCACTTCAGGTTTACTGTATCCCTTGTACTTTCGTATTGACGATGAAACACAGAAATTGCATCGGAATTAAATACAAAAGGCACAGTGCCGACTTAAGTACATGAGGACAGACTCTTCTTATTGACAATGATTTGAACCATTCCTGTGACACTAGTTATAGATTCCGATGCTTCACTACAGGTTCACTGTATCCCTTGGACATTCTCATTGACGGTGAAACACAAAATTGCATCGGAATTAAATGCAACAGGCTCAATGCCGACTTAAGGACAAGAAGACTAACTCTTCTTACCGACTATGATTTGAACCATTCCTGTGACTCTAGTTATAGATTCCGATGCTTCACTTCCGGTTTACTGTATCCCTCTGACCTTCTTATTGACGATGAAACACAGAAATTGCATCGGTTTTAAATAGAATAGGCATAATGCCGACTTAAGTACAAGAAGACTGACTCTTCTTACAGTCTATGTTTTGAACCAATCCTGTGACACTAGTTGTAGATTCCGATGCCTCACTTTAGGTTTACTGTATCCCTTGGACATTCATATTGACGATGAAACACAGATATTGTATCGGAATTAAGCACAAAAGGCACAATGCCGACTTAAGTACAAAAACACTGGCTCTTCCTACTGTCTATGTTTTGAACCATTCCTGTGACACTAGTTATGGATTGCGATGCTTCACTTCAGGTTTACTGTATCCCTTCTACTTTCTTATTGACGATGAAACACAGAAATTGCATCGGAATTAAATACAAAAGGCACAAAGCCGACTTAAGTACATGAAGACCGACTCTTGTTATTGACAATGATTTTAACCATTCCTGTGACACTAGTTATAGATTCCGATGCTTCACTTCCGGTTTACTGTATCCCTCTGACCATCTTATTGACGATGTCACACAGAAATTGCACCGGGATTGAATACAAAAGGCACAATGCTGACTTAAGTACATGAAGACCGACTCTTCTTACTGACTATGATTTGAACCATTCCTGTGGCACTAGTTATGGATTCCGATGCCTCACTTTAGGTTTACTGTATCCCTTGGACCTTCTTATTGACGATGAAACACAGAAATTGCATCGGAATTAGATACAAAAAGCACAATGCCGACTTAAGTATAAGAAGACTGACTCTTCCTACTGTCTATGTTTTGATCCATTTCTGTGACACTAGTTATAGAGTCCGATGCTTCACTTCAGGTTTAATGTATCCCTTGGACCTTCTTATTGACGATGAAACACAGAAATTGCATCGGAATTAAATACAAAAGGCACAATGCCGACTTATGTACAAGAGAATTGACTCTTCTTACTGTGTATGTTTTGAACCATTACTGTGACTCTAGTTACATATTCCGATGCTTCACTCCAGGTTTACTGTATCCCTTGGACCTTCTTATGGGCGATGAAACACAGAAATTGCATCGGAATTAAATACAAAAGGCACAATGGCGACTTAAGTACAAGAAGACTGACTCTTCCTACTGTCTATGTTTTGAACCATTCCGGTGACACTAGTTTTAGATTCCGATACTTCACTTCAGGTTTACTGTATCCCTCTGACCTTCTTATTGACGATGAAACACAGAAATTGCATCGGAATTAAATACGACAGGCACAATGCCCAATTAAGTTCAAGATGACTTACTCTTCTTACTGACTATGCTTTGAATCATTTCTGTGACAATAGTTATAGATTCCGATACTTCACTTCAGGTTTACTGTATCCCTCTGACCTTCTTATTGACGATCAAACACACAAATTGCATCGGAATTAAATATAAAAGGCACAATGCCGACTTAAGGATAAGAAGACTGACACTTCTTACTGACTTTGTTTTGAACCATTAGTGTGACACTAGTTATAGATTCCGATGCTTCACTTCCGGTTCACTGTATCGCTTGGACCTTCTTGTTGACGATGAAACACAGAAATTGCATCGGAATTAAATACAAAAGGCACAATGCCGATTTAAGTACATGAAGACCGACTCTTCTTATTGACAATGATTTGAACCATTCCTGTGACACTAGTTATAGATTCCGATGCTTCACTTCAGGTTTACCGTTTCCGTTGGACATTCTTATTGACGATGAAACACAAAATTGCATCGGAATTAAATTCAAAAGGCACAATGCCGACTTATGGATAAGAAGACTGACGCTTCTTACTGATTATGTTTTGAACCATTCCTGTGACACTAGTTATAGATTCCGATGCTTCACTTCAGGTTTAGTGTATCCCTCTGACCTTCTTATTGACGACGAAACGCAGAAATTGCATCGGTATTAATTAAAAAAGGCATAATAACGACTTAAGTTCAAGAAGACTGACTCTTCTTACTGTCTATGTATTGAACCTATCCTGTGACACTAGTTGTACATCCGATGCTTCACTTCAGGTTTACTGTATCCCTTGGACCTTCTTATTGACGATGAAACAGAGAAATTGCGTCGGAATTAAATACAAAAGGGACAATGCCGACTTAAGTACATGAAGACCGACTCTTCTTATTGACAATGATTTGAACCATTCCTGTGACACTAGTTATAGATTCCGATGCTTTACTTCAGGTTTACAGTATCTCTTGGACATTCTTATTGACGATGAAACACAGAAATTGCATCGGAATTAAATACAAAAGGCACAATGCCGACTTAAGGACAAGAAGACTGACTCTTCTTACTGAATTTGGTTTGAACCATTAGTGTGACACTATTTATAGATTCCGATGCTTCACTTCCGGTGTACTGTATCGCTTGCACCTTCTAATTGACGATGAAACACAGAAATTTCATCGGAATTAAATACAAAAGGCACAATGACGACTTAAGTACAAGAAGACTGACTCTTCTTACTGACTATGTTTTGAACCATTCCTGTGACACTAGTTATAGATTCCGATGCTTCACTTCAGGTTTACTGTATACCTTAGACTATCTTATTCACGCTGAAACACAGAAATTGCATCGGAATTAAATACAAAAGGCACAATGCGGAATTAAGTTCAAGAAGACAGACTCTTCTTACTGCCTATTTTTGAACCAGTCCTGTGACACTAGTTATAGATTCCGATGCTTCACTTCAGGTTTACTGTATCCCTCTGACCTTCTTATTGACGACGAAACACAGAAATTGCATCGGTATTAAATAAAAAAGGCATAATAACGACTTAAGTTCAAGAAGACTGACTCTTCTTACTGTCTATGTTTTGAACCTATCCTGTGACACTAGTTGTAGATTCCGATGCTTCACTTCAGGTTTACTGTATCCCTTGGACCTTCTTATTGACGATGAAACAGAGAAATTGCGTCGGAATTAAATAAAAAAGCTACAATGCCGACTTAAGTACATGAAGACCGACTCTTCTTATTGACAATGATTTGAACCATTCCTGTGACACTAGTTATAGATTCCGATGCTTCACTTAAGGTTTACTGTATCCCTTGGACCTTCTAATTGACGATGAAACACAGAAATTACATCGCAATTAAATACAAAAGGCACAATGCCGACTCAAGTACATGAAGACCGACTCTTCCTACTGACTATGATTTGAACCATTCCTGTGACACAAGTTATAGATTCCGATGCTTCACTTTAGGTTTACTGTATCCCTTGGACATTCATATTGACGATGAAACACAGATATTGCATCGGAATTAAGCACAAAAGGCACAATGCCGACTTAAGTACAAAAACACTGGCTCTTCCTACTGTCTATGTTTTGAACCATTCCTGTGACACTAGTTATGGATTGCGATGCTTCACTTTAGGTTTACTGTATCCCTTCTACTTTCTTATTGACGATGAAACACAGAAATTGCATCGGAATTAAATACAAAAGGCACAAAGCCGACTTAAGTACATGAAGACCGACTCTTGTTATTGACAATGATTTTAACCATTCCTGTGACACTAGTTATAGATTCCGATGCTTCACTTCCGGTTTACTGTATCCCTCTGACCATCTTATTGACGATGTCACACAGAAATTGCACCGGGATTGAATACAAAAGGCACAATGCTGACTTAAGTACATGAAGACCGACTCTTCTTACTGACTATGATTTGAACCATTCCTGTGGCACTAGTTATGGATTCCGATGCCTCACTTTAGGTTTACTGTATCCCTTGGACCTTCTTATTGACGATGAAACACAGAAATTGCATCGGAATTAGATACAAAAAGCACAATGCCGACTGAAGTATAAGAAGACTGACTCTTCCTACTGTCTATGTTTTGATCCATTTCTGTGACACTAGTTATAGAGTCCGATGCTTCACTTCAGGTTTAATGTATCCCTTGGACCTTCTTATTGACGATGAAACACAGAAATTGCATCGGAATTAAATACAAAAGGCACAATGCCGACTTATGTACAAGAGAATTGACTCTTCTTACTGTGTATGTTTTGAACCATTACTGTGACTCTAGTTACATATTCCGATGCTTCACTCCAGGTTTACTGTATCCCTTGGACCTTCTTATGGGCGATGAAACACAGAAATTGCATCGGAATTAAATACAAAAGGCACAATGGCGACTTAAGTACAAGAAGAATGACTCTTCCTACTGTCTATGTTTTGAACCATTCCGGTGACACTAGTTTTAGATTCCGATACTTCACTTCAGGTTTACTGTATCCCTCTGACCTTCTTATTGACGATGAAACACAGAAATTGCATCGGAATTAAATACGACAGGCACAATGCCCAATTAAGTTCAAGATGACTTACTCTTCTTACTGACTATGCTTTGAATCATTTCTGTGACACTAGTTATAGATTCCGATACTTCACTTCAGGTTTACTGTATCCCTCTGACCTTCTTATTGACGATCAAACACACAAATTGCATCCGAATTAAATATAAAAGGCACAATGCCGACTTAAGGATAAGAAGACTGACTCTTCTTACTGACTTTGTTTTGAACCATTAGTGTGACACTAGTTATAGATTCCGATGCTTCACTTCCGGTTTACTGTATCGCTTGGACCTTCTTGTTGACGATGAAACACAGAAATTGCATCGGAATTAAATACAAAAGGCACAATGCTGACCTAAGTACAAGAAAACTGACTCTTCCTGCTGTCTATGATTTGAACCATTCCTGTGACACTAGTTATAGATTCCGATGCTTCACTTAAGGTTTACTGTATCCCTTGGACCTTCAAATTGACGATGAAATACAGAAATTGCATCGCAATTAAATACAAAAAGCACAATGCCGACTCAAGTACATGAAGACCGTCTCTTCCTACTGACTATGATTTGAACCATTACTGTGACACTAGTTATAGATTCTGATGCTTCACTTTAGGTTTACTGTATCCTTTGGACCTTCTTATTGACGATGAAACACAGAAATTACATCGGAATTAAATACAAAAAGCACAATGCCGACTCAAGTACATGAAGACCGACTCTTCCTACTGACTATGATTTGAACCATTCCTGTGACACTAGTTATAGATTCCGATGCTTCACTTCAGGTTTAATGTATCCCTCTGACCTTCTTATTGACGGTGAAGCACAGAAATTGCATCGGAATTAAATACGAAAACCACAATGCCCAATTAAGTACAAGAAGACTGACTCTTCTTTCTGACTATGTTTTGAACCATTCCTGTGACACTAGTTATAGATTGCGATGCTTCACTTCAGGTTTACTGTATCCCTCTGACCTTCTTATTGACGATGAAACACAGAAATTGCATCGGTATTAAATAGAAAAGGCACAATGCCGACTTAAGTACAAGAAGACTGACTCTTCTTACTGTCTATGTTTAGAACCAATCCTGTGACACTAGTTGTAGATTCAGATGCTTCACTTCAGTTTTACTGTATCCCTTGGACTTTCTTATTGACGATGAAACACAGAAATTGCATCGGAATTAAATACAAAAGGGACAATGCCGACTTAAGTACAAGAACACTGACTCTTCCTACTGTCTATGTTTTGAACCATTCCTGTGACACTAGTTTTAGATTCCGATGCTTCACTTCAGGTTTACTGTATCCCTTGTACTTTCGTATTGACGATGAAACACAGAAATTACATCGGAATTAAATACAAAAGGCACAATGCCGACTTAAGTACATGAGGACAGACTCTTCTTATTGACAATGATTTGAACCATTCCTGTGACACTAGTTATAGTTTCCGATGCTTCACTACAGGTTCACTGTATCCCTTGGACATTCTTATTGACGGTGAAACACAAAATTGCATCGGAATTAAATGCAACAGGCGCAATGCCGACTTAAGGACAAGAAGACTGACTCTTCTTACTGACTATGATTTGAACCATTCCTGTGACTCTAGTTATAGATTCCGATGCTTCACTTCCGGTTTACTGTATCCCTCTGACCTTCTTATTGACGATGAAACACAGAAATTGCATCGGTTTTAAATAGAATAGGCATAATGCCGACTTAAGTACAAGAAGACTGACTCTTCTTACTGTCTATGTTTTGAACCAATCCTGTGACACTAGTTGTAGATTCCGATGCCTCACTTCAGGTTTACTGTATCCCTTGGACATTCATATTGACGATGAAACACAGATATTGCATCGGAATTAAGCACAAAAGGCACAATGCCGACTTAAGTACAAAAACACTGGCTCTTCCTACTGTCTATGTTTTGAACCATTCCTGTGACACTAGTTATTGATTGCGATGCTTCACTTCAGGTTTACTGTATCCCTTCTACTTTCTTATTGACGATGAAACACAGAATTGCATCGGAATTAAATACAAAAGGCACAAAGCCGACTTAAGTACATGAAGACCGACTCTTGTTATTGACAATGATTTTAACCATTCCTGTGACACTAGTTATAGATTCCGATGCTTCACTTCCGGTTTACTGTATCCCTCTGACCATCTTATTGACGATGTCACACAGAATTTGCACCGGGATTGAATACAAAAGGCACAATGCTGACTTAAGTACATGAAGACCGACTCTTCTTACTGACTATGATTTGAACCATTCCTGTGGCACTAGTTATGGATTCCGATGCCTCACTTTAGGTTTACTGTATCCCTTGGACCTTCTTATTGACGATGAAACACAGAAATTGCATCGGAATTAGATACAAAAAGCACAATGCCGACTTAAGTATAAGAAGACTGACTCTTCCTACTGTCTATGTTTTGATCCATTTCTGTGACACTAGTTATAGAGTCCGATGCTTCACTTCAGGTTTAATGTATCCCTTGGACCTTCTTATTGACGATGAAACACAGAAATTGCATCGGAATTAAATACAAAAGGCACAATGCCGACTTATGTACAAGAGAATTGACTCTTCTTACTGTGTATGTTTTGAACCATTACTGTGACTCTAGTTACATATTCCGATGCTTCACTCCAGGTTTACTGTATCCCTTGGACCTTCTTATGGGCGATGAAACACAGAAATTGCATCGGAATTAAATACAAAAGGCACAATGGCGACTTAAGTACAAGAAGACTGACTCTTCCTACTGTCTATGTTTTGAACCATTCCGGTGACACTAGTTTTAGATTCCGATACTTCACTTCAGGTTTACTGTATCCCTCTGACCTTCTTATTGACGATGAAACACAGAAATTGCATCGGAATTAAATACGACAGGCACAATGTCCAATTAAGTTCAAGATGACTTACTCTTCTTACTGACTATGCTTTGAATCATTTCTGTGACACTAGTTATAGATTCCGATACTTCACTTCAGGTTTACTGTATCCCTCTGACCTTCTTATTGACGATCAAACACACAAATTGCATCGGAATTAAATATAAAAGGCACAATGCCGACTTAAGGATAAGAAGACTGACTCTTCTTACTGACTTTGTTTTGAACCATTAGTGTGACACTAGTTATAGATTCCGATGCTTCACTTCCGGTTTACTGTATCGCTTGGACCTTCTTGTTGACGATGAAACACAGAAATTGCATCGGAATTAAATACAAAGGGCACAATGCCGATTTAAGTACATGAAGACCGACTCTTCTTATTGACAATGATTTGAACCATTCCTGTGACACTAGTTATAGATTCCGATGCTTCACTTCAGGTTTACCGTTTCCGTTGGACATTCTTATTGACGATGAAACACAAAATTGCATCGGAATTAAATTCAAAAGGCACAATGCCGACTTATGGATAAGAAGACTGACGCTTCTTACTGATTATGTTTTGAACCATTCCTGTGACACTAGTTATAGATTCCGATGCTTCACTTCAGGTTTACTGTATCCCTCTGACCTTCTTATTGACGACGAAACACAGAAATTGCATCGGTATTAAATAAAAAAGGCATAATAACGACTTAAGTTCAAGAAGACTGACTCTTCTTACTGTCTATGTATTGAACCTATCCTGTGACACTAGTTGTAGATTCTGATGCTTCACTTCAGGTTTACTGTATCCCTTGGACCTTCTTATTGACGATGAAACAGAGAAATTGCGTCGGAATTAAATACAAAAGGGACAATGCCGACTTAAGTACATGAAGACCGACTCTTCTTATTGACAATGATTTGAACCATTCCTGTGACACTAGTTATAGATTCCGATGCTTTACTTCAGGTTTACAGTATCTCTTGGACATTCTTATTGACGATGAAACACAGAAATTGCATCGGAATTAAATACAAAAGGCACAATGCCGACTTAAGGACAAGAAGACTGATTCTTCTTACTGAATTTGGTTTGAACCATTAGTGTGACACTATTTATAGATTCCGATGCTTCACTTCCGGTGTACTGTATCGCTTGCACCTTCTAATTGACGATGAAACACAGAAATTTCATCGGAATTAAATACAAAAGGCACAATGACGACTTAAGTACAAGAAGACTGACTCTTCTTACTGACTATGTTTTGAACCATTCCTGTGACACTAGTTATAGATTCCGATGCTTCACTTCAGGTTTACTGTATACCTTGGACTATCTTATTCACGCTGAAACACAGAAATTGCATCGGAATTAAATACAAAAGGCACAATGCCGAATTAAGTTCAAGAAGACAGACTCTTCTTACTGTCTATTTTTGAACCAGTCCTGTGACACTAGTTATAGATTCCGATGCTTCACTTCAGGTTTACTGTATCCCTCTGACCTTCTTATTGACGACGAAACACAGAAATTGCATCGGTATTAAATAAAAAAGGCATAATAACGACTTAAGTTCAAGAAGACTGACTCTTCTTACTGTCTATGTTTTGAACCTATCCTGTAACACTAGTTGTAGATTCCGATGCTTCACTTCAGGTTTACTGTATCCCTTGGACCTTCTTATTGACGATGAAACAGAGAAATTGCGTCGGAATTAAATAAAAAAGCTACAATGCCGACTTAAGTACATGAAGACCGACTCTTCTTATTGACAATGATTTGAACCATTCCTGTGACACTAGTTATAGATTCCGATGCTTCACTTAAGGTTTACTGTATCCCTTGGACCTTCTAATTGACGATGAAACACAGAAATTACATCGCAATTAAATACAAAAGGCACAATGCCGACTCAAGTACATGAAGACCGACTCTTCCTAATGACTATGATTTGAACCATTTCTGTGACACTAGTTATAGATTCCGATGCTTCGCTTTAGGTTTACTGTATCCCTTGGACCTTCTTATTGACGATGAAACACAGAAATTGCATCGGAATTAAATACAAAATGCACAATGCCGACTTAAGTACAAGAACACTGACTCTTCCTACTGTCTATGTTTTGAACCATTCCTGTGACGCTGGTTATAGATTCCGATGCTTCACTTCAGGTTTACTGTATCCCTCTGACCTTCTTATTGACGGTGAAGCACAGAAATTGCATCGGAATTAAATACGAAAACCACAATGCCCAATTAAGTACAAGAAGACTGACTCTTCTTTCTGACTATGTTTTGAACCATACCTGTGACACTAGTTATAGATTCCGATGCTTCACTTCAGGTTTACTGTATCCCTCTGACCTTCTTATTGACGATGAAACACAGAAATTGCATCGGAATTAAATACAAAAGGCACAATGCCGACTTAAGTACAAGAACAGTGACTCTTCCAACTGTCTATGTTTTGAACCATTCCTGTGACACTAGTTACAGATTCTGATGCTTCACTTCAGGTTTACTGTATCGCTTGGACCTTCTTATTGACGATGAAACACAGAAATTGCATCGGAATTAAATACAAAAAGCACAATGCCGACTTATGTACAAGGGAATTGACTCTTCTTACTGTGTATGATTTGAACCATTACTGTGACTCTAGTTATATATTCCGATGCTTCACTCCAGGTTTACTGTATCCCTTGGACCTTCTTATTGACGATGAAACATAGAAATTGCATCGGAATTAAATACAAAAGGCACAATGCCAACTTAAGGACAAGAAGACTGTCTCTTCTTACTGTCTATGTTTGAACCATTCCTTTGACACTAGTTATAGATTCCAATGCTTCACTTCAGGTTTACTGTATCCCTCCGACCTTCTCATTGACGGTGAAACACAGAAATTGCATCGGAATTAAATACGAAAGGCACAATGCCCAATTAAGTACAAGAAGACTGACTCTTCTTTCTGACTATGTTTTGAACCATTCCTGTGACACTAGTTATAGATTCCGATGCTTCACTTCAGGTTTACTGTATCCCTCTGACCTTCTTATTGACGATGAAACACAGAAATTGCATCTGTATTAAATAGAAAAGGCACAATGCCGACTGAAGTACAAGAAGACTGACTCTTCTTACTGTCTATGCTGTGAACCAATCCTGTGATACTAGTTGTAGATTCAGATGCTTCACTTCAGGTTTACTGTATCCCTTGGACCTTCTTATTGACGATGAAACACAGAAACTGCATCGGAATTAAATACAAAAGGCACAATGCCGACTTAAGTACAAGAGGACTGACTCTTCTTACTGTCTATGTTTTGAACCATTCCTGTGACACTAGTTATAGCTTCCGAAGCTTCACTTCAGGTTTACGGTTTCCCTTGTACTTTCTTATTGACGATGAAACACAGAAATTGCATCGGAATTAGACACAAAAGGCACAATGCCGACTTAAGTACAAGAAGACTGTCTCTTCTTACTGACTATGCTTTGAACCATTCCTGTCACACTACTTATGGATTTCTATGCTTCACATCATGTTTACTGTATCCCTGTGACCTTCTTATTGACGAAGAAACACAGAAATTGCATCGGAATTAAATACAAAAGGCACAATGGCGACTTAAGTACAAGAAGACTGACTCTTCCTACTGTCTATGCTTTGAACCATTCCTGTGACACTAGTTTTAGATTCCGATGCTTCACTTCAGGTTTACTGTATCCCTCTGACCTTCTTATTGACGATGAAACACAGAAATTGCATCGGAATTAAATACGACAGGCACAATGCCCAATTAAGTTCAAGATGACTTACTCTTCTTCCTGACTATGCTTTGAATCATTTCTGTGACACTAGTTATAGATTCCGATACTTCACTTCAGGTTTACTGTATCCCTCTGACCTTCGTATTGACGATGAAACACACAAATTGCATCGGAATTAAATATAAGAGGCACAATGCCGACTTCAGGTTAAGAAGATTGACTCTTCTTACTGACTTTGTTTTGACCCATTAGTGTGACACTAGTTATAGATTCCGATGCTTCACTTCCGGTTTACTGTATCGCTTGGACCTTCTCATTGACGATGAAACACAGAAATTGCATCGGAATTAAATACAAAAGGCACAATGCCGACTTAAGTACATGAAGACCGACTCTTCTTATTGAAAATGATTTGAACCATTCCTGTGACTCTAGTTATAGATTCCGATGCTTCACTTCAGGTATACTGTATCCCTTGGACATTCTTATTGACGATGAAACAGAGAAACTGCATCGGAATTAAATATAAAAGGCACAATGCCGACTTAAGGATAAGAAGACTAACTCTTCTTACTGACTTTGCTTTGAACCATTAGTGTGACACTAGTTACAGATTCCGATGCTTCACTTCCGGTTTACTGTATCGCCTGGACCTTCTTGTTGACGATGAAACACAGAAATTGCATCGGAATTAAATACAAAAGGCACAATGCCGAATTAAGTACATGAAGACCGACTCTTCTTATTGACAATGATTTGAACCATTCCTGTGACACTAGTTATAGATTCCGGTGCTTCACTTCAGGTTTACTGTATCCCTTGGACATTCTTATTGACGATGAAACACAAGATTGCATCGGAATTAAATACAAATGGCACAATGCCGACTTATGGATAAGAAGACTGACTCTTCTTACTGATTATGTTTTGAACCATTCCTGTGACACTAGTTAGAGATTCCGATGTTTCACTTCAGGTTTACTGTATCCCTCTGACATTGTTATTGGCGGTGAATCACAGAAATTGCATCGGAATTCAATACGAAAGGCACAATGCCGAATTAAGTACAAGAAGATTGACTCTTCTTCCTGACTATGTTTTGAACCATTCCTGTGACACTAGTTATAGATTCCGATGCTTCACTTCAGGTTTACTGTATCCCTCTGACCTTCTTATTGACGATGAAACATAGAAATTGCGTCGGAATTAAATACAAAAGGCACAATGCCGACGTAAGTACATGAAGACCGACTCTTCTTATTGACAATGTTTTGAACCATTCCTGTGACACTAGTTATAGATTCCGATGCCTCACTTCAGGTTTACTATATCCCTTGTACTTTCGTATTGACGATGAAACACAGAAATTGCATCGGAATTAAATACAAAAGGCACAATGAGGACTTAAGTACATGAATACCAACTCTTCTTATTGACAATGATTTGAACCATTCCTGTGACACTAGTTATAGATTCCGATGCTTCACTACAGGTTTACTGTATCCCTTGGACATTCTTATTGACGATGAAACACAAAATTGCATCGGAATTAAGTGCAAAAGGCACAATGCCGACTTAAGGACAAGAAGACTGACTCTTCTTACTGACGATGTCTTGAACCATTCCTGTGACACTAGTTATAGATTCCGATGCTTCACTTCCGGTTTACTGTATCCCTCTGACCTTCTTATTGACGATGAAACACAGAAATTGCATCGGTTTTAAATAGGAAAGGAACATTGCCGACTTAAGTACAAGAAGACTGACTCTTCTTACTGTCTATATTTTGAACCATTACTGTGACTCTAGTTATAGATTCCGATGCTTCACTTAAGGTTTACTGTATCCCTTGGACCTTCTAATTGACGATGAAACACAGAAATTGCATCGCAATTAAATTCAAAACGCACAATGCCGACTCAAGTACATGAAGACCGACTCTTCCTACTTACTATGATTTGAACCATTCCTGTGACACTAGTTATAGATTCCGATGCTTCACTTTAGGTTTACTGTATCCCTTGGACCTTCTTATTGACGATGAAACACAGAAATTGCATCGGAATTAAATACAAAAGGCACAATGCCGACTTAAGTATAAGAAGACTAACTCTTCATACTGTCTATGTTTTGATCAATTTCTGTGACACTAGTTATAGAGTCCGATGCTTCACTTCAGGTTTACTGTATCCCTTGGACCTTCTTATTGACGATGAATCACAGAAATTACATCGGAATTAAATACAAAATGCACAATGCCTACTTAAGTACAAGAAGACTGACTCTTCTTACTGTCTATATTTTGATCCATTACTGTGACTCTAGTTATAGATTCCGATGCTTCACTCCAGGTTTACTGTATCCCTTGGACCTTCTTATTGACGATCAAACACAGAAATTGCATCGGAATTAAATACAAAATGCACAATGCCGACTTAAGGACAAGAAGAATGACTCTTCTTACTGTCTATGTTTGAACCATTCCTGTGACACTAGTTATAGATTCCTATGCTTCACTTCAGGTTTACTGTATCCCTCTGACCTTCTTATTGACGGTGAAGCACAGAAATTGCATCGGAATTAAATACGAAAACCACAATGCCCAATTAAGTACAAGAAGACTGACTTTTCCTTCTGACAATGTTTTGAACCATTCCTGTGACACTAGTTATAGATTCCGATGCTTCACTTCAGGTTTACTGTATCCCTCTGACCTTCTTATTGACGATGAAACACAGAAATTGCATCGGTATTAAATAGAAAAGGCACAATGCCGACTTAAGTACAAGAAGACTGACTCTTCTTACTGTCTATGTTTTGAACCAATCCTGTGACACTAGTTGTAGATTCAGATGCTTCACTTTAGTTTTACTGTATCCCTTGGACCTTCTTATTGACGATGAAACACAGAAATTGCATCGGAATTAAATACAAAAGGCACAATGCCGCCTTAAGTACAAGAACACTGACTCTTCCTACTGTCTATGTTTTGAACCATTCCTGTGACACTAGTTATAGATTACGATGCTTCACTTCAGGTTTACTATATCCCTTGTACTTTCGTATTGACGATGAAACACAGAAATTGCATCGGAATTAAATACAAAAGGCACAATGAGGACTTAAGTACATGAGGACCAACTCTTCTTATTGACAATGATTTGAACCATTCCTGTGACACTAGTTATAGATTCCGATGCTTCACTACAGGTTTACTGTATCCCTTGGACATTCGTATTGACGATGAAACACAAAATTGCATCGGAATTAAGTGCAAAAGGCACAATGCCGACTTAAGGACAAGAAGACTGACTCTTCTTACTGACGATGTCTTGAACCATTCCTGTGACACTAGTTATAGATTCCGATGCTTCACTTCCGGTTTACTGTATCCCTCTGACCTTCTTATTGACGATGAAACACAGAAATTGCATCGGTTTTAAATAGGAAAGGAACATTGCCGACATAAGTACAAGAAGACTGACTCTTCTTACTGTCTATGTTTTGAACCAATCCTGTGACACTAGTTGTAGATTCCGATGCCTCACTTCAGGTAAACTGTATCCCTTGGACCTTCTTATTGACGATGAAACACAGATATTGCATTGGAATTAAACACAAATGGCACAATGCCGACTTAAGTACAAAAACACTGACTCTTCCTACAGTCTATGTTTTGAACCATTCCTGTGACACTAGTTATAGATTCCGATGCTTCACTTCAGGTTTACTGTATCCCTTCTACTTTCTTATTGACGAAGAAACACAGAAATTGCATCGGAATTAAATACAAAAGGCACAAAGCCGACTTAAGTACATGAAGACCGACTCTTGTTATTGACAATGATTTTTACCATTCCTGTGACACTACTTATAGATTCCGATGCTTCACTTCAGGTTTACTGTATCCCTTGGACATTCTTATTGACGATGAAACACAGAAATTGCATCGGAATTAAATATAAAATGCACAATGCCGACTTAAGGATAAGAAGACTAACTCTTCTTACTGACTTTGTTTTGAACCATTAGTGTGACACTAGTTATAGATTCCGATGCTTCACTTCCGCTTTACTGTATCGCTTGGACCATCTTATTGACGAAGAAACACTGAAATTGCATCGGAATTAAATACAAAAGGCACAATGCCGACTTAATTACATGAAGACCGACTCTTCTTATTGACAATGATTTGAACCATTCCTGTGACACTAGTTATAGATTCCGATGCTTCACTTCCGGTTTACTGTATCCCTCTGACCATCTTATTGACGATGTCACACAGAAATTGCACCGGGATTAAATACAAAAGGCACAAAGCCGACTTAAGTACATGAAGTCGACTCTTGTTATTGACAATGATTTTTACCATTCCTGTGACACTAGTTATAGATTCCGATGCTTCACTTCAGGTTTACTGTATCCCTTGGACATTCTTATTGACGATGAAACACAGAAATTGCATCGGAATTAAATATAAAAGGCACAATGCCGACTTAAGGATAAGAAGACTAACTCTTCTTACTGACTTTGTTTTGAACCATTAGTGTGACACTAGTTATAGATTCCGATGCTTCACTTCCGCTTTACTGTATCGCTTGGACCTTCTTGTTTACGATGAAACACAGAAATTGCATCGGAATTAAATACAAAAGGCACAATGCCGATTTAAGTACATGAAAACCGACTCTTCTTATTGACAATGATTTAAACCATTCCTGTGACACTAGTTATAGATTCCGACGCTTCACTTCATGTTTACTGAATCCCTTGGACATTCTTATTGACGATGAAACACAAAATTGCATCGGAATTAAATACAAAAGGCACAATGCCGACTTATGGATAAGAAGACTGACTCTTCTTACTGATTATGTTTTGAACCATTCCTGTGACACTAGTTATAGATTCCGATGCTTCACTTCCGGTTTACTGTATCCCTCTGACCATCTTATTGACGATGTCACACAGAAATTGCATCGGGATTAAATACAAAAGGCACAATGCCGACTTAAGTACATGAAGACCGACTCTTCCCACTGTCTATGTTTAAACCATTCCTGTGACACTAGTTATAGATTCCGATGCTTCACTTCAGGTTTACTGTATCCCTCTGACATTGTTATTGGCGGTGAATCACAGAAATTGCATCGGAATTCAATACGAAAGGCACAATGCCGAATTAAGTACAAGAAGATTGACTCTTCTTCCTGACTATGTTTTGAACCATTCCTGTGACACTAGTTATAGATTCCGATGCTTCACTTCAGGTTTACTGTATCCCTCTGACCTTCTTATTGACGACGAAACACAGAAATTGCATCGGTATTAAATAGAAAAGGCATAATAACGTCTTAAGTTCAAGAAGACTGACTCTTCTTACTGTCTATGTTTTGAACCTATCCTGTGACACTAGTTGTAGATTCCGATGCTTCACTTCAGGTTTACTATATCCCTTGGACCTTCTTATTGACGATGAAACACAGAAATTGCGTCGGAATTAAATACAAAAGGCACAATGCCGACTTAAGTACATGAAGACCGACTCTTCTTATTGACAATGATTTGAACCATTCCTGTGACACAAGTTACAGATTCCGATGCTTCACTTCAGGTTTACAGTATCTCTTGGACATTCTTATTGACGATGAAACACAGAAATTGCATCGGAATTAAATCCAAAAGGCACAATGCCGACTTAAGGACAAGAAGACTGACTCTTCTTAATGAATTTGATTTGAACCATTAGTGTGACACTATTTATAGATTCCGATGCTTCACTTCCGGTTTACTGTATCGCTTGCACCTTCTAATTGACGATGAAACACAAAAAATTTCATCGGAATTAAATACAAAAGGCACAATGACGACTTAAGTACATGAGGACCAACTCTTCTTATTGACAATGATTTGAACCATTCCTGTGACACTAGTTATAGATTCCGATGCTTCACTACAGGTTTACTGTATCCCTTGGACATTCTTATTGACGATGAAACACAAAATTGCATCGGAATTAAATGCAAAAGGCACAATGCCGACTTAAGGACAAGAAGACTGACTCTCCTTACTGACTATGTTTTGACCCATTCCTGTGACACTAGTTATAGATTCCGATGCTTCACTTCCGGTTTACTGTATCCCTCTGACCTTCTTATTGACGATGAAACACAGAAATTGCATCGGTTTTAAATAGGAAAGGAACAATGCCGACTTAAGTTCAAGAAGACTGACTCTTCTTACTGTCTATGATTTGAACCTATCCTGTGACACTAGTTGTAGATTCCGATGCTTCACTTCAGGTTTACTGTATCCCTTGGACCTTCTTATTGACGATGAAAACAGAAATTGCATCGGAATTAAATACAAAAGGCACAATGCCGACTTAAGTACATGATGACCGACTCTTCTTATTGACAATGATTTGAACCATTCCTGTGACACTAGTTATAGATTCCGATGCTTCACTTCAGGTTTACAGTATCTCTTGGACATTCTTATTGACGATGAAACACAGAAATTGCATCGGAATTAAATATAAAAGGCACAATGCCGACTTAAGGATAAGAAGACTAACTCTTCTTACTGACTTTGTTTTGAACCATTAGTGTGACACTAGTTATAGATTCCGATGCTTCACTTCCGCTTTACTGTATCGCTTGGACCTTCTTGTTTACGATGAAACACAGAAATTGCATCGGAATTAAATACAAAAGGCACAATGCCGATTTAAGTACATGAAGACCGACTCTACTTATTGACAATGATTTGAACCATTCCTGTGACACTAGTTATAGATTCCGACGCTTCACTTCATGTTTACTGAATCCCTTGGACATTCTTATTGACGATGAAACACAAAATTGCATCGGAATTAAATACAAAAGGCACAATGAAGACTTATGGATACGAAGACTGACTCTTCTTACTGATTATGTTTTGAACCATTCCTGTGACACTAGTTATAGATTCCGATGCTTCACTTCCGGTTTACTGTATCCCTCTGACCATCTTATTGACGATGTCACACAGAAATTGCATCGGGATTAAATACAAAAGGCACAATGCCGACTTAAGTACATGAAGACCGACTCTTCCCACTGTCTATGTTTAAACCATTCCTGTGAAACTAGTTATAGATTCCGATGCTTCACTTCAGGTTTACTGTATCCCTCTGACATTGTTATTGGCGGTGAATCACAGAAATTGCATCGGAATTCAATACGAAAGGCACAATGCTGAATTAAGTACAAGAAGATTGACTCTTCTTCCTGACTATGTTTTGAACCATTCCTGTGACAGTAGTTATAGATTCCGATGCTTCACTTCAGGTTTACTGTATCCCTCTGACCTTCTTATTGACGACGAAACACAGAAATTGCATCGGTATTAAATAGAAAAGGCATAATAACGACTTAAGTTCAAGAAGACTGACTCTTCTTACTGTCTATGTTTTGAACCTATCCTGTGACACTAGTTGTAGATTCCGATGCTTCACTTCAGGTTTACTATATCCCTTGGACCTTCTTATTGACGATGAAACACAGAAATTGCGTCGGAATTAAATACAAAAGGCACAATGCCGACTTAAGTACATGAAGACCGACTCTTCTTATTGACAATGATTTGAACCATTCCTGTGACACAAGTTACAGATTCCGATGCTTCTCTTCAGGTTTACAGTATATCTTGGACATTCTTATTGACGATGAAACACAGATATTGCATCGGAATTAAATACAAAAGGCACAATGCCGACTTAAGGACAAGAAGACTGACTCTTCTTACTGAATTTGATTTGAACCATTAGTGTGACACTATTTATAGGTTCCGATGCTTCACTTCCGGTTTACTGTATCGCTTGCACCTTCTAATTGACGATGAAACACAGAAATTTCATCGGAATTAAATACAAAAGGCACAATGACGACTTAAGTACATGAGGACCAACTCTTCTTATTGACAATGATTTGAACCATTCCTGTGACACTAGTTATAGATTCCGATGCTTCACTACAGGTTTACTGTATCCCTTGGACATTCTTATTGACGATGAAACACAAAATTGCATCGGAATTAAATGCAAAAGGCACAATGCCGACTTAAGGACAAGGAGACTGACTCTCCTTACTGACTATGTTTTGACCCATTCCTGTGACACTAGTTATAGATTCCAATGCTTCACTTCCGGTTTACTGTATCCCTCTGACCTTCTTATTGACGATGAAACACAGAAATTGCATCGGTTTTAAATAGGAAAGGAACAATGCCGACTTAAGTTCAAGAAGACTGTCTCTTCTTACTGTCTATGATTTGAACCTATCCTGTGACACTAGTTGTAGATTCCGAAGCTTCACTTCAGGTTTATTGTATCCCTTGGACCTTCTTATTGACGATGAAACACAGAAATTGCATCGGAATTAAATACAAAAGGCACAATGCCGACTTAAGTACATGATGACCGAGTCTTCTTATTGACAATGATTTGAACCATTCCTGTGACACTAGTTATAGATTCCGATGCTTCACTTCAGGTTTACAGTACCTCTTGGACATTCTTATTGACGATGAAACACAGAAATTGCATCGGAATTAAATATAAAAGGCACAATGCCGACTTAAGGATAAGAAGACTAACTCTTCTTACTGACTTTGTTTTGAACCATTAGTGTGACACTTGTTATAGATTCCGATGCTGCACTTCCGCTTTACTGTATCGCTTGGACCTTCTTGTTTACGATGAAACACAGAAATTGCATCGGAATTAAATACAAAAGGGACAATGCCGATTTAAGTACATGAAGACCGACTCTACTTATTGACAATGATTTGAACCATTCCTGTGACACTAGTTATAGATTCCGACGCTTCACTTCATGTTTACTGAATCCCTTGGACATTCTTATTGACGATGAAACACAAAATTGCATCGGAATTAAATACAAAGGGCACAATGCCGACTTATGGATAAGAAGACTGACTCTGCTTACTGATTATGTTTTGAACCATTCCTGTGACACTAGTTATAGATTCCGATGCTTCACTTCCGGTTTACTGTATCCCTCTGACCATCTTATTGACGAAGTCACACAGAAATTGCATCGGGATTAAATACAAAAGGCACAATGCCGACTTAAGTACATGAAGACCGACTCTTCCCACTGTCTATGTTTAAACCATTCCTGTGACACTAGTTATAGATTCCGATGCTTCACTTCAGGTTTACTGTATCCCTCTGACATTGTTATTGGCGGTGAATCACAGAAATTGCATCGGAATTCAATACGAAAGGCACAATGCCGAATTAAGTACAAGAAGATTGACTCTTCTTCCTGACTATGTTTTGAACCATTCCTGTGACACTAGTTATAGATTCCGATGCTTCACTTCAGGTTTACTGTATCCCTCTGACCTTCTTATTGACGACGAAACACAGAAATTGCATCGGTATTAAATAGAAAAGGCATAATAACGACTTAAGTTCAAGAAGACTGACTCTTCTTACTGTCTATGTTTTGAACCTATCCTGTGACACTAGTTGTAGATTCCGATGCTTCACTTCAGGTTTACTATATCCCTTGGACCTTCTTATTGACGATGAAACACAGAAATAGCGTCGGAATGAAATACAAAAGGCACAATGCCGACTTAAGTACATGAAGACCGACTCTTCTTATTGACAATGATTTGAACCATTCCTGTGACACAAGTTACAGATTCCGATGCTTCACTTCAGGTTTACAGTATCTCTTGGACATTCTTATTGACGATGAAACACAGAAATTGCATCGGAATTAAATACAAAAGGCACAATGCCGACTTAAGGACAAGAAGACTGACTCTTCTTACTGAATTTGATTTGAACCATTAGTGTGACACTATTTATAGATTCCGATGCTTCACTTCCGGTTTACTGTATCGCTTGCACCTTCTAATTGACGATGAAACACAGAAATTTCATCGGAATTAAATACAAAATGCACAATGACGACTTAAGTACAAGAAGACTGACTCTTCTTACTGACTATGTTTTGAACCAATCCTGTGACACTAGTTATAGATTCCGATGCTTCACTTCAGGTTTACTGTATACCTTGGACTATCTTATTGACGATGAAACACAGAAATTGCATCGGAATTAAATACAAAAGGCACAATGCCGACTTAAGTACAAGAAAACTGACTCTTCCGGCTGTCTATGATTTGAACCATTCCTGTGACACTAGTTATAGATTCCGATGCTTCTCTTAAGGTTTACTGTATCGCTTGCACCTTCTAATTGACGATGAAACACAGAAATTTCATCGGAATTAAATACAAAATGCACAATGACGACTTAAGTACAAGAAGACTGACTCTTCTTACTGACTATGTTTTGAACCAATCCTGTGACACTAGTTATAGAGTCCGATGCTTCACTTCAGGTTTACTGTATCCCTTGGACCTTCTTGTTGACGATGAATCACAGATATTGCATCGGAATTAAATACAAAATTCACAATGCCGACTTAAGTACAAGAAGACTGACTCTTCTTACTGTCTATATTTTGAACCATTACTGTGACTCTAGTTAGAGATTGCGATGCTTCACTCCAGGTTTACTGTATCCCTTGGACCTTCTTATTGACGATCAAACACAGAAATTGCATCGGAATTAAATACAAAATGCACAATGCCGACTTAAGGACAAGAAGACTGACTCTTCTTACTGTCTATTTTTGAACCGTTCCTGTGACACTAGTTATAGATTCCGATGCTTCACTTCAGGTTCACTGTATCCCTCTGACCTTCGTATTGACGGTGAAGCACAGAAATTGCATCGGAATTAAATACGAAAACCACAATGCCCAATTAAGTACAAGAAGACTGACTCTTCTTTCTGACTATGTTTTGAACCATTCCTGTGACACTAGTTATAGATTCCGATGCTTCACTTCAGGTTTATTGTATCCCTTTGACCTTCTTATTGACGATGAAACACAGAAATTGCATCGGTATTAAATAGAAAAGGCACAATGCCGACTTAAGTACAAGAAGACTGACTCTTCTTACTGTCTATGATTTGAACCAATCCTGTGACACTAGTTGTAGATTCAGATGCTTCACTTCAGTTTTACTGTATCCCTTGGACCTTCTTATTGACGATGAAACACAGAAATTGCATCGGAATTAAATACAAAAGGCACAATGCCGACTTAAGTACAAGAACACTGACTCTTCCTACTGTCTATGTTTTGAACCATTCCTGTGACGCTAGTTATAGATTCCGATGCTTCACTTCAGGTTTACTGTATCCCTTGTACTTTCGTATTGACGATGAAACACAGAAATGGCATCGGAATTAAATACAAAAGGCACAATGCCGACTTAAGTACAAGAACACTGACTCTTCCTACTGCCTATGTTTTGAACCATTACTGTGACACTAGTTATATCTTCTGGTAAACCTTGCGGGATGTAAGGTCGTGGTCCATGAAACTCTTCAGCTCCTAACGTTTCGTCCAGTGCTTCGCTTGACATCTTCAGAGGGGTGTTTCTCCTCCGGTGAGTCTTGCCGACTGACGGGTTGGACGTCTGAGAGCGACTTATGTATCGTAGAAAGTGGGCGTGACCAGAGTTACACGTGATATGCAGAGATAACCTTTGTCAGGGATAAAACTTAACTATCGATCGTAATCTTGCCACGGATAAAACTGTCTAGCAATCCTGTAGTGCTACTGTCCAAATATCACTAAGTTTCATGTTCTCTTCTTTCCGATTAAAATTATCCCTATGTTTATATATTTCAACTGCTTCTCTACAAAGCCGTGGGTAATAGTTCGTCGTCGTAGATAACATTTTTGTTTCGGAAAACTTCACTTGATGATTTCCTGGTTGAAAAGCGTGTTCTGCTACAGCCGATTTATCTGTTTTCCCTAATCGGCAAAGACTTCTGTGTTCTTTTAACCGTGTATTTACGCCTCTTTTTGTTGTTCCAACATAAACTTTTCCACATGTACACGGAATTTTATATACGCCACTGGCTGATAGAGGAGCGCGTTTATCTTTTACAGACCGAAGAACATGACAAATTTTCTTCGTTGGTCTAAAAACAGTTCTAATATCATGTTTACTCAAAATCTTTCCAATCTGATCCGTTACTTTCTTTATAAAAGGGAGAGAGACTGTGTTCTTCCATCGTTTTTCGGACTTATCCTTAAGCTTTTTGTTGTTTGGGTGCAGAATTCTGCTTACTTCTTTCTTTGAGTAGCCATTTTTCTCAAAAGCGTGCTTCAGATGTTTTAATTCGTCGTCTAGATACTCCGGCGTGCAAATCCGTCTGGCTCCGTCAACGAGACTTGAATCACACCTCTTTTTTGTTTTGGATGGTGGATAGAGTTTTTATGTAAGTATCTGTCTGTGTGCGTTATTTTTCTAAAAATCTGTTGTTTCATGCTTCCATCCGTCTGTCTCATAACTAAATCATCCAAAAACGGTATTTTGTTATCATTTTCTCTCTCCATGGTAAACTGGATTCTTGGATTTATATTATTAAGGAACTCAAGAAATTCGCCTAAGGCTTCTCTACCATGTGGCCAGACCACAAATGTATCGTCTACATACCGATACCAGCGAGATGGTTTCTTATCTGCTTTTTCCAAGGCTGACTGTTCGAATTTCTCCATGTAGAAATTAGCTACTGCAGGACCCAATGGGTTACCCATTGCTACGCCATTAAGTTGTTCGTAAAATTCATTATTCCACTGGAAATGTCTGGAAGTGAGACAGTGTCTGAAAAGAGCAGTCAGATCTTCTGGAAAAATATCCGTAATAAAATCCATAACTTCATTAACTGGAATCATAGTAAATAAAGATACTACATCGAAACTTACTAAAATATCTTCAGGAGTCAGAATTAAACCTTCAATTTTCTCTATAAAATGACGTGAGTCCTTTATATATGAGTCCGTTTTTCCTAAATATGGTTGTAAGCGAGCTGTTAGATATCTTGCTATTTCGTACGTAGGAGAATTGATAGCACTAACAATCGGTCTCAGAGGAAGGTCCTTCTTATGTACCTTGTGTAGGCCATAGAGTCTAGGACACATAGCTTCAGTCTTCAATAAAGCTCTTTTTTCTTCTTTTTGAATACAAAGAACTTAAGAATGATCCTACAGCCAGCATACTACGGAAAACAAATAATTTGATAAAATCGGCCACTTCTATTCAAACTGAGGCGCCAGGTGGAAATTGCATGGCAAGCCGTTCCACAGGACTACATCCAGCATCTCTACGATCGTCTCCATCGGAGAATAGCAGCCTGCATTGCTGCGAAAGGTGGATATACACTGTACTAGTGCCGACATTGTGCATGCTCTGTTGCCTGTGTCTATGTGACTGTGGTTCTGTCAGTGTGATCATGTGATGTATCTGACCCCAGGAATGTGTCAATAAAGTTTCCCCTTCCTCGGACAATGAATTCACGGTGTTCTTATTTCAATTTCCAGGAGTGTATATAAGCATAGTGATAATTTTAATCGGAAAGAAGAGACCATGATGCTTAGTGATATTTGGACAGTAGCACTACAGAATTGCTAGACAGTTTTATCCATGACAAGATTACGATCGATAGTTAAGTTTTATCTCTGACAAAGGTTATCTCTGCATATCACGTGTAACTCTGGTCACGCCCACTTTCTACGATACATAAGTCGCTCTCAGACGTCCGACCCGTCAGTCGGCAAGACTCACCGGAGGAGAAACACCCCTCTGAAGATGTCAAGCGAAGCACTGGACGAAACGTTAGGAGCTGAAGAGTTTCATGGACCACGACCTTACATCCCGCAAGGTTTACCAGAAGATATGTCATCCGGTCGTGAAAGCCTTCATACTATGAACACTAGTTATAGATTCCGATGCTTCACTTCAGGTTTACTGTATCCCTTGTACTTTCTTATTGACGATGAAACACAGAAATTGCATCGGAATGAAATACAAAAGGCACAATGCCGACTTAAGTACATGAAGACCGACTCTTCTTATTGACAATGATTTGAACCATTCCTGTGACTCTAGTTATAGATTCCGATGCTTCACTTGAGGTTTACAGTATCCCTTGGACCTTCTTATTGACGATGAAACACAGAAATTGCATCGGAAATAAATACAAAAAGCACAATGCCGACTGAAGTACAAGAATACTGACACACCTTACTGTCTATGTTTTGAACCGTCCCTGTGACACTAGTTATAGATTCCGAGGCTTCACTCCAGGTTTACTGTATCCTTTGGACCATCTTACTGACGATGAAACACAGAAATTGCATCGGAATTAAATACAGAAGGCACAATGGCGACTTAAGGACAAGAAGACTGACTCTTCTTACTGTCTATGTTTTGAACCATTCCTGTGACACTAGTTATAGATTCCGATGCTTCACTTCAGGTTTACTGTATCCCTCTGACCTTATTGCCGATGAAACACAGAAATTGCATCGGAATTAAATACAAAAGGCGCAATGCCGACTTAAGGACAAGAAGACTGACTCTTCTTACTGACTATGTTTTGAACCATTCCTGTGACACTAGTTATAGATTCCGATGCTTCACCTCAGGTTTACTGTTTCCCTTGGACCTTCTTATTGACGATGAAACACAGAAATTGCATCGGAATTAAATACAAAAGGCGCAATGCCGTCTTAAGTACACGAAGACTGACTCTTCTACTGACTATGTTTTGAACCACTTCTGTGACACTAGTTATAGATTCCGATGCTTCAGTTCAGGTTTACTGTATCCGTTGGACATTCTTATTGACGATGAAACACAGCAATTGCATCGGAATTAAATACAAAAGGCAAAATGCCGACTTAAGGACAAGAAGACTGACTCTTCTTACTGACTATGAATTGAACAATTCCTGTGACACTAGTTATATATTCCGATGCTTCAGTTCAGGTTTACTGTATCCGTTGGACATTCTTATTGACGATGAAGCACAGCAATTGCATCGGAATTAAATACAAAAGGCAAAATGCCGACTTAAGGACAAGAAGACTGACTCTTCTTACTGACGTTGTTTTGAACCATTCCTGTGACACTAGTTATAGATTCCGATGCTTCACTCCAGGTTTACTGTATCCCTTGGACCTTCGTATTGACGATGAAACACAGAAATTGCATCGGAATTAAATAGAAAAGGCACAATGCCGACTTAAGTACAAGAAGACTGACTCTTCTTACTGACTATGTATTGAACCATTCCTGTGAAACTAGTTATAGATTCCGATGCTTCACTTCAGGTTTACTGTATACCTTGGACCGTCTTATTGACGATGAAACACAGAAATTGCATCGGAATTAAATACAAAAGGCACAATGCCGACTTACGTACAAGAAGACTGGTTCTTCCTACTGTCTATGTTTTGAACCATTCCTGTGACACTAGTTTTGGATTCCGATGCTTCACCTCAGGTTTACTGTATCCCTCTGACTTTCTTATTGACGATGAAACTCAGAAATTGCATCGGAATTAAATACAAAAGGCACAATGCCGACTTAAGTACATGAAGACCGACACTTCTTATTGACAATGACTTGAACCATTCCTGTGACACTAGTTATGGATTCCGATGCTTCACTAAAGGTTTACAGTATCCTTAGGACCTTCTTATTGACGATGAAACACAGAAATTGCATCGGAAATAAATACAAAAAGCACAATGCCGACTTAAGTACAAGAATACTGACTCATCTTACTGTCTATGTTTTGAACCGTCCCTGTGACACTAGTTATAGATTCCGATGCTTCACTCCAGGTTTACTGTATCTCGTCGACCATCTTATTGACGATGAAACACAGAAATTGCATCGGAATTAAATACAAAAGGCAAAATGCCGACTTAAGTACAAGAAGACTGTCTCTTCTTACTGACTATGTTTTGAACCATTCCTGTGACACTAGTTATGGATTCCGATGCTTCACTTCAGGTTTACTGTATCCCTGTGACCTTCTTATTGACGATGAAACACAGAAATTGCATCGGAATTAAATACAAAAGGCACAATGCCTACTAAAGTACAAGAAGACTTACTCCTCCTACAGTCTATGTTTTGAACCATTTCTGTGACACTAGTTATAGATTCCGATGCTTCACTTCAGGTTTACTGTATCCCTCTGACCTTATTGCCGATGAAACACAGAAATTGCATCGGAATTAAATACATAAGGCACAATGCCTACATAAGTACAAGAAGACTGACTCATCCTACTGTCTATGTTTTGAACCATTTCTGTGACACTAGTTATAGATTCCGATGCTTCACTCCAGGTTTATTGTATCCCTTGGACCTTGTTATTGACGATGAAACACAGAAATTGCATCGGAATTAAATAGAAAAGGCAAAATGCTGACTTAAGTACAAGAAGACTGACTCTTCTTACTGACTATGAATTGAACAATTCCTGTGACACTAGTTGTAGATTCCGATGCATCAGTTCAGGTTTACTGTATCCGTTGGACATTCTTATTGACGATGAAACACAGCAATTGCATCAGAATTAAATACAAAAGGCAAAATGCCGACTTAAGGACAAGAAGACTGACTCTTCTTACTGACTTTGTTTTGAAACATTCCTGTGACACTAGTTTTGGATTCCGATGCTTCACTTTAGGTTTACTGTATCCCTCTGACCTTCTTATTGACGATGAATTACAGAAATTGCATCGGAATTAAATACAAAAGGCACAATGCCGACTTAAGTACAAGAAAACTGACTCTTCCTACTGTCTATGTTTTGAACAATTTCTGTGACACTAGTTATAGATTCCGATGCTTCACTTCAGGTTTACTGTATCCCTGTGACCTTCTTATTGACGATGAAACAAAGAAATTGCATCGGAATTAAATACAAAAGGCACAATGCCTACTTAAGTACAAGAAGACTTACTCTTCTTACTGACTATGATTTAAACCATTCCTGTGACACTAGTTATAGTTTGCGATGCTTCACTTCAGGTTTACAGTATCCCTCTGACCTTCTTATTGACGATGAAACACAGAAATTGCATCGGAAATAAATACAATATCCACAATGCCGACTTATGTACATGAAGACAGACTCTTCGTACTGTCTATGCTTTGAACCATTCCTCTGACACTAGTTATAGATTCCGATGCTTCACTTCTGGTTTATTGTATCCCTCTGACATTCTTATTGACGAAGAAACACAGAAATTGCATTGGAATTAAATACAAAAGGCACAATGTCGACTTAAGTACATGAAGTTTGACTCTTCTTACCGTCTATGTTTTAAACCATTCCTGTGACACTAGTTATAGATTCCGATGCTTCACTCCCGGTTTACTGTATCCCTTGGACCTTCTTATCGACGATGAAACACAGAAATTGCATCGGAAATAAATACAAATGGCACAACGCCGACTTACGTACAAGATGACTGGTTCTTCCTAATGTCTATGTTTTGAACCATTCCTGTGACACTAGTTTTGGATTCCGATGCTTCACCTCAGGTTTACTGTATCCATCTGTCCTTCTTATTGACGATGAAAAGCAGAAATTGAATCGGAATGAAATACAAAAGGCACAATGCCGACTTAAGTACAAGATGACTGACTTTTCCTACTGTCTATGTTTTGAACCATTGCTGTGACAGTAGTTATAGATTCCTATGCTTCACTTCAGGTTTACTGTATCCCTCTGACCTTATTGACGATGAATCACAGAAATTGCATCGGAATTAAATACAAAAGCACAATGCCGACTTAAGGACAAGAAGACTGACTCCTCTTACTGACTATGTTTTGAACCATTCCTGTGACACTAGTTATAGATTCCGATGCATCGCTTCAGGTTTACTGTATCCCTGTGACCTTCTTATTGACGGTGAAGCGCAGAAATTGCATCGGAATTAAATACGAAAGGCACAATGCCCAATTAAGTACAAGAAGACTGACTCTTCTTTCTGATTATGTTTTGAACCATTCCTGTGACACTAGTTATAGATTCCGATGCTTCACTTCAGGTTTACTGTATCCCTCTGACCTTCTTATTGACGATGAAACACAGAAATTGCATCAGTATTAAATAGAAAAGGCACAATGCCTACTGAAGTACAAGAAGACTGACTCTTCTTATTGTCTATGCCTTGAACCAATCCTGTGACACTAGTTGTAGATTCAGATGCTTCACTTCAGGTTTACTGTATCCCTTGGACCTTCTTATTGACGATGAAACACTGAAACTGCATCGGAATTAAATACAAAAGGCACAATGCCGACTTAAGTACAAGAAGACTGACTCTTCTTACTGTCTATGTTTTGAACCATTCCTGTGACACTAGTTATAGTTTCCGATGCTCACTTCAGGTTTACTGTTTCCCTTGTACTTTCTTATTGACGATGAAACACAGAAATTGCATCCGAATTAAATACAAAAGGCACAATGCCGACTTAAGTACATGAAGACCGACTATTTTTATTGACAATGATTTGAACCATTCCTGTGACACTAGTTATAGATTCCGATGTTTCACTGGAGGTTTACACTATCCCTTGGACCTTCTTATTGACGATGAAACACAGAAATTTCATCGAAAATAAATACAAAAAGCACAATGCCGACTTAAGTACAAGAATACTGACTCATCTTATTGTCTATGTTTTGAACCGTCCCTGTGACACTAGTTATGGATTCCGATGCTTCACTCCAGGTTTACTGTATCCCTTGGACCATCTTATTGACGATGAAACACAGAAATTGCATCGGAATCAAATACAAAAGGCACAATGCCGACTTAAGTACAAGTAGACTGTCTCTTCTTACTGACTATGCTTTGAACCATTCCTGTGACACTAGTTATGGATTTCGAAGCTTCACATCAGGTTTACTGTATCCCTGTGACCCTCCTATTGACGAAGAAACACAGAAATTGCATCGGAATTAAATACAAAAGGCGCAATGGCGACTTAAGTACAAGAAGGCTGACTCTTCCTACTGTCTATGTTTTGAACCATTCCTGTGACACTAGTTTTAGATTCCGATGCTTCACTTCAGGTTTACTGTATCCCTCTGACCTTCTTATTGACGATGAAACACAGAAATTGCATCGGAATTAAATACGACAGGCACAATGCCCAATTAAGTTCAAGATGACTTACTTTTCTTACTGACTATGCTTTGAATCATTTCTGTGACACTAGTTATAGATTCCGATGCTTCACTTCGGGTTTACTGTATCCCTCTAACCTTCTTATTGACGATGAAACACACAAATTGCATCGGAATTAAATATGAAAGGCACAATGCCGATTTAAGGATAAGAAGACTGACTCTTCTTACTGACTTTGTTTTGACCCATTAGTGTGACACTAGTTATAGATTCGGATGCTTCACTTCCGGTTTACTGTATCGCTTGGACCTTCTTATTGACGATGAAACACAGAAATTGCATCGGAATTAAATACAAAAGGCACAATGCCGACTTAAGTACATGAAGACCGACTCTTCTTATTGACAACGATTTGAACCATTCCTGTGACACTAGTTATGGATTCCGATGCTTCACTAAAGGTTTACAGTATCCTTAGGACCTTCTTATTGACGATGAAACACAGAAATTGCATCGGAAATAAATACAAAAAGCACAATGCCGACTTAAGTACAAGAATACTGACTCATCTTACTGTCTATGTTTTGAACCGTCACTGTGACACTAGTTATAGATTCCGATGCTTCACTCCAGGTTTACTGTATCTCGTCGACCATCTTATTGACGATGAAACACAGAAATTGCATCGGAATTAAATACAAAAGGCAAAATGCCGACTTAAGTACAAGAAGACTGTCTCTTCTTACTGACTATGTTTTGAACCATTCCTGTGACACTAGTTATGGATTCCGATGCTTCACTTCAGGTTTACTGTATCCCTCTGACCTTATTGCCGATGAAACACAGAAATTGCATCGGAATTAAATACATAAGGCACAATGCCTACATAAGTACAAGAAGACTGACTCATCCTAGTGTCTATGTTTTGAACCATTTCTGTGACACTAGTTATAGATTCCGATGCTTCACTCCAGGTTTATTGTATCCCTTGGACCTTGTTATTGACGATGAAACACAGAAATTGCATCGGAATTAAATAGAAAAGGCAAAATGCTGACTTAAGTACAAGAAGACTGACTCTTCTTACTGACTATGAATTGAACAATTCCTGTGACACTAGTTGTAGATTCCGATGCATCAGTTCAGGTTTACTGTATCCGTTGGACATTCTTATTGACGATGAAACACAGCAATTGCATCAGTATTAAATACAAAAGGCAAAATGCCGACTTAAGGACAAGAAGACTGTCTCTTCTTACTGACTTTGTTTTGAAACATTCCTGTGACACTAGTTTTGGATTCCGATGCTTCACTTTAGGTTTACTGTATCCCTCTGACCTTCTTATTGACGATGAATTACAGAAATTGCATCGGAATTAAATACAAAAGGCACAATGCCGACTTAAGTACAAGAAAACTGACTCTTCCTACTGTCTATGTTTTGAACAATTTCTGTGACACTAGTTATAGATTCCGATGCTTCACTTCAGGTTTACTGTATCCCTGTGACCTTCTTATTGACGATGAAACAAAGAAATTGCATCGGAATTAAATACAAAAGGGACAATGCCTACTTAAGTAAAAAAAGACTGACTCTTCTTACTGACTATGTTTTGAAACATTCCTGTGACACTAGTTTTAGATTCCGATGCTTCACTTCAGTTTTACTGTATCCCTCTGACCTTCTTATTGACGATGAAACACAGAAATTGCATCGGAATTAAATACGACAGGCACAATGCGGTTTACTGTATCCCTCTGACCTTCTTATTGACGATGAAACACAGAAATTGCATCGGAATTAAATACGACAGGCACAATGCCCAATTAAGTTCAAGATGACTTACTCTTCTTACTGACTATGCTTTGAATCATTTCTGTGACACTAGTTATAGATTCCGATGCTTCACTTCGGGTTTACTGTATCCCTCTAACCTTCTTATTGACGATGAAACACACAAATTGCATCGGAATTAAATATGAAAGGCACAATGCCGATTTAAGGATAAGAAGACTGACTCTTCTTACTGACTTTGTTTTGACCCATTAGTGTGACACTAGTTATAGATTCGGAGGCTTCACTTCCGGTTTACTGTATCGCTTGGACCTTCTTATTGACGATGAAACACAGAAATTGCATCGGAATTAAATACAAAAGGCACAATGCCGACTTAAGTACATGAAGACCGACTCTTCTTATTGACAACGATTTGAACCATTCCTGTGACACTAGTTATAGATTCCGATGCTTCAATTCAGGTATACTGTATCCCTTGGACCTTCTTATTGACGATGAAACACAGAAATTGCATCGGAATTAAATACAAAAAGCACAATGCCGACTGAAGTACAAGAATACTGACACACCTTACTGTCTATGTTTTGAACCGTCCCTGTGACACTAGTTATAGATTCCGAGGCTTCACTCCAGGTTTACTGTATCCTTTGGACCATCTTACTGACGATGAAACACAGAAATTGCATCGGAATTAAATACAAAAGGCACAATGCCGACTTAAGTACAAGAAGACTGTCTCTTCTTACTGATTATGTTTTGAACCATTCCTGTGACACTAGTTACAGATTCCGATGCTTCACTTCAGGTTTACTGTATCCCTGTGACCTTCTTATTGACGATGAAACACAGAAATTGCATCGGAATTAAATACAAAAGGCACAATGGCGACTTCAGTACAAGAAGCCAGACTCTTCCTACTGTCTATGTTTTGAACCATTCCTGTGACACTAGTTTTAGATTCCGATGCTTCACTTCAGGTTTACTGTAACCCTCGGACCTTCCTATTGACGATGAAACACAGAAATTGCATCGGAATTAAATACAAAAGGCAAAATGCCGACTTAAGGACAAGAAGACTGACTCTTCTTACTGACTTTGTTTTGAAACATTCCTGTGACACTAGTTTTGGATTCCGATGCTTCACTTTAGGTTTACTGTATCCCTCTGACCTTCTTATTGACGATGAATTACAGAAATTGCATCGGAATTAAATACAAAAGGCACAATGCCGACTTAAGTACAAGAAGACTGACTCTTCCTACTGTCTATGTTTTGAACAATTTCTGTGACACTAGTTATAGATTCCGATGCTTCACTTCAGGTTTACTGTATCCCTGTGACCTTCTTATTGACGATGAAACACAGAAATTGCATCGGAATTAAATACAAAAGGCACAATGCCTACTTAAGTACAAGAAGACTTACTCTTCTTACTGACTATGATTTAAAATATTCCTGTGACACTAGTTATAGATTGCGATGCTTCACTTCAGGTTTACAGTATCCCTCTGACCTTCTTATTGACGATGAAACACAGAAATTGCATCGGAAATAAATACAATATCCACAATGCCGACGTATGTACATGAAGACAGACTCTTCGTACTGTCTATGCTTTGAACCATTCCTCTGACACTAGTAATAGATTCCGATGCTTCACTTCTGGTTTATTGTATCCCTCTGACATTCTTATTGACGAAGAAACACAGAAATTGCATTGGAATTAAATACAAAAGGCACAATGTCGACTTAAGTACATGAAGTTTGACTCTTCTTACCATCTATGTTTTAAACCATTCCTGTGACACTAGTTATAGATTCCGATGCTTCACTCCAGGTTTACTGTATCCCTTGGACCTTCTTATCGACGATGAAACACAGAAATTGCATCGGAAATAAATACAAAAGGCACAACGCCGACTTACGTACAAGATGACTGGTTCTTCCTAATGTCTATGTTTTGAACCATTCCTGTGACACTAGTTTTGGATTCCGATGCTTCACTTCAGGTTTACTGTATCCATCTGACCTTCTTATTGACGATGAAACACAGAAATTGCATCGGAATGAAATACAAAAGGCACAATGCCGACTTAAGTACAAGAAGACTGACTCTTCCTACTGTCTATGTTTTGAACCATTGCTGTGACACTAGTTATAGATTCCTATGCTTCACTTCAGGTTTACTGTATCCCTCTGACCTTATTGCCGATGAATCACAGAAATTGCATCGGAATTAAATACAAAAGCACAATGCCGACTTAAGGACAAGAAGACTGACTCCTCTTACTGACTATGTTTTAACCATTCCTGTGACACTAGTTATAGATTCCGATGCTTCACTTCAGGTTTACTGTACCCCTCTGACCTTCTTATTGACGATGAAACACAGAAATTGCATCGGAATTAAATGCAAAAGCCACAATGCCGACTTATGTACATGATGACCGATTCTTCGTACTGTCTATGTTTTGAACCATTCCTGTGACACTAGTTATAGATTCCGAAGCTTTACTTCAGGTTTACTGTTTCCGTTGGACCTTCTTGTTGACGATGAAACACAGAAATTGCATCGGAATTAAATACAAAAGGCACAATGCCGACTTAAGTATAAGAAGACAGACTCTTCCTACTGTCTATGTTTTGATCCATTTCTGTGACACTAGTTATAGAGTCCGACGCTTCACTTCAGTTTTACTGTATCCCTTGGACCTTCTTATTGACGATGAATCACAGAAATTGCATCGGAATTAAATACAAAAGGCACACTGCCGACTTAAGTACAAGAAGACTGACTCTTCTTACTGTCTATATTTTGAACCATTCCAGTGACACTAGTTATAGATTCCGATGCATCGCTTCAGGTTTACTGTATCCCTGTGACCTTCTTATTGACGGTGAAGCGCAGAAATTGCATCGGAATTAAATACGAAAGGCACAATGCCCAATTAAGTACAAGAAGACTGACTCTTCTTTCTGACTATGTTTTGAACCATTCCTGTGACACTAGTTATAGATTCCGATGCTTCACTTCAGGTTTACTGTATCCCTCTGACCTTCTTATTGACGATGAAAGACAGAAATTGCATCAGTATTAAATAGAAAAGGCACAATGCCGACTGAAGTACAAGAAGACTGACTCTTCTTATTGTCTATGCCTTGAACCAATCCTGTGACACTAGTTGTAGATTCAGATGCTTCACTTCAGGTTTACTGTTTCCCTTGTACTTTCTTATTGACGATGAAACACAGAAATTGCATCGGAATTAAATACAAAAGGCACAATGCCGACTTAAGTACATGAAGACCGACTATTTTTATTGACAATGATTTGAACCATTCCTGTGACTCTAGTTATAGATTCCGATGCTTCACTTGAGGTTTACAGTATCCCTTGGACCTTCTTATTGACGATGAAACACAGAAATTGCATCGGAAATAAATACAAAAAGCACAATGCCGACTGAAGTACAAGAATACTGACACACCTTACTGTCTATGTTTTGAACCGTCCCTGTGACACTAGTTATAGATTCCGAGGCTTCACTCCAGGTTTACTGTATCCTTTGGACCATCTTACTGACGATGAAACACAGAAATTGCATCGGAATTAAATACAGAAGGCACAATGGCGACTTAAGTACAAGAAGCCAGACTCTTCCTACTGTCTATGTTTTGAACCATTCCTGTGACACTAGTTTTAGATTCCGATGCTTCACTTCAGGTTTACTGTATCCCTCAGACCTTCCTATTGACGTTGAAACACAGAAATTGCATCGGAATTAAATACAAAAGGCACAATGCCTACTTAAGTACAAGAAGACTGACTCTTCTTACTGTCTATGTTTTGAACCATTCCTGTGACACTAGTTATAGATTCCGATGCTTCACTTCAGGTTTACTGTATCCCTCTGACCTTATTGCCGATGAAACACAGAAATTGCATCGGAATTAAATACAAAAGGCGCAATGCCGACTGAAGGACAAGAAGACTGACTCTTCTTACTGACTATGTTTTGAACCATTCCTGTGACACTAGTTATAGATTCCGATGCTTCACCTCAGGTTTACTGTTTCCCTTGGACCTTCTTATTGACGATGAAACACAGAAATTGCATCAGAATTAAATACAAAAGGCGCAATGCCGTCTTAAGTACACGAAGACTGACTCTTCTACTGACTATGTTTTGAACCACTTCTGTGACACTAGTTATAGATTCCGATGCTTCAGTTCAGGTTTACTGTATCCGTTGGACATTCTTATTGACGATGAAACACAGCAATTGCATCGGAATTAAATACAAAAGGCAAAATGCCGACTTAAGGACAAGAAGACTGACTCTTCTTACTGACTATGAATTGAACAATTCCTGTGACACTAGTTATATATTCCGATGCTTCAGTTCAGGTTTACTGTATCCGTTGGACATTCTTATTGACGATGAAGCACAGCAATTGCATCGGAATTAAATACAAAAGGCAAAATGCCGACTTAAGGACAAGAAGACTGACTCTTCTTACTGACGTTGTTTTGAACCATTCCTGTGACACTAGTTATAGATTCCGATGCTTCACTCCAGGTTTACTGTATCCCTTGGACCTTCGTATTGACGATGAAACACAGAAATTGCATCGGAATTAAATAGAAAAGGCACAATGCCGACTTAAGTACAAGAAGACTGACTCTTCTTACTGACTATGTATTGAACCATTCCTGTGAAACTAGTTATAGATTCCGATGCTTCACTTCAGGTTTACTGTATACCTTGGACCGTCTTATTGACGATGAAACACAGAAATTGCATCGGAATTAAATACAAAAGGCACAATGCCGACTTACGTACAAGAAGACTGGTTCTTCCTACTGTCTATGTTTTGAACCATTCCTGTGACACTAGTTTTGGATTCCGATGCTTCACTTCAGGTTTACTGTATCCCTCTGAGTTTCTTATTGACGATGAAACTCAGAAATTGCATCGGAATTAAATACAAAAGGCACAATGCCGACTTAAGTACATGAAGACCGACACTTCTTATTGACAATGACTTGAACCATTCCTGTGACACTAGTTATGGATTCCGATGCTTCACTAAAGGTTTACAGTATCCTTAGGACCTTCTTATTGACGATGAAACACAGAAATTGCATCGGAAATAAATACAAAAAGCACAATGCCGACTTAAGTACAAGAATACTGACTCATCTTACTGTCTATGTTTTGAACCGTCCCTGTGACACTAGTTATAGATTCCGATGCTTCACTCCAGGTTTACTGTATCTCGTCGACCATCTTATTGACGATGAAACACAGAAATTGCATCGGAATTAAATACAAAAGGCAAAATGCCGACTTAAGTACAAGAAGACTGTCTCTTCTTACTGACTATGTTTTGAACCATTCCTGTGACACTAGTTATGGATTCCGATGCTTCACTTCAGGTTTACTGTATCCCTGTGACCTTCTTATTGACGATGAAACACAGAAATTGCATCGGAATTAAATACAAAAGGCACAATGCCTACTAAAGTACAAGAAGACTTACTCCTCCTACTGTCTATGTTTTGAACCATTTCTGTGACACTAGTTATAGATTCCGATGCTTCACTTCAGGTTTACTGTATCCCTCTGACCTTATTGCCGATGAAACACAGAAATTGCATCGGAATTAAATACATAAGGCACAATGCCTACATAAGTACAAGAAGACTGACTCATCCTACTGTCTATGTTTTGAACCATTTCTGAGACACTAGTTATAGATTCCGATGCTTCACTCCAGGTTTATTGTATCCCTTGGACCTTGTTATTGACGATGAAACACAGAAATTGCATCGGAATTAAATAGAAAAGGCAAAATGCTGACTTAAGTACAAGAAGACTGACTCTTCTTACTGACTATGAATTGAACAATTCCTGTGACACTAGTTGTAGATTCCGATGCATCAGTTCAGGTTTACTGTATCCGTTGGACATTCTTATTGACGATGAAACACAGCAATTGCATCAGAATTAAATACAAAAGGCAAAATGCCGACTTAAGGACAAGAAGACTGTCTCTTCTTACTGACTTTGTTTTGAAACATTCCTGTGAGACTAGTTTTGGATTCCGATGCTTCACTTTAGGTTTACTGTATCCCTCTGACCTTCGTATTGACGATGAATTACAGAAATTGCATCGGAATTAAATACAAAAGGCACAATGCCGACTTAAGTACAAGAAAACTGACTCTTCCTACTGTCTATGTTTTGAACAATTTCTGTGACACTAGTTATAGATTCCGATGCTTCACTTCAGGTTTACTGTATCCCTGTGACCTTCTTATTGACGATGAAACAAAGAAATTGCATCGGAATTAAATACAAAAGGGACAATGCCTACTTAAGTACAAGAAGACTTACTCTTCTTACTGACTATGATTTAAACCATTCCTGTGACACTAGTTATAGATTGCGATGCTTCACTTCAGGTTTACAGTATCCCTCTGACCTTCTTATTGACGATGAAACACAGAAATTGCATCGGAAATAAATACAATATCCACAATGCCGACTTATGTACATGAAGACAGACTCTTCGTACTGTCTATGATTTGAACCATTCCTCTGACACTAGTTATAAATTCCGATGCTTCACTTCTGGTTTATTGTATCCCTCTGACATTCTTATTGACGAAGAAACACAGAAATTGCATTGGAATTAAATACAAAAGGCACAATGTCGACTTAAGTACATGAAGTTTGACTCTTCTTACCGTCTATGTTTTAAACCATTCCTGTGACACTAGTTATAGATTCCGATGCTTCACTCCCGGTTTACTGTATCCCTTGGACCTTCGTATCGACGATGAAACACAGAAATTGCATCGGAAATAAATACAAAAGGCACAACGCCGACTTACGTACAAGATGACTGGTTCTTCCTAATGTCTATGTTTTGAACCATTCCTGTGACACTAGTTTTGGATTCCGATGCTTCACCTCAGGTTTACTGTATCCATCTGACCTTCTTATTGACGATGAAAAGCAGAAATTGCATCGGAATGAAATACAAAAGGCACAATGCCGACTTAAGTACAAGAAGACTGACTCTTCCTACTGTCTATGTTTTGAACCATTGCTGTGACACTAGTTATAGATTCCTATGCTTCACTTCAGGTTTACTGTATCCCTCTGACCTTATTGCCGATGAATCACAGAAATTGCATCGGAATTAAATACAAAAGCACAATGCCGACTTAAGGACAAGAAGACTGACTCCTCTTACTGACTATGTTTTGAACCATTCCTGTGACACTAGTTATAGATTCCGATGCATCGCTTCAGGTTTACTGTATCCCTGTGACCATCTTATTGACGATGAAACACAGAAATTGCATCAGTATTAAATAGAAAAGGCACAATGCCTACTGAAGTACAAGAAGACTGACTCTTCTTATTGTCTATGCCTTGAACCAATCCTGTGACACTAGTTGTAGATTCAGATGCTTCACTTCAGGTTTACTGTATCCCTTGGACCTTCTTATTGACGATGAAACACTGAAACTGCATCGGAATTAAATACAAAAGGCACAATGCCGACTTAAGTACAAGAAGACTGACTCTTCTTACTGTCTATGTTTTGAACCATTCCTGAGACACTAGTTATAGTTTCCGATGCTCACTTCAGGTTTACTGTTTCCCTTGTACTTTCTTATTGACGATGAAACACAGAAATTGCATCGGAATTAAATACAAAAGGCACAATGCCGACTTAAGTACATGAAGACCGACTATTTTTATTGACAATGATTTGAACCATTCCTGTGACACTAGTTATAGATTCCGATGTTTCACTGGAGGTTTACACTATCCCTTGGACCTACTTATTGACGATGAAACACAGAAATTTCATCGAAAATAAATACAAAAAGCACAATGCCGACTTAAGTACAAGAATACTGACTCATCTTATTGTCTATGTTTTGAACCGTCCCTGTGACACTAGTTATGGATTCCGATGCTTCACTCCAGGTTTACTGTATCCCTTGGACCATCTTATTGACGATGAAACACAGAAATTGCATCGGAATCAAATACAAAAGGCACAATGCCGACTTAAGTACAAGTAGACTGTCTCTTCTTACTGACTATGCTTTGAACCATTCCTGTGACACTAGTTATGGATTTCGAAGCTTCACATCAGGTTTACTGTATCCCTGTGACCCTCTTATTGACGAAGAAACACAGAAATTGCATCGGAATTAAATACAAAAGGCGCAATGGCGACTTAAGTACAAGAAGGCTGACTCTTCCTACTGTCTATGTTTTGAACCATTCCTGTGACACTAGTTTTAGATTCCGATGCTTCACTTCAGGTTTACTGTATCCCTCTGACCTTCTTATTGACGATGAAACACAGAAATTGCATCGGAATTAAATACGACAGGCACAATGCGGTTTACTGTATCCCTCTGACCTTCTTATTGACGATGAAACACAGAAATTGCATCGGAATTAAATACGACCGGCACAATGCCCAATTAAGTTCAAGATGACTTACTCTTCTTACTGACTATGCTTTGAATCATTTCTGTGACACTAGTTATAGATTCCGATGCTTCACTTCGGGTTTACTGTATCCCTCTAACCTTCTTATTGACGATGAAACACACAAATTGCATCGGAATTAAATATGAAAGGCACAATGCCGATTTAAGGATAAGAAGACTGACTCTTCTTACTGACTTTGTTTTGACCCATTAGTGTGACACTAGTTATAGATTCGGATGCTTCACTTCCGGTTTACTGTATCGCTTGGACCTTCTTATTGACGATGAAACACAGAAATTGCATCGGAATTAAATACAAAAGGCACAATGCCGACTTAAGTACATGAAGACCGACTCTTCTTATTGACAACGATTTGAACCATTCCTGTGACACTAGTTATAGATTCCGATGCTTCAATTCAGGTATACTGTATCCCTTGGACCTTCTTATTGACGATGAAACACAGAAATTGCATCGGAATTAAATACAAAAAGCACAATGCCGACTGAAGTACAAGAATACTGACACACCTTACTGTCTATGTTTTGAACCGTCCCTGTGACACTAGTTATAGATTCCGAGGCTTCACTCCAGGTTTACTGTATCCTTTGGACCATCTTACTGACGATGAAACACAGAAATTGCATCGGAATTAAATACAAAAGGCACAATGCCGACTTAAGTACAAGAAGACTGTCTCTTCTTACTGATTATGTTTTGAACCATTCCTGTGACACTAGTTACAGATTCCGATGCTTCACTTCAGGTTTACTGTATCCCTGTGACCTTCTTATTGACGATGAAACACAGAAATTGCATCGGAATTAAATACAAAAGGCACAATGGCGACTTAAGTACAAGAAGCCAGACTCTTCCTACTGTCTATGTTTTGAACCATTCCTGTGACACTAGTTTTAGATTCCGATGCTTCACTTCAGGTTTACTGTATCCCTCAGACCTTCCTATTGACGATGAAACACAGAAATTGCATCGGAATTAAATACAAAAGGCAAAATGCCGACTTAAGGACAAGAAGACTGACTCTTCTTACTGACTTTGTTTTGAAACATTCCTGTGACACTAGTTTTGGATTCCGATGCTTCACTTTAGGTTTACTGTATCCCTCTGACCTTCTTATTGACGATGAATTACAGAAATTGCATCGGAATTAAATACAAAAGGCACAATGCCGACTTAAGTACAAGAAGACTGACTCTTCCTACTGTCTATGTTTTGAACAATTTCTGTGACACTAGTTATAGATTCCGATGCTTCACTTCAGGTTTACTGTATCCCTGTGACCTTCTTATTGACGATGAAACACAGAAATTGCATCGCAATTAAATACAAAAGGCACAATGCCTACTTAAGTACAAGAAGACTTACTCTTCTTACTGACTATGATTTAAAATATTCCTGTGACACTAGTTATAGATTGCGATGCTTCACTTCAGGTTTACAGTATCCCTCTGACCTTCTTATTGACGATGAAACACAGAAATTGCATCGGAAATAAATACAATATCCACAATGCCGACGTATGTACATGAAGACAGACTCTTCGTACTGTCTATGCTTTGAACCATTCCTCTGACACTAGTAATAGATTCCGATGCTTCACTTCTGGTTTATTGTATCCCTCTGACATTCTTATTGACGAAGAAACACAGAAATTGCATTGGAATTAAATACAAAAGGCACAATGTCGACTTAAGTACATGAAGTTTGACTCTTCTTACCGTCTATGTTTTAAACCATTCCTGTGACACTAGTTATAGATTCCGATGCTTTACTCCAGGTTTACTGTATCCCTTGGACCTTCTTATCGACGATGAAACACAGAAATTGCATCGGAAATAAATACAAAAGGCACAACGCCGACTTACGTACAAGATGACTGGTTCTTCCTAATGTCTATGTTTTGAACCATTCCTGTGACACTAGTTTTGGATTCCGATGCTTCACTTCAGGTTTACTGTATCCATCTGACCTTCTTATTGACGATGAAACACAGAAATTGCATCGGAATGAAATACAAAAGGCACAATGCCGACTTAAGTACAAGAAGACTGACTCTTCCTACTGTCTATGTTTTGAACCATTGCTGTGACACTAGTTATAGATTCCTATGCTTCACTTCAGGTTTACTGTATCCCTCTGACCTTATTGCCGATGAATCACAGAAATTGCATCGGAATTAAATACAAAAGCACAATGCCGACTTAAGGACAAGAAGACTGACTCCTCTTACTGACTATGTTTTAACCATTCCTGTGACACTAGTTATAGATTCCGATGCTTCACTTCAGGTTTACTGTACCCCTCTGACCTTCTTATTGACGATGAAACACAGAAATTGCATCGGAATTAAATGCAAAAGCCACAATGCCGACTTATGTACATGATGACTGATTCTTCGTACTGTCTATGTTTTGAACCATTCCTGTGACACTAGTTATAGATTCCGAAGCTTTACTTCAGGTTTACTGTTTCCGTTGGACCTTCTTATTGACGATGAAACACAGAAATTGCATCGGAATTAAATACAAAAGGCACAATGCCGACTTAAGTATAAGAAGACAGACTCTTCCTACTGTCTATGTTTTGATCCATTTCTGTGACACTAGTTATAGAGTCCGACGCTTCACTTCAGTTTTACTGTATCCCTTGGACCTTCTTATTGACGATGAATCACAGAAATTGCATCGGAATTAAATACAAAAGGCACACTGCCGACTTAAGTACAAGAAGACTGACTCTTCTTACTGTCTATATTTTGAACCATTCCAGTGACACTAGTTATAGATTCCGATGCATCGCTTCAGGTTTACTGTATCCCTGTGACCTTCTTATTGACGGTGAAGCGCAGAAATTGCATCGGAATTAAATACGAAAGGCACAGTGCCCAATTAAGTACAAGAAGACTGACTCTTCTTTCTGACTATGTTTTGAACCATTCCTGTGACACTAGTTATAGATTCCGATACTTCACTTCAGGTTTACTGTATCCCTCTGACCTTCTTATTGACGATGAAAGACAGAAATTGCATCAGTATTAAATAGAAAAGGCACAATGCCGACTGAAGTACAAGAAGACTGACTCTTCTTATTGTCTATGCCTTTAACCAATCCTGTGACACTAGTTGTAGATTCAGATGCTTCACTTCAGGTTTACTGTATCCCTTGGACCTTCTTATTGACGATGAAACACTGAAACTGCATCGGAATTAAATACAAAAGGCACAATGCCGACTTAAGTACAAGAAGACTGACTCTTCTTACTGTCTATGTTTTGAACCATTCCTGTGACACTAGTTATAGTTTCCGATGCTCACTTCAGGTTTACTGTTTCCCTTGTACTTTCTTATTGACGATGAAACACAGAAATTGCATCGGAATTAAATACAAAAGGCACAATGCCGACTTAAGTACATGAAGACCGACTATTTTTATTGACAATGATTTGAACCATTCCTGTGACACTAGTTATAGATTCCGATGTTTCACTGGAGGTTTACACTATCCCTTGGACCTTCTTATTGACGATGAAACACAGAAATTTCATCGAAAATAAATACAAAAAGCACAATGCCGACTTAAGTACAAGAATAGTGACTCATCTTATTGTCTATGTTTTGAACCGTCCCTGTGACACTAGTTATGGATTCCGATGCTTCACTCCTGGTTTACTGTATCCCTCGGACCATCTTATTGACGATGAAACACAGAAATTGCATCGGAATCAAATACAAAAGGCACAATGCCGACTTAAGTACAAGTAGACTGTCTCTACTTACTGACTATGCTTTGAACCATTCCTGTGACACTAGTTATGGATTTCGAAGCTTCACATCAGGTTTACTGTATCCCTGTGACCCTCTTATTGACGAAGAAACACAGAAATTGCATCGGAATTAAATACAAAAGGCCCAATGGCGACTTAAGTACAAGAAGGCTGACTCTTCCTACTGTCTATGTTTTGAACCATTCCTGTGACACTAGTTTTAGATTCCGATGCTTCACTTCAGGTTTACTGTATCCCTCTGACCTTCTTATTGACGATGAAACACAGAAATTGCATCGGAATTAAATACGACAGGCACAATGCCCAATTAAGTTCAAGATGACTTACTCTTCTTACTGACTATGCTTTGAATCTTTTCTGTGACACTAGTTATAGATTCCGATACTTCACATCGGGTTTACTGTATCCCTCTAACCTTCTTATTGACGATGAAACACACAAATTGCATCGGAATTAAATATAAAAGGCACAATGCCGATTTAAGGATAAGAAGACTGACTCTTCTTACTGACTTTGCTTTGACCCATTAGTGTGACACTAGTTATAGATTCGGATGCTTCACTTCCGGTTTACTGTATCGCTTGGACCTTCTTATTGACGATGAAACACAGAAATTGCATCGGAATTAAATACAAAAGGCACAATGCCGACTTAAGTACATGAAGACCGACTCTTCTTATTGACAACGATTTGAACCATTCCTGTGACACTACTTATAGATTCCGATACTTCACTTCAGGTATACTGTATCCCTTGGACCTTCTTATTGACGATGAAACACAGAAATTGCATCAGAATTTAATACAAAAGGCACAATGCCGATTTAAGTACATGAAGACCGACTCTTCCTAATGACTATGATTTGAACCATTCCTGTGACACTAGTTATAGATTCCGATGCTTCACTTCAGGTTTACTCTATCCCTCTGACATTGTTATTGGCGGTGAATCACAGAAATTGCATCGGAATTCAATACGAAAGGCACAATGCCGAATTAAGTACAAGAAGATTGACTCTTCTTCCTGACTATGTTTTGAACCATTCCTGTGACACTAGTTATAGATTCCGATGCTTCACCTCAGGTTTACTGTATCCCTCTGACCTTCTTATTGACGACGAATCACAGAAATTGCATTGGTATTAAATAGAAAAGGCATAATAATAACTTAAGTTCAAGAAGACTGACTCTTCTTACTGTCTATGTTTTGAACCTATCCTGTGACACTAGTTGTAGATTCCGATGCTTCACTTCAGGTTTACTGTATCCCTTGGACCTTCTTATTGACGATGAAACACAGAAATTGCGTCGGAATTAAATACAAAAGGCACAATGCCGACATAAGTACATGAAGACCGACTCTTCTTATTGACAATGATTTGAACCATTCTTGTGACACTAGTTATAGATTCCGATGCTTCACTTAAGGTTTACAGTATCCCTTGGACATTCTTATTGACGATGAAACACAGAAATTGAATCGGAATTAAATACAAAAGGCACAATGCCGACTTAAGGACAAGAAGACTGACTCTTCTTACTGAATTTGATTTGAACCATTAGTGTGAAACTATTTGTTGATTCCGATGCTTCACTTCCGGTTTACTGTATCGCTTGCACCTTCTAATTGACGATGAAACACAGAAATTGCATCGGAATTAAATACAAAAGGCACAATAACGACTTAAGTACAAGAAGACTGACTCTTCTTACTGACTATGTTTTGAACCATTCCTGTGACACTAGTTACAGATTCCGATGCTTCACTTCAGGTTTACTGTATACCTTGGACTATCTTATTGACGATGAAACACAGAAATTGCATCGGAATTAAATACAAAAGGCACAATGCTGACTTAAGTACAAGAAAATTGACTCTTCCTGCTGTCTATGATTTGAACCATTCCTGTGACACTAGTTATAGATTCCGATGCTTCACTTAAGGTTTACTGTATCCCTTGGACCTTCTAATTGACGATGAAACACAGAAATTGCATTGCAATTAAATACAAAAGGCACAATGCCGACTTAAGTACAAGATGACTGTCTCCTCTTACTGATTATGTTTTGAACCATTCCTGTGACACTAGTTACAGATTCCGATGCTTCACTTCAGGTTTACTGTATCCCTGTGACCTTCTTATTGACGATGAAACACAGAAATTGCATCGGAATTAAATACAAAAGGCACAATGGCGACTTAAGTACAAGAAGCCAGACTCTTCCTACTGTCTATGTTTTGAACCATTCCTGTGACACTAGTTTTAGATTCCGATGCTTCACTTCAGGTTTACTGTATCCCTCAGACCTTCCTATTGACGATGAAACACAGAAATTGCATCGGAATTAAATACAAAAGGCAAAATGCCGACTTAAGGACAAGAAGACTGACTCTTCTTACTGACTTTGTTTTGAAACATTCCTGTGACACTAGTTTTGGATTCCGATGCTTCACTTTAGGTTTACTGTATCCCTCTGACCTTCTTATTGACGATGAATTACAGAAATTGCATCGGAATTAAATAGAAAAGGCACAATGCCGACTTAAGTACAAGAAGACTGACTCTTCCTACTGTCTATGTTTTGAACAATTTCTGTGACACTAGTTATAGATTCCGATGCTTCACTTCAGGTTTACTGTATCCCTGTGACCTTCTTATTGACGATGAAACACAGAAATTGCATCGGAATTAAATACAAAAGGCAAAATGCCGACTTAAGGACAAGAAGACTGACTCTTCTTACTGACTTTGTTTTGAAACATTCCTGTGACACTAGTTTTGGATTCCGATGCTTCACTTTAGGTTTACTGTATCCCTCTGACCTTCTTATTGACGATGAATTACAGAAATTGCATCGGAATTAAATAGAAAAGGCACAATGCCGACTTAAGTACAAGAAGACTGACTCTTCCTACTGTCTATGTTTTGAACAATTTCTGTGACACTAGTTATAGATTCCGATGCTTCACTTCAGGTTTACTGTATCCCTGTGACCTTCTTATTGACGATGAAACACAGAAATTGCATCGGAATTAAATACAAAAGGCACAATGCCTACTTAAGTACAAGAAGACTTACTCTTCTTACTGACTATGATTTAAAATATTCCTGTGACACTAGTTATAGATTGCGATGCTTCACTTCAGGTTTACAGTATCCCTCTGACCTTCTTATTGACGATGAAACACAGAAATTGCATCGGAAATAAATACAATATCCACAATGCCGACTTATGTACATGAAGACAGACTCTTCGTACTGTCTATGCTTTGAACCATTCCTCTGACACTAGTAATAGATTCCGATGCTTCACTTCTGGTTTATTGTATCCCTCTGACATTCTTATTGACGAAGAAACACAGAAATTGCATTGGAATTAAATACAAAAGGCACAATGTCGACTTAAGTACATGAAGTTTGACTCTTCTTACCGTCTATGTTTTAAACCATTCCTGTGACACTAGTTATAGATTCCGATGCTTCACTCCAGGTTTACTGTATCCCTTGGACCTTCTTATCGACGATGAAACACAGAAATTGCATCGGAAATAAATACAAAAGGCACAACGCCGACTTACGTACAAGATGACTGGTTCTTCCTAATGTCTATGTTTTGAACCATTCCTGTGACACTAGTTTTGGATTCCGATGCTTCACTTCAGGTTTACTGTATCCATCTGACCTTCTTATTGACGATGAAACACAGAAATTGCATCGGAATGAAATACAAAAGCCACAATGCCGACTTATGTACATGATGACTGATTCTTCGTACTGTCTATGTTTTGAACCATTCCTGTGACACTAGTTATAGATTCCGAAGCTTTACTTCAGGTTTACTGTTTCCGTTGGACCTTCTTATTGACGATGAAACACAGAAATTGCATCGGAATTAAATACAAAAGGCACAATGCCGACTTAAGTGTAAGAAGACAGACTCTTCCTACTGTCTATGTTTTGATCCATTTCTGTGACACTAGTTATAGAGTCCGACGCTTCACTTCAGTTTTACTGTATCCCTTGGACCTTCGAATTGACGATGAATCACAGAAATTGCATCGGAATTAAATACAAAAGGCACACTGCCGACTTAAGTACAAGAAGACTGACTCTTCTTACTGTCTATATTTTGAACCATTCCAGTGACACTAGTTATAGATTCCGATGCATCGCTTCAGGTTTACTGTATCCCTGTGACCTTCTTATTGACGGTGAAGCGCAGAAATTGCATCGGAATTAAATACGAAAGGCACAATGCCCAATTAAGTACAAGAAGACTGACTCTTCTTTCTGACTATGTTTTGAACCATTCCTGTGACACTAGTTATAGATTCCGATGCTTCACTTCAGGTTTACTGTATCCCTCTGACCTTCTTATTGACGATGAAAGACAGAAATTGCATCAGTATTAAATAGAAAAGGCACAATGCCGACTGAAGTACAAGAAGACTGACTCTTCTTATTGTCTATGCCTTGAACCAATCCTGTGACACTAGTTGTAGATTCAGATGCTTCACTTCAGGTTTACTGTATCCCTTGGACCTTCTTATTGACGATGAAACACTGAAACTGCATCGGAATTAAATACAAAAGGCACAATGCCGACTTAAGTACAAGAAGACTGACTCTTCTTACTGTCTATGTTTTGAACCATTCCTGTGACACTAGTTATAGTTTCCGATGCTCACTTCAGGTTTACTGTTTCCCTTGTACTTTCTTATTGACGATGAAACACAGAAATTGCATCGGAATTAAATACAAAAGGCACAATGCCGACTTAAGTACATGAAGACCGACTATTTTTATTGACAATGATTTGAACCATTCCTGTGACACTAGTTATAGATTCCGATGTTTCACTGGAGGTTTACACTATCCCTTGGACCTTCTTATTGACGATGAAACACAGAAATTTCATCGAAAATAAATACAAAAAGCACAATGCCGACTTAAGTACAAGAATAGTGACTCATCTTATTGTCTATGTTTGAACCGTCCCTGTGACACTAGTTATGGATTCCGATGCTTCACTCCAGGTTTACTGTATCCCTCGGACCATCTTATTGACGATGAAACACAGAAATTGCATCGGAATCAAATACAAAAGGCACAATGCCGACTTAAGTACAAGTAGACTGTCTCTTCTTACTGACTATGCTTTGAACCATTCCTGTGACACTAGTTATGGATTTCGAAGCTTCACATCAGGTTTACTGTATCCCTGTGACCCTCTTATTGACGAAGAAACACAGAAATTGCATCGGAATTAAATACAAAAGGCCCAATGGCGACTTAAGTACAAGAAGGCTGACTCTTCCTACTGTCTATGTTTTGAACCATTCCTGTGACACTAGTTTTAGATTCCGATGCTTCACTTCAGGTATACTGTATCCCTCTGACCTTCTTATTGACGATGAAACACAGAAATTGCATCGGAATTAAATACGACAGGCACAATGCCCAATTAAGTTCAAGATGACTTACTCTTCTTACTGACTATGCTTTGAACCATTTCTGTGACACTAGTTATACATTCCGATACTTCACTTCGGGTTTACTGTATCCCTCTAACCTTCTTATTGACGATGAAACACACAAATTGCATCGGAATTAAATATAAAAGGCACAATGCCGATTTAAGGATAAGAAGACTGACTCTTCTTACTGACTTTGTTTTGACCCATTAGTGTGACACTAGTTATAGATTCGGATGCTTCACTTCCGGTTTACTGTATCGCTTGGACCTTCTTATTGACGTTGAAACACAGAAATTGCATCGGAATTAAATACAAAAGGCACAATGCCGACTTAAGTACATGAAGACCGACTCTTCTTATTGACAACGATTTGAACCATTCCTGTGACACTAGTTATAGATTCCGATGCTTCACTTCAGGTATACTGTATCCCTTGGACCTTCTTATTGACGATGAAACACAGAAATTGCATCAGAATTTAATACAAAAGGCACAATGCCGATTTAAGTACATGAAGACCGACTCTTCCTACTGACTATGATTTGAACCATTCCTGTGACACTAGTTATAGATTCCGATGCTTCACTTCAGGTTTACTCTATCCCTCTGACATTGTTATTGGCGGTGAATCACAGAAATTGCATCGGAATTCAATACGAAAGGCACAATGCCGAATTAAGTACAAGAAGATTGACTCTTCTTCCTGACTATGTTTTGAACCATTCCTGTGACACTAGTTATAGATTCCGATGCTTCACTTCAGGTTTACTGTATCCCTCTGACCTTCTTATTGACGACGAATCACAGAAATTGCATTGGTATTAAATAGAAAAGGCATAATAATAACTTAAGTTCAAGAAGACTGACTCTTCTTACTGTCTATGTTTTGAACCTATCCTGTGACACTAGTTGTAGATTCCGATGCTTCACTTCAGGTTTACTGTATCCCTTGGACCTTCTTATTGACGATGAAACACAGAAATTGCGTCGGAATTAAATACAAAAGGCACAATGCCGACATAAGTACATGAAGACCGACTCTTCTTATTGACAATGATTTGAACCATTCCTGTGACACTAGTTATAGATTCCGATGCTTCACTTAAGGTTTACAGTATCCCTTGGACATTCTTATTGACGATGAAACACAGAAATTGAATCGGAATTAAATACAAAAGGCACAATGCCGACTTAAGGACAAGAAGACTGACTCTTCTTACTGAATTTGATTTGAACCATTAGTGTGAAACTATTTGTTGATTCCGATGCTTCACTTCCGGTTTACTGTATCGCTTGCACCTTCTAATTGACGATGAAACACAGAAATTGCATCGGAATTAAATACAAAAGGCACAATAACGACTTAAGTACAAGAAGACTGACTCTTCTTACTGACTATGTTTTGAACCATTCCTGTGACACTAGTTATAGATTCCGATGCTTCACTTCAGGTTTACTGTATACCTTGGACTATCTTATTGACGATGAAACACAGAAATTGCATCGGAATTATATACAAAAGGCACAATGCTGACTTAAGTACAAGAAAATTGACTCTTCCTGCTGTCTATGATTTGAACCATTCCTGTGACACTAGTTATAGATTCCGATGCTTCACTTAAGGTTTACTGTATCCCTTGGACCTTCTAATTGACGATGAAACACAGAAATTGCATTGCAATTAAATACAAAAGGCACAATGCCGACTCAAGTACATGAAGACCGACTCTTCCTACTGACTATGATTTGAACCATTCCTGTGACACTAGTTATAGATTCCGATGCTTCACTTTAGGTTTACTGTATCCCTTGGACCTTCTTATTGACGATGAAACACAGAAATTGCATCGGAATTAAATACCAAAGGCACAATGCCGACTTAAGTATAAGAAGACTGACTCTTCCTACTGTCTATGTTTTGATCCATTTCTGTGACACTAGTTATAGAGTCCGATGCTTCACTTCAGCTTTACTGTATCCCTTGGACCTTCTTATTGACGATGAATCACAGAAATTGCATCGGAATTAAATACGACAGGCCCAATGCCCAATTAAGTTCAAGATGACTTACTCTTCTTACTGACTATGCTTTGAATCATTTCTGTGACACTAGTTATAGATTCCGATACTTCACTTCGGGTTTACTGTATCCCTCTAACCTTCTTATTGACGATGAAACACACAAATTGCATCGGAATTAAATATAAAAGGCACAATGCCGATTTAAGGATAAGAAGACTGACTCTTCTTACTGACTTTGCTTTGACCCATTAGTGTGACACTAGTTATAGATTCCGATGCTTCACTTCCGGTTTACTGTATCGCTTGGACCTTCTTATTGACGATGAAACACAGAAATTGCATCGGAATTAAATACATAAGGCACAATGCCGACTTAAGTACATGAAGACCGACTCTTCTTATTGACAACGATTTGAACCATTCCTGTGACACTAGTTATAGATTCCGATGCTTCACTTCAGGTATACTGTATCCCTTGGACCTTCTTATTGACGATGAAACACAGAAATTGCATCGGAATTTAATACAAAGGCCCAATGCCGATTAAAGTACATTAAGACCGACTCTTCCGACTGACTATGATTTGAACCATTCCTGTGACACTAGTTATAGATTCCGATGCTTCACTTCAGGTTTACTGTATCCCTCTGACATTGTTATTGGCGGTGAATCACAGAAATTGCATCGGAATTCAATACGAGAGGCACAATGCCGAATTAAGTACAAGAAGATTGACTCTTCTTCCTGACTATGTTTTGAACCATTCCTGTGACACTAGTTATAGATTCCGATGCTTCACTTCAGGTTCACTGTATCCCTCTGACCTTCATATTGACGACGAATCACAGAAATTGCATCGGTATTAAATAGAAAAGGCATAATATCAACTTAAGTTCAAAAAGACTGACTCTTCTTACTCTCTATGTTTTGAACCTATCCTGTGACACTAGTTGTAGATTCCGATGCTTCACTTCAGGTTTACTGTATCCCTTGGACCTTCTTATTGACGATGAAACACAGAAATTGCGTCGGAATTAAATACAAAAGGCACAATGCCGACATAAGTACATGAAGACCGACTCTTCTTATTGACAATGATTTGAACCATTCCTGCGACACTAGTTATAGATTCCGATGCTTCACTTATGGTTTACAGTATCCCTTGGACATTCTTATTGATGATGAAACACAGAAATTGAATCGGAATTAAATACAAAAGGCACAATGCCGACTTAAGGACAAGAAGACTGACTCTTCTTACTGAATTTGATTTAAACCATTAGTGTGAAACTATTTGTTGATTCCGATGCTTCACTTCCGGTTTACTGTATCGCTTGCACCTTCTAATTGACGATGAAACACAGAAATTGCATCGGAATTAAATACAAAAGGCACAATGACGACTTAAGTACAAGAAGACTGACTCTTCTTACTGACTATGTTTTGAACCATTCCTGTGACACTAGTTATAGATTCCGATGCTTCACTTCAGGTTTACTGTATACCTTGGACTATCTTATTGACGATGAAACACAGAAATTGCATCGGAATTAAATACAAAAGGCACAATGCTGACTTAAGTACAAGAAAATTGACTCTTCCTGCTGTCTATGATTTGAACCATTCCTGTGACACTAGTTATAGATTCCGATGCTTCACTTAAGGTTTACTGTATCCCTTGGACCTTCTAATTGACGATGAAACACAGAAATTGCATCGCAATTAAATACAAAAGGCACAATGCCGACTCAAGTACATGAAGACCGACTCTTCCTACTGACTATGATTTGAACCATTCCTGTGACACTAGTTATAGATTCCGATGCTTCACTTTAGGTTTACTGTATCCCTTGGACCTTCTTATTGACGATGAAACACAGAAATTGCATCGGAATTAAATACAAAAGGCACAATGCCGACTTAAGTATAAGAAGACTGACTCTTCCTACAGTCTATGTTTTGATCCATTTCTTTGACACTAGTTATAGAGTCCGATGCTTCAATTCAGGTTTAGTGTATCCCTTGGACCTTCTTATTGACGATGAATCACAGAAATTGCATCGGAATTAAATACAAAATGCACAATGCCGACTTCAGTACAAGAAGACTGACTCTTCTTACTGTCTATATTTTGAACCATTACTGTGACTCTAGTTATAGATTCCGATGCTTCACTCCAGGTTTACTGTACCCCTGGACCTTCTTGTTGACGATGAAACACAGAAATTGCATCGGAATTAAATACAAAAGGCACAATGCCGACTTAAGGACAAGAAGACTGACTCTTCTTACTGTCTATGTTTGAACCATTCCTGTGACACTAGTTATAGATTCCAATGCTTCACTTCAGGTTTACTGTATCCCTGTGACCTTCTTATTGACGGTGAAGCGCAGAAATTGCATCGGAATTAAATACGAAAGGCACAATGCCCAATTAAGTACAAGAAGACTGACTCTTCTTTCTGACTATGTTTTGAACCATTCCTGTGACACTAGTTATAGATTCCGATGCTTCACTTCAGGTTTACTGTATCCCTCTGACCTTCTTATTGACGATGAAACACAGAAATTGCATCAGTATTAAATAGAAAAGGCACAATGCCGACTGAAGTACAAGAAGACTGACTCTTCTTATTGTCTATGCCTTGAACCAATCCTGTGACACTAGTTGTAGGTTCAGATGCTTCACTTCAGGTTTACTGTATCCATTGGACCTTCTTATTGACGAAGAAACACTGAAACTGCATCGGAATTAAATACAAAAGGCACAATGCCGACTTAAGTACAAGAAGACTGACTCTTCTTACTGGCTATGTTTTGAACCATTCCTGTGACACTAGTTATAGATTCCGATGCTCACTTCAGGTTTACTGTTTCCCTTGTACTTTCTTATTGACGATGAAACACAGAAATTGCATCGGAAATAAATACAAAAAGCACAATGCCGACTTAAGTACAAGAATACTGACTCATCTTACTGTCTATGTTTTGAACCGTCCCTGTGACACTAGTTATAAATTCCGATGCTTCACTCCAGGTTTACTGTATCCCTTGGACCATCTTATTGACGATGAAACACAGAAATTGCATCGGAATCAAATACAAAAGGCACAATGCCGACTTAAGTACACGAAGACTGTCTCTTCTTACTGACTATGCTTTGAACCATTCCTGTGACACTAGTTATGGATTTCGAAGCTTCACATCAGGTTTACTGTATCCCTGTGACCTTCTTATTGACGAAGAAACACAGAAATTGCATCGGAATTAAATACAAAAGGCGCAATGGCGACTTAAGTACAAGAAGGCTGACTCTTCCTACTGTCTATGTTTTGAACCGTTCCTGTGACACTAGTTTTAGGATCCGATGCTTCACTTCAGGTTTACTGTATCCCTCTGACCTTCTTATTGACGATGAAACACAGAAATTGCATCGGAATTAAATACGACAGGCACAATGCCCACTTAAGTTCAAGATGACTTACTCTTCTTACTGACTATGCTTTGAATCATTTCTGGGACACTAGTTATAGATTCCGATACTTCACTTCGGGTTTACTGTATCCCTCTAACCTTCTTATTGACGATGAAACACACTAATTGCATCGGAATTAAATATAAAAGGCACAATGCCGATTTAAGGATAAGAAGACTGACTCTTCTCACTGACTATGTTTTGACCCATTAGTGTGACACTAGTTATAGATTCCGATGCTTCACTTAAGGCTTACAGTATCCCTTGGACATTCTTATTGACGATGAAACACAGAAATTGCATCGGAATTAAAAACAAAAGGCACAATGCCGATTTAAGGACAAGAAGACTGACTCTTCTTACTGAATTTGATTTGAACCATTAGTGTGAAACTATTTGTTGATTCCGATGCTTCACTTCCGGTTTACTGTATCGCTTGCACCTTCTAATTGACGATGAAACACAGAAATCGCATCGGAATTAAATACAAAAGGCACAATGACGACTTAAGTACAAGAAGACTGACTCTTCTGACTGACTATGTTTTGAACCATTCCTGTGACACTAGTTACAGATTCCGATGCTTCACTTCAGGTTTACTGTATACCTTGGACTATCTTATTGACGATGAAACACAGAAATTGCATCGGAATTAAATACAAAAGGCACAATGCTGACTTAAGTACAAGAAAATTGACTCTTCCTGCTGTCTATGATTTGAACCATTCCTGTGACACTAGTTATAGATTCCGATGCTTCACTTAAGGTTTACTGTCTCCCTTGGACCTTCTAATTGACGATGAAACACAGAAATTGCATCGCAATTAAATACAAAAGGCACAATGCCGACTCAAGTACATGAAGACCGACTCTTCCTACTGACTATGATTTGAACCATTCCTGTAACACTAGTTATAGATTCCGATGCTTCACTTTAGGTTTACTGTATCCCTTGGACCTTATTATTGACGATGAAACACAGAAATTGCATCGGAATTAAATACAAAAGGCACAATGCCGACTTAAGTATAAGAAGACTGACTCTTCCTACTGTCTATGTTTGATCCATTTCTGTGACACTAGTTATAGAGTCCGATGTTTCACTTCAGGTTTACTGTATCCCTCTGACCTTCTTATTGACGGTGAAGCACAGAAATTGCATCGGAATTAAATACGAAAACCACAAGGCCCAATTAAGTACAAGAAGACTGACTCTTCTTACTGACTATGCTTTAAATCATTTCGGTGACACTAGTTATAGATTCCGATACTTCACTTCGGGTTTACTGTATCCCTCTAACCTTCTTATTGACGATGAAACACACAAATTGCATCGGAATTAAATATAAAAGGCACAATGCCGATTTAAGGATAAGAAGACTGACTCTTCTTACTGACTTTGTTTTGACCCATTCCTGTGACACTAGTTATAGATTCCGATGCTTCACTTCAGGTTCACTGTATCCCTCTGACCTTCATATTGACGACGAATCACAGAAATTGCATCGGTATTAAATAGAAAAGGCATAATAACAACTTAAGTTCAAGAAGACTGACTCTTCTTACTGTCTATGTTTTGAACCTATCCTGTGACACTAGTTGTAGATTCCGATGCTTCACTTCAGGTTTACTGTATCCCTTGGACCTTCTTATTGACGATGAAACACAGAAATTGCGTCGGAATTAAATACAAAAGGCACAATGCCGACTTAAGGATAAGAAGACTAACTCTTCTTACTGACTTTGTTTTGAACCATTAGTGTGACACTAGTTATAGATTCCGATGCTTCACTTCAGGTGTACTGTATCCCTCTGACATCGTTATTGGCGATGAATCACAGAAATTGCATCGGAATTCAATACGAAAGGCACAATGCCGAATTAAGTACAAGAAGATTGACTCTTCTTCCTGACTATGTTTTGAACCATTCCTGTGACACTAGTTATAGATTCCGATGCTTCACTTCAGGTTCACTGTATCCCTCTGACCTTCTTATTGACGACGAATCACAGAAATTGCATCGGTATTAAATAGAAAAGGCATAATAACAACTTAAGTTCAAGAAGACTGACTCTTCTTAATGTCTATGTTTTGAACCTATCCTGTGACACTAGTTGTAGATTCCGATGCTTCACTTCAGGTTTACTGTATCCCTTGGACCTTCTTATTGACGATGAAACACAGAAATTGCGTCGGAATTAAATAAAAAAAGGCACAATGCCGACATAAGTACATGAAGACCGACTCTTCTTATTGACAATGATTTGAACCATTCCTGTGACACTAGTTATAGATTCCGATGCTTCACTCAAGGTTTACATTATCTCTTGGACATTCTTATAGACGATGAAACACAGAAATTGCATCGGAATTAAATACAAAAGGCACAATGCCGACTTAAGGACAAGAAGACTGACTCTTCTTACTGAATTTGATTTGAACCATTAGTGTGAAACAATTTGTTGATTCCGATGCTTCACTTCCGGTTTACTGTACCGCTTGCACCGTCTAATTGTCGATGAAACAAAGAAATTGCATCGGAATTAAATACAAAAGGCACAATGACGACTTAAGTACAAGAAGACTGACTCTTCTTACTGACTATGTTTTGAACCATTGCTGTGACACTAGTTATATATTCCGATGCTTCACTTCAGGCTTACTGTATACCTTGGACTATCTTATTGACGATGAAACACAGAAATTGCATCGGAATTAAATACAAAAGGCACAATGCTGACTTAAGTACAAGAAAATTGACTCTTCCTGCTGTCTATGAATCGAACCATTCCTGTGACACTAGTTATAGATTCCGATGCTTCACTTAAGGTTTACTGTATCCCTTGGACCTTCTAATTGACGATGAAACACAGAAATTGCATCGCAATTAAATACAAAAGGCACAATGCCGACTCAAGTACATGAAGACCGACTCTTCCTACTGACTATGATTTGAACCATTCCTGTGACACTAGTTATAGATTCCGATGCTTCACTTTAGGTTTACTGTATCCCTTGGACCTTCTTATTGACGATGAAACACAGAAATTGCATCGGAATTAAATACAAAAGGCACAATGCCGACTTAAGTATAAGAAGACTGACTCTTCCTACTGTCTATGTTTTGATCCATTTCTGTGACACTAGTTATAGAGTCCGATGCTTCAGTTCGGGTTTACTGTATCCCTTGGACCTTCTTATTGACTTTGAATCACAGAAATTGCATCGGAATTAAATACAAAATGCACAATGCCGACTTAAGTACAAGAAGACTGACTCTTCTTACTGTCTATATTTTGAACCATTACTGTGACTCTAGTTATAGATTCCGATGCTTCACTCCAGGTTTACTGTTTCCCCTGGACCTTCTTATAGACGAACAAACACAGAAATTGCATCGGAAATAAATACAAAATGCACAATGCCGACTTAAGTACAAGAAGACTGACTCTTCTTACTGTCTAAGTTTTGAACCATTCCTGTGACACTAGTTATAGATTCCGATGCTTCACGTCCGGTTTACTGCTTCCCTTGGACCTTCTTATTGACGATGAAACACAGAAATTGCATCGGAATTAAATACAATAGGCACAATGCCGACTTAAGGACAAGAAGACTGACTCTTCTTACTGTCTATGTTTGAACCATTCCTGTGACACTAGTTATAGATTCCAATGCTTCACTTCAGGTTTACTGTATCCCTGTGACCTTCTTATTGACGGTGAAGCGCAGAAATTGCATCGGAATTAAATACGAAAGGCACAATGCCCAATTAAGTACAAGAAGACTGACTCTTCTTTCTGACTATGTTTTGAACCATTCCTGTGACACTAGTTATAGATTCCGATGCTTCACTTCAGGTTTACTGTATCCCTCTGACCTTCTTGTTGACGATGAAACACAGAAATTGCATCAGTATTAAATAGAAAAGGCACAATGCCGACTGAAGTACAAGAAGACTGACTCTTCTTATTGTCTATGTCTTGAACCAATCCAGTGACACTAGTTGTAGATTCAGATGCTTCACTTCAGGTTTTCTGTATCCCTTGGACCTTCTTATTGACGATGAAACACTGAAACTGCATCGGAATTAAATACAAAAGGCACAATGCCGACTTAAGTACAAGAAGACTGACTCTTCTTACTGTCTAAGTTTTGAACCATTCCTGTGACACTAGTTATAGATTCCGATGCTTCACTCCAGGTTTACTGTATCCCTTGGACAATCTTATTGACGATGAAACACACAAATTGCATCGGAATTAAATATAAAAGGCACAATGCCGATTTAAGGATAAGAAGACTGACTCTTCTTACTGACTTTGTTTTGACCCATTAGTGTGACACTAGTTATAGATTCCGATGCTTCACTTCCGGTTTACTGTATCGCTTGGACCTTCGTATTGACGATGAAACACAGAAATTGCATCGGAATTAAATACAAAAGGCACAATGCCGACTTAAGTACATGAAGACCGACTCTTCTTATTGACAATGATTTGAACCATTCCTGTGACACTAGTTATAGATTCCGATGCTTCACTTCCGGTTTACTGTATCGCTTGCACCTTCTAATTGACGATGAAACACAGAAATCGCATCGGAATTAAATACAAAAGGCACAATGACGACTTAAGTACAAGAAGACTGACTCTTCTTACTGACTATGATTTGAACCATTCCTGTGACACTAGTTACAGATTCCGATGCTTCACTTCAGGTTTACTGTATACCTTGGACTATCTTATTGACGATGAAACACAGAAATTGCATCGCAATTAAATACAAAAGGCACAATGCCGACTCAAGTACATGAAGACCGACTCTTCCTACTGACTATGATTTGAACCATTCCTGTGACACTAGTTATAGATTCCGATGCTTCACTTTAGGTTTACTGTATCCCTTGGACCTTATTATTGACGATGAAACACAGAAATTGCATCGGAATTAAATACAAAATGCACAATGCCGACTTAAGTATAAGAAGACTGACTCTTCCTACTGTCTATGTTTTGATCCATTTCTGTGACACTAGTTATAGAGTCCGATGCTTCACTTCAGGTTTACTGTATCCCTTGGACCTTCTTATTGACGATGAATCACAGAAATTGCATCGGAATTAAATACAAAATGCACAATGCCGACTAAAGTACAAGAAGACTGACTCTTCTTACTGTCTATATTTTGAACCATTACTGTGACTCTAGTTATAGATTCCGATGTTTCACTCCAGATTTACTGTATCCCCTGGACCTTCTTATAGACGATCAAACACAGAAATTGCATCGGAATTAAATACAAAATACACAATGCCGACTTAAGGACAAGAAGACTGCCTTATCTTACTGTCTATGTTTGACCCATTCCTGTGACACTAGTTATAGATTCCGATGCTTCACTTCAGGTTTACTGTATCCCTCTGACCTTCTTATTGACGGTGAAGCACAGAAATTGCATCGGAATTAAATACGAAAACCACAATGCCCAATTAAGTACAAGAAGACTGACTCTTCTTACTGACTATGCTCTGAATCATTTCTGTGACACTAGTTATAGATTCCGATACTTCACTTCGGGTTTACTGTATCCCTCTAACCTTCTTATTGACGATGAAACACACAAATTGCAGCGGAATTAAATATAAAAGGCACAATGCCGATTTAAGGATAAGAAGACTGACTCTTCTTACTGACTTTGTTTTGACCCATTAGTGTGACACTAGTTATAGATTCCGATGCTTCACTTCCGGTTTACTGTATCGCTTGGACCTTCTTATTGACGATGAAACACAGATATTGCATCGGAATTAAATACAAAAGGCACAATGCCGACTTAAGTACATGAAGACCGACTCTTCTTATTGACAATGATTTGAACCATTCCTGAGACACTAGTTATAGATTCCGATGCTTCACTTCAGGTATACTGTATCCCTTGGACATTCTTATTGACGATGAAACACAGAAATTGCATCGGAATTAAATATAAAAGGCACAATGCCGACTTAAGGATAAGTAGACTAACTCTTCTTACTGACTTTGCTTTGAACCATTAGTGTGACACTAGTTATAGATTCCGATGCTTTACTTCCGGTTTACTGTATCGCTTGGACCTTCTTATTGACGATGAAACACAGAAATTGCATCGGAATTAATTACAAAAGGCACAATGCCGATTTAAGTACATGAAGACCGACTCTTCTTACTGACTATGATTTGAACCATTCCTGTGACACTAGTTATAGATTCCGATGCTTCACTTCAGGTTTACTGTATCCCTCTGATATTGTTATTGGCGATGAATCACAGAAATTGCATCGGAATTCAATACGAAAGGCACAATGCCGAATTAAGTACAAGAAGATTGACTCTTCTTCCTGACTATGTTTTGAACCATTCCTGTGACACTAGTTATAGATTCCGAAGCTTTACTTCAGGTTTACTGTTTCGGTTGGACCTTCTTATTGACGATGAAACACAGAAATTGCATCGGAATTAAATACAAAAGGCACAATGCCGACTTAAGTGTAAGAAGACAGACTCTTCCTACTGTCTATGTTTTGATCCATTTCTGTGACACTAGTTATAGAGTCCGACGCTTCACTTCAGTTTTACTGTATCCCTTGGACCTTCGTATTGACGATGAATCACAGAAATTGCATCGGAATTAAATACAAAAGGCACACTGCCGACTTAAGTACAAGAAGACTGACTCTTTTTACTGTCTATATTTTGAACCATTCCAGTGACACTAGTTATAGATTCCGATGCATCGCTTCAGGTTTACTGTATCCCTGTGACCTTCTTATTGACGGTGAAGCGCAGAAATTGCATCGGAATTAAATACGAAAGGCACAATGCCCAATTAAGTACAAGAAGACTGACTCTTCTTTCTGACTATGTTTTGAACCATTCCTGTGACACTAGTTATAGATTCCGATGCTTCACTTCAGCTTTACTGTATCCCTCTGACCTTCTTATTGACGATGAAAGACAGAAATTGCATCAGTATTAAATAGAAAAGGCACAATGCCGACTGAAGTACAAGAAGACTGACTCTTCTTATTGTCTATGCCTTGAACCAATCCTGTGACACTAGTTGTAGATTCAGATGCTTCACTTCAGGTTTACTGTATCCCTTGGACCTTCTTATTGACGATGAAACACTGAAACTGCATCGGAATTAAATACAAAAGGCACAATGCCGACTTAAGTACAAGAAGACTGACTCTTCTTACTGTCTATGTTTTGAACCATTCCTGTGACACTAGTTATAGTTTCCGATGCTCACTTCAGGTTTACTGTTTCCCTTGTACTTTCTTATTGACGATGAAACACAGAAATTGCATCGGAATTAAATACAAAAGGCACAATGCCGACTTAAGTACATGAAGACCGACTATTTTTATTGACAATGATTTGAACCATTCCTGTGACACTAGTTACAGTTTCCGATGTTTCACTGGAGGTTTACACTATCCCTTGGACCTTCTTATTGACGATGAAACACAGAAATTTCATCGGAATCAAATACAAAAGGCACAATGCCGACTTAAGTACAAGTAGACTGTCTCTTCTTACTGACTATGCTTTGAACCATTCCTGTGACACTAGTTATGGATTTCGAAGCTTCACATCAGGTTTACTGTATCCCTGTGACCCTCTTATTGACGAAGAAACACAGAAATTGCATCGGAATTAAATACAAAAGGCCCAATGGCGACTTAAGTACAAGAAGGCTGACTCTTCCTACTGTCTATGTTTTGAACCATTCCTGTGACACTAGTTTTAGATTCCGATGCTTCACTTCAGGTTTACTGTATCCCTCTGACCTTCTTATTGACGATGAAACACAGAAATTGCATCGGAATTAAATACGACAGGCACAATGCCCAATTAAGTTCAAGATGACTTACTCTTCTTACTGACTATGCTTTGAACCATTTCTGTGACACTAGTTATACATTCCGATACTTCACTTCGGGTTTACTGTATCCCTCTAACCTTCTTATTGACGATGAAACACACAAATTGCATCGGAATTAAATATAAAAGGCACAATGCCGATTTAAGGATAAGAAGACTGACTCTTCTTACTGACTTTGTTTTGACCCATTAGTGTGACACTAGTTATAGATTCGGATGCTTCACTTCCGGTTTACTGTATCGCTTGGACCTTCTTATTGACGTTGAAACACAGAAATTGCATCGGAATTAAATACAAAAGGCACAATGCCGACTTAAGTACATGAAGACCGACTCTTCTTATTGACAACGATTTGAACCATTCCTGTGACACTAGTTATAGATTCCGATGCTTCACTTCAGGTATACTGTATCCCTTGGACCTTCTTATTGACGATGAAACACAGAAATTGCATCAGAATTTAATACAAAAGGCACAATGCCGATTTAAGTACATGAAGACCGACTCTTCCTACTGACTATGATTTGAACCATTCCTGTGACACTAGTTATAGATTCCGATGCTTCACTTCAGGTTTACTCTATCCCTCTGACATTGTTATTGGCGGTGAATCACAGAAATTGCATCGGAATTCAATACGAAAGGCACAATGCCGAATTAAGTACAAGAAGATTGACTCTTCTTCCTGACTATGTTTTGAACCATTCCTGTGACACTAGTTATAGATTCCGATGCTTCACTTCAGGTTTACTGTATCCCTCTGACCTTCTTATTGACGACGAATCACAGAAATTGCATTGGTATTAAATAGAAAAGGCATAATAATAACTTAAGTTCAAGAAGACTGACTCTTCTTACTGTCTATGTTTTGAACCTATCCTGTGACACTAGTTGTAGATTCCGATGCTTCACTTCAGGTTTACTGTATCCCTTGGACCTTCTTATTGACGATGAAACACAGAAATTGCGTCGGAATTAAATACAAAAGGCACAATGCCGACATAAGTACATGAAGACCGACTCTTCTTATTGACAATGATTTGAACCATTCCTGTGACACTAGTTATAGATTCCGATGCTTCACTTAAGGTTTACAGTATCCCTTGGACATTCTTATTGACGATGAAACACAGAAATTGAATCGGAATTAAATACAAAAGGCACAATGCCGACTTAAGGACAAGAAGACTGACTCTTCTTACTGAATTTGATTTGAACCATTAGTGTGAAACTATTTGTTGATTCCGATGCTTCACTTCCGGTTTACTGTATCGCTTGCACCTTCTAATTGACGATGAAACACAGAAATTGCATCGGAATTAAATACAAAAGGCACAATAACGACTTAAGTACAAGAAGACTGACTCTTCTTACTGACTATGTTTTGAACCATTCCTGTGACACTAGTTATAGATTCCGATGCTTCACTTCAGGTTTACTGTATACCTTGGACTATCTTATTGACGATGAAACACAGAAATTGCATCGGAATTATATACAAAAGGCACAATGCTGACTTAAGTACAAGAAAATTGACTCTTCCTGCTGTCTATGATTTGAACCATTCCTGTGACACTAGTTATAGATTCCGATGCTTCACTTAAGGTTTACTGTATCCCTTGGACCTTCTAATTGACGATGAAACACAGAAATTGCATTGCAATTAAATACAAAAGGCACAATGCCGACTCAAGTACATGAAGACCGACTCTTCCTACTGACTATGATTTGAACCATTCCTGTGACACTAGTTATAGATTCCGATGCTTCACTTTAGGTTTACTGTATCCCTTGGACCTTCTTACTGACGATGAAACACAGAAATTGCATCGGAATTAAATACCAAAGGCACAATGCCGACTTAAGTATAAGAAGACTGACTCTTCCTACTGTCTATGTTTTGATCCATTTCTGTGACACTAGTTATAGAGTCCGATGCTTCACTTCAGGTTTACTGTATCCCTTGGACCTTCTTATTGACGATGAATCACAGAAATTGCATCGGAATTAAATACGACAGGCCCAATGCCCAATTAAGTTCAAGATGACTTACTCTTCTTACTGACTATGCTTTGAATCATTTCTGTGACACTAGTTATAGATTCCGATACTTCACTTCGGGTTTACTGTATCCCTCTAACCTTCTTATTGACGATGAAACACACAAATTGCATCGGAATTAAATATAAAAGGCACAATGCCGATTTAAGGATAAGAAGACTGACTCTTCTTACTGACTTTGCTTTGACCCATTAGTGTGACACTAGTTATAGATTCCGATGCTTCACTTCCGGTTTACTGTATCGCTTGGACCTTCTTATTGACGATGAAACACAGAAATTGCATCGGAATTAAATACATAAGGCACAATGCCGACTTAAGTACATGAAGACCGACTCTTCTTATTGACAACGATTTGAACCATTCCTGTGACACTAGTTATAGATTCCGATGCTTCACTTCAGGTATACTGTATCCCTTGGACCTTCTTATTGACGATGAAACACAGAAATTGCATCGGAATTTAATACAAAGGCCCAATGCCGATTTAAGTACATGAAGACCGACTCTTCCGACTGACTATGATTTGAACCATTCCTGTGACACTAGTTATAGATTCCGATGCTTCACTTCAGGTTTACTGTATCCCTCTGACATTGTTATTGGCGGTGAATCACAGAAATTGCATCGGAATTCAATACGAGAGGCACAATGCCGAATTAAGTACAAGAAGATTGACTCTTCTTCCTGACTATGTTTTGAACCATTCCTGTGACACTAGTTATAGATTCCGATGCTTCACTTCAGGTTCACTGTATCCCTCTGACCTTCATATTGACGACGAATCACAGAAATTGCATCGGTATTAAATAGAAAAGGCATAATAACAACTTAAGTTCAAGAAGACTGACTCTTCTTACTCTCTATGCTTTGAACCTATCCTGTGACACTAGTTGTAGATTCCGATGCTTCACTTCAGGTTTACTGTATCCCTTGGACCTTCTTATTGACGATGAAACACAGAAATTGCGTCGGAATTAAATACAAAAGGCACAATGCCGACATAAGTACATGAAGACCGACTCTTCTTATTGACAATGATTTGAACCATTCCTGCGACACTAGTTATAGATTCCGATGCTTCACTTATGGTTTACAGTATCCCTTGGACATTCTTATTGACGATGAAACACAGAAATTGAATCGGAATTAAATACAAAAGGCACAATGCCGACTTAAGGACAAGAAGACTGACTCTTCTTACTGAATTTGATTTAAACCATTAGTGTGAAACTATTTGTTGATTCCGATGCTTCACTTCCGGTTTACTGTATCGCTTGCACCTTCTAATTGACGATGAAACACAGAAATTGCATCGGAATTAAATACAAAAGGCACAATGACGACTTAAGTACAAGAAGACTGACTCTTCTTACTGACTATGTTTTGAACCATTCCTGTGACACTAGTTATAGATTCCGATGCTTCACTTCAGGTTTACTGTGTACCTTGGACTATCTTATTGACGATGAAACACAGAAATTGCATCGGAATTAAATACAAAAGGCACAATGCTGACTTAAGTACAAGAAAATTGACTCTTCCTGCTGTCTATGATTTGAACCATTCCTGTGACACTAGTTATAGATTCCGATGCTTCACTTAAGGTTTACTGTATCCCTTGGACCTTCTAATTGACGATGAAACACAGAAATTGCATCGCAATTAAATACAAAAGGCACAATGCCGACTCAAGTACATGAAGACCGACTCTTCCTACTGACTATGATTTGAACCATTCCTGTGACACTAGTTATAGATTCCGATGCTTCACTTTAGGTTTACTGTATCCCTTGGACCTTCTTATTGACGATGAAACACAGAAATTGCATCGGAATTAAATACAAAAGGCACAATGCCGACTTAAGTATAAGAAGACTGACTCTTCCTACTGTCTATGTTTTGATCCATTTCTTTGACACTAGTTATAGAGTCCGATGCTTCACTTCAGGTTTAGTGTATCCCTTGGACCTTCTTATTGACGATGAATCACAGAAATTGCATCGGAATTAAATACAAAATGCACAATGCCGACTTAAGTACAAGAAGACTGACTCTTCTTACTGTCTATATTTTGAACCATTACTGTGACTCTAGTTATAGATTCCGATGCTTCACTCCAGGTTTACTGTATCCCCTGGACCTTCTTATTGACGATGAAACACAGAAATTGCATCGGAATTAAATACAAAAGGCACAATGCCGACTTAAGGACAAGAAGACTGACTCTTCTTACTGTCTATGTTTGAACCATTCCTGTGACACTAGTTATAGATTCCAATGCTTCACTTCAGGTTTACTGTATCCCTGTGACCTTCTTATTGACGGTGAAGCGCAGAAATTGCATCGGAATTAAATACGAAAGGCACAATGCCCAATTAAGTACAAGAAGACTGACTCTTCTTTCTGACTATGTTTTGAACCATTCCTGTGACACTAGTTATAGATTCCGATGCTTCACTTCAGGTTTACTGTATCCCTCTGACCTTCTTATTGACGATGAAACACAGAAATTGCATCAGTATTAAATAGAAAAGGCACAATGCCGACTGAAGTACAAGAAGACTGACTCTTCTTATTGTCTATGCCTTGAACCAATCCTGTGACACTAGTTGTAGGTTCAGATGCTTCACTTCAGGTTTACTGTATCCATTGGACCTTCTTATTGACGAAGAAACACTGAAACTGCATCGGAATTAAATACAAAAGGCACAATGCCGACTTAAGTACAAGAAGACTGACTCTTCTTACTGGCTATGTTTTGAACCATTCCTGTGACACTAGTTATAGATTCCGATGCTCACTTCAGGTTTACTGTTTCCCTTGTACTTTCTTATTGACGATGAAACACAGAAATTGCATCGGAAATAAATACAAAAAGCACAATGCCGACTTAAGTACAAGAATACTGACTCATCTTACTGTCTATGTTTTGAACCGTCCCTGTGACACTAGTTATAAATTCCGATGCTTCACTCCAGGTTTACTGTATCCCTTGGACCATCTTATTGACGATGAAACACAGAAATTGCATCGGAATCAAATACAAAAGGCACAATGCCGACTTAAGTACAAGAAGACTGTCTCTTCTTACTGACTATGCTTTGAACCATTCCTGTGACACTAGTTATGGATTTCGAAGCTTCACATCAGGTTTACTGTATCCCTGTGACCTTCTTATTGACGAAGAAACACAGAAATTGCATCGGAATTAAATACAAAAGGCGCAATGGCGACTTAAGTACAAGAAGGCTGACTCTTCCTACTGTCTATGTTTTGAACCGTTCCTGTGACACTAGTTTTAGAATCCGATGCTTCACTTCAGGTTTACTGTATCCCTCTGACCTTCTTATTGACGATGAAACACAGAAATTGCATCGGAATTAAATACGACAGGCACAATGCCCACTTAAGTTCAAGATGACTTACTCTTCTTACTGACTATGCTTTGAATCATTTCTGGGACACTAGTTATAGATTCCGATACTTCACTTCGGGTTTACTGTATCCCTCTAACCTTCTTATTGACGATGAAACACACTAATTGCATCGGAATTAAATATAAAAGGCACAATGCCGATTTAAGGATAAGAAGACTGACTCTTCTCACTGACTATGTTTTGACCCATTAGTGTGACACTAGTTATAGATTCCGATGCTTCACTTAAGGCTTACAGTATCCCTTGGACATTCTTATTGACGATGAAACACAGAAATTGCATCGGAATTAAAAACAAAAGGCACAATGCCGATTTAAGGACAAGAAGACTGACTCTTCTTACTGAATTTGATTTGAACCATTAGTGTGAAACTATTTGTTGATTCCGATGCTTCACTTCCGGTTTACTGTATCGCTTGCACCTTCTAATTGACGATGAAACACAGAAATCGCATCGGAATTAAATACAAAAGGCACAATGACGACTTAAGTACAAGAAGACTGACTCTTCTGACTGACTATGTTTTGAACCATTCCTGTGACACTAGTTACAGATTCCGATGCTTCACTTCAGGTTTACTGTATACCTTGGACTATCTTATTGACGATGAAACACAGAAATTGCATCGGAATTAAATACAAAAGGCACAATGCTGACTTAAGTACAAGAAAATTGACTCTTCCTGCTGTCTATGATTTGAACCATTCCTGTGACACTAGTTATAGATTCCGATGCTTCACTTAAGGTTTACTGTCTCCCTTGGACCTTCTAATTGACGATGAAACACAGAAATTGCATCGCAATTAAATACAAAAGGCACAATGCCGACTCAAGTACATGAAGACCGACTCTTCCTACTGACTATGATTTGAACCATTCCTGTGACACTAGTTATAGATTCCGATGCTTCACTTTAGGTTTACTGTATCCCTTGGACCTTATTATTGACGATGAAACACAGAAATTGCATCGGAATTAAATACAAAAGGCACAATGCCGACTTAAGTATAAGAAGACTGACTCTTCCTACTGTCTATGTTTGATCCATTTCTGTGACACTAGTTATAGAGTCCGATGTTTCACTTCAGGTTTACTGTATCCCTCTGACCTTCTTATTGACGGTGAAGCACAGAAATTGCATCGGAATTAAATACGAAAACCACAAGGCCCAATTAAGTACAAGAAGACTGACTCTTCTTACTGACTATGCTTTGAATCATTTCGGTGACACTAGTTATAGATTCCGATACTTCACTTCGGGTTTACTGTATCCCTCTAACCTTCTTATTGACGATGAAACACACAAATTGCATCGGAATTAAATATAAAAGGCACAATGCCGATTTAAGGATAAGAAGACTGACTCTTCTTACTGACTTTGTTTTGACCCATTCCTGTGACACTAGTTATAGATTCCGATGCTTCACTTCAGGTTCACTGTATCCCTCTGACCTTCATATTGACGACGAATCACAGAAATTGCATCGGTATTAAATAGAAAAGGCATAATAACAACTTAAGTTCAAGAAGACTGACTCTTCTTACTGTCTATGTTTTGAACCTATCCTGTGACACTAGTTGTAGATTCCGATGCTTCACTTCAGGTTTACTGTATCCCTTGGACCTTCTTATTGACGATGAAACACAGAAATTGCGTCGGAATTAAATACAAAAGGCACAATGCCGACTTAAGGATAAGAAGACTAACTCTTCTTACTGACTTTGTTTTGAACCATTAGTGTGACACTAGTTATAGATTCCGATGCTTCACTTCAGGTGTACTGTATCCCTCTGACATCGTTATTGGCGATGAATCACAGAAATTGCATCGGAATTCAATACGAAAGGCACAATGCCGAATTAAGTACAAGAAGATTGACTCTTCTTCCTGACTATGTTTTGAACCATTCCTGTGACACTAGTTATAGATTCCGATGCTTCACTTCAGGTTCACTGTATCCCTCTGACCTTCTTATTGACGACGAATCACAGAAATTGCATCGGTATTAAATAGAAAAGGCATAATAACAACTTAAGTTCAAGAAGACTGACTCTTCTTAATGTCTATGTTTTGAACCTATCCTGTGACACTAGTTGTAGATTCCGATGCTTCACTTCAGGTTTACTGTATCCCTTGGACCTTCTTATTGACGATGAAACACAGAAATTGCGTCGGAATTAAATAAAAAAAGGCACAATGCCGACATAAGTACATGAAGACCGACTCTTCTTATTGACAATGATTTGAACCATTCCTGTGACACTAGTTATAGATTCCGATGCTTCACTTAAGGTTTACATTATCTCTTGGACATTCTTATAGACGATGAAACACAGAAATTGCATCGGAATTAAATACAAAAGGCACAATGCCGACTTAAGGACAAGAAGACTGACTCTTCTTACTGAATTTGATTTGAACCATTAGTGTGAAACAATTTGTTGATTCCGATGCTTCACTTCCGGTTTACTGTACCGCTTGCACCGTCTAATTGACGATGAAACAAAGAAATTGCATCGGAATTAAATACAAAAGGCACAATGACGACTTAAGTACAAGAAGACTGACTCTTCTTACTGACTATGTTTTGAACCATTGCTGTGACACTAGTTATATATTCCGATGCTTCACTTCAGGCTTACTGTATACCTTGGACTATCTTATTGACGATGAAACAGAGAAATTGCATCGGAATTAAATACAAAAGGCACAATGCTGACTTAAGTACAAGAAAATTGACTCTTCCTGCTGTCTATGAATCGAACCATTCCTGTGACACTAGTTATAGATTCCGATGCTTCACTTAAGGTTTACTGTATCCCTTGGACCTTCTAATTGACGATGAAACACAGAAATTGCATCGCAATTAAATACAAAAGGCACAATGCCGACTCAAGTACATGAAGACCGACTCTTCCTACTGACTATGATTTGAACCATTCCTGTGACACTAGTTATAGATTCCGATGCTTCACTTTAGGTTTACTGTATCCCTTGGACCTTCTTATTGACGATGAAACACAGAAATTGCATCGGAATTAAATACAAAAGGCACAATGCCGACTTAAGTATAAGAAGACTGACTCTTCCTACTGTCTATGTTTTGATCCATTTCTGTGACACTAGTTATAGAGTCCGATGCTTCAGTTCGGGTTTACTGTATCCCTTGGACCTTCTTATTGACTTTGAATCACAGAAATTGCATCGGAATTAAATACAAAATGCACAATGCCGACTTAAGTACAAGAAGACTGACTCTTCTTACTGTCTATATTTTGAACCATTACTGTGACTCTAGTTATAGATTCCGATGCTTCACTCCAGGTTTACTGTTTCCCCTGGACCTTCTTATAGACGAACAAACACAGAAATTGCATCGGAAATAAATACAAAATGCACAATGCCGACTTAAGGACAAGAAGACTGACTTTTCTTACTGTCTATGTTTGAACCATTCCTGTGACACTAGTTATAGATTCCGATGCATCGCTTCAGGTTTACTGTATCCGTTGGACCTTCTTATTGACGATGCAACACAGAAAATGCATCGGAATTAAATTCAAAAGGCACAATGCCGACTTAAGTGCAAGAAGACTGACTCTTCTTACTGACTATGTTTTAAACCATTCCTGTGACACTAGTTATAGATTCCGATGCTTCACGTCCGGTTTACTGCTTCCCTTGGACCTTCTTATTGACGATGAAACACAGAAATTGCATCGGAATTAAATACAATAGGCACAATGCCGACTTAAGGACAAGAAGACTGACTCTTCTTACTGTCTATGTTTGAACCATTCCTGTGACACTAGTTATAGATTCCAATGCTTCACTTCAGGTTTACTGTATCCCTGTGACCTTCTTATTGACGGTGAAGCGCAGAAATTGCATCGGAATTAAATACGAAAGGCACAATGCCCAATTAAGTACAAGAAGACTGACTCTTCTTTCTGACTATGTTTTGAACCATTCCTGTGACACTAGTTATAGATTCCGATGCTTCACTTCAGGTTTACTGTATCCCTCTGACCTTCTTGTTGACGATGAAACACAGAAATTGCATCAGTATTAAATAGAAAAGGCACAATGCCGACTGAAGTACAAGAAGACTGACTCTTCTTATTGTCTATGCCTTGAACCAATCCAGTGACACTAGTTGTAGATTCAGATGCTTCACTTCAGGTTTTCTGTATCCCTTGGACCTTCTTATTGACGATGAAACACTGAAACTGCATCGGAATTAAATACAAAAGGCACAATGCCGACTTAAGTACAAGAAGACTGACTCTTCTTACTGTCTAAGTTTTGAACCATTCCTGTGACACTAGTTATAGATTCCGATGCTTCACACCAGGTTTACTGTATCCCTTGGACAATCTTATTGACGATGAAACACACAAATTGCATCGGAATTAAATATAAAAGGCACAATGCCGATTTAAGGATAAGAAGACTGACTCTTCTTACTGACTTTGTTTTGACCCATTAGTGTGACACTAGTTATAGATTCCGATGCTTCACTTCCGGTTTACTGTATCGCTTGGACCTTCGTATTGACGATGAAACACAGAAATTGCATCGGAATTAAATACAAAAGGCACAATGCCGACTTAAGTACATGAAGACCGACTCTTCTTATTGACAATGATTTGAACCATTCCTGTGACACTAGTTATAGATTCCGATGCTTCACTTCCGGTTTACTGTATCGCTTGCACCTTCTAATTGACGATGAAACACAGAAATCGCATCGGAATTAAATACAAAAGGCACAATGACGACTTAAGTACAAGAAGACTGACTCTTCTTACTGACTATGATTTGAACCATTCCTGTGACACTAGTTACAGATTCCGATGCTTCACTTCAGGTTTACTGTATACCTTGGACTATCTTATTGACGATGAAACACAGAAATTGCATCGCAATTAAATACAAAAGGCACAATGCCGACTCAAGTACATGAAGACCGACTCTTCCTACTGACTATGATTTGAACCATTCCTGTGACACTAGTTATAGATTCCGATGCTTCACTTTAGGTTTACTGTATCCCTTGGACCTTATTATTGACGATGAAACACAGAAATTGCATCGGAATTAAATACAAAATGCACAATGCCGACTTAAGTATAAGAAGACTGACTCTTCCTACTGTCTATGTTTTGATCCATTTCTGTGACACTAGTTATAGAGTCCGATGCTTCACTTCAGGTTTACTGTATCCCTTGGACCTTCTTATTGACGATGAATCACAGAAATTGCATCGGAATTAAATACAAAATGCACAATGCCGACTAAAGTACAAGAAGACTGACTCTTCTTACTGTCTATATTTTGAACCGTTACTGTGACTCTAGTTATAGATTCCGATGTTTCACTCCAGATTTACTGTATCCCCTGGACCTTCTTATAGACGATCAAACACAGAAATTGCATCGGAATTAAATACAAAATACACAATGCCGACTTAAGGACAAGAAGACTGCCTTATCTTACTGTCTATGTTTGACCCATTCCTGTGACACTAGTTATAGATTCCGATGCTTCACTTCAGGTTTACTGTATCCCTCTGACCTTCTTATTGACGGTGAAGCACAGAAATTGCATCGGAATTAAATACGAAAACCACAATGCCCAATTAAGTACAAGAAGACTGACTCTTCTTACTGACTATGCTCTGAATCATTTCTGTGACACTAGTTATAGATTCCGATACTTCACTTCGGGTTTACTGTATCCCTCTAACCTTCTTATTGACGATGAAACACACAAATTGCAGCGGAATTAAATATAAAAGGCACAATGCCGATTTAAGGATAAGAAGACTGACTCTTCTTACTGACTTTGTTTTGACCCATTAGTGTGACACTAGTTATAGATTCCGATGCTTCACTTCCGGTTTACTGTATCGCTTGGACCTTCTTATTGACGATGAAACACAGATATTGCATCGGAATTAAATACAAAAGGCACAATGCCGACTTAAGTACATGAAGACCGACTCTTCTTATTGACAATGATTTGAACCATTCCTGAGACACTAGTTATAGATTCCGATGCTTCACTTCAGGTATACTGTATCCCTTGGACATTCTTATTGACGATGAAACACAGAAATTGCATCGGAATTAAATATAAAAGGCACAATGCCGACTTAAGGATAAGTAGACTAACTCTTCTTACTGACTTTGTTTTGAACCATTAGTGTGACACTAGTTATAGATTCCGATGCTTTACTTCCGGTTTACTGTATCGCTTGGACCTTCTTATTGACGATGAAACACAGAAATTGCATCGGAATTAATTACAAAAGGCACAATGCCGATTTAAGTACATGAAGACCGACTCTTCTTACTGACTATGATTTGAACCATTCCTGTGACACTAGTTATAGATTCCGATGCTTCACTTCAGGTTTACTGTATCCCTCTGATATTGTTATTGGCGATGAATCACAGAAATTGCATCGGAATTCAATACGAAAGGCACAATGCCGAATTAAGGACAAGAAGATTGACTCTTCTTCCTGACTATGTTTTGAACCATTCCTGTGACACTAGTTATAGATTCCGATGCTTCACTTCAGGTTCACTGTATCCCTCTGACCTTCTTATTGACGACGAATCACAGAAATTGCATCGGTATTAAATAGAAAAGGCATAATAACAACTTAAGTTCAAGAAGACTGACTCTTCTTAATGTCTATGTTTTGAACCTATCCTATGACACTAGTTGTAGATTCCGATGCTTCACTTCAGGTTTACTGTATCCCTTGGACCTTCTTATTGACGATGAAACACAGAAATTGCGTCGGAATTAAATACAAAAGGCACAATGCCGACATAAGTACATGAAGACTGACTCTTCTTACTGACTATGTTTTGAACCATTCCTGTGACACTAGTTATATATTCCGATGCTTCACTTCAGGTTTACTGTATACCTTGGACTATCTTATTGACGATGAAACACAGAAATTGCATCGGAATTAAATACAAAGGGCACAATGACGACTTAAGTAGAAGAAGACTGACTCTTCTTACTGACTATGTTTTGAACCATTCCTGTGACACTAGTTATATATTCCGATGCTTCACTTCAGGTTTACTGTATACCTTGGACTATCTTATTGACGATGAAACACAGAAATTGCATCGGAATTAAATACAAAAGGCACAATGCTGACTTAAGTACAAGAAAATTGACTCTTCCTGCTGTCTATGATTCGAACCATTCCTGTGACACTAGTTATAGATTCCGATGCTTCACTTAAGGTTTACTGTATCCCTTGGACCTTCTAATTGACGATGAAACACAGAAATTGCATCGCAATTAAATACAAAAGGCACAATGCCGACTCAAGTACATGAAGACCGACTCTTCCTACTGACTATGATTTGAACCAATTCTGTGACACTAGTTATAGATTCCGATGCTTCACTTTAGGTTTACTGTATCCCTTGGACCTTCTTATTGACGATGAAACACAGAAATTGCATCGGAATTAAATACAAAAGGCACAATGCCGACTTAAGTATAAGAAGACTGACTCTTCCTACTGTCTATGTTTTGATCCATTTCTGTGACACTAGTTATAGAGTCCGATGCTTCACTTCGGGTTTACTGTATCCCATGGACCTTCTAATTGACTTTGAATCACAGAAATTGCATCGGAATTAAATACAAAATGCACAATGCCGACTTAAGTACAAGAAGACTGACTCTTCTTACTGTCTATATTTTGAACCATTACTGTGACTCTAGTTATAGATTCCGATGCTTCACTCCAGGTTTACTGTATCCCTTGGACCTTCTTATTGACGATGCAACACAGAAAATGCATCGGAATTAAATTCAAAAGGCACAATGCCGACTTAAGTGCAAGAAGACTGACTCTTCTTACTGACTACGTTTAAACCATTCCTGTGACACTAGTTATAGATTCCAATGCTTCACTTCAGGTTTACTGTATCCCTGTGACCTTCTTATTGACGGTGAAGCGCAGAAATTGCATCGGAATTAAATACGAAAGGCACAATGCCCAATTAAGTACAAGAAGACTGACTCTTCTTTCTGACTATGTTTTGAACCATTCCTGTGACACTAGTTATAGATTCCGATGCTTCACTTCAGGTTTACTGTATCCCTCTGACCTTCTTATTGACGATGAAACACAGAAATTGCATCAGTATTAAATAGAAAAGGCACAATGCCGACTGAAGTACAAGAAGACTGACTCTTCTTATTGTCTATGCCTTGAACCAATCCAGTGACACTAGTTGTAGATTCAGATGCTTCACTTCAGGTTTACTGTATCCCTTGGACCTTTTAATTGACGATGAAACACAGAAATTGCATCGCAATTAAATACAAAAGGCACAATGCCGACTCAAGTACATGAAGACCGACTATTCCTACTGACTATGATTTGAACCATTCCTGTGACACTAGTTACAGATTCCGATGCTTCACTTTAGGTTTACTGTATCCCTTGGACCTTCTTATTGACGATGAAACACAGAAATTGCATCGGAATTAAATACAAAATGCACAATGCCGACTTAAGTATAAGAAGACTGACTCTTCCTACTGTCTATGTTTTGATCCATTTCTGTGACACTAGTTATAGAGTCCGATGCTTCACTTCAGGTTTACTGTATCCCTTGGACCTTCTTATTGACTTTGAATCACAGAAATTGCATCGGAATTAAATACAAAATGCACAATGCCGACTTAGGTACAAGAAGACTGACTCTTCTTACTGTCTATATTTTGAACCATTACTGTGACTCTAGTTATAGATTCCGATGCTTCACTCCAGGTTTACTGTATCCCTTGGACCTTCTTATTGACGATGCAACACAGAAAATGCATCGGAATTAAATTCAAAAGGCACAATGCCGACTTAAGTGCAAGAAGACTGACTCTTCTTACTGACTATGTTTTAAACCATTCCTGTGACACTAGTTATAGATTCCGATGCTTCACGTCCGGTTTACTGTATCATTTGGACCTTCTTATTGACGATGAAACACAGAAATCGCATCGGAATTAAATACAAAAGGCACAATGACGACTTAAGTACAAGAAGACTGACTCTTCTTACTGACTATGATTTGAACCATTCCTGTGACACTAGTTACAGATTCCGATGCTTCACTTCAGGTTTACTGTATACCTTGGACTATCTTATTGACGATGAAACACAGAAATTGATCGCAATTAAATACAAAAGGCACAATGCCGACTCAAGTACATGAAGACCGACTCTTCCTACTGACTATGATTTGAACCATTCCTGTGACACTAGTTATAGATTCCGATGCTTCACTTTAGGTTTACTGTATCCCTTGGACCTTATTATTGACGATGAAACACAGAAATTGCATCGGAATTAAATACAAAATGCACAATGCCGACTTAAGTATAAGAAGACTGACTCTTCCTACTGTCTATGTTTTGATCCATTTCTGTGACACTAGTTATAGAGTCCGATGCTTCACTTCAGGTTTACTGTATCCCTTGGACCTTCTTATTGACGATGAATCACAGAAATTGCATCGGAATTAAATACAAAATGCACAATGCCGACTAAAGTACAAGAAGACTGACTCTTCTTACTGTCTATATTTTGAACCATTACTGTGACTCTAGTTATAGATTCCGATGTTTCACTCCAGATTTACTGTATCCCCTGGACCTTCTTATAGACGATCAAACACAGAAATTGCATCGGAATTAAATACAAAATACACAATGCCGACTTAAGGACAAGAAGACTGCCTTATCTTACTGTCTATGTTTGACCCATTCCTGTGACACTAGTTATAGATTCCGATGCTTCACTTCAGGTTTACTGTATCCCTCTGACCTTCTTATTGACGGTGAAGCACAGAAATTGCATCGGAATTAAATACGAAAACCACAATGCCCAATTAAGTACAAGAAGACTGACTCTTCTTACTGACTATGCTCTGAATCATTTCTGTGACACTAGTTATAGATTCCGATACTTCACTTCGGGTTTACTGTATCCCTCTAACCTTCTTATTGACGATGAAACACACAAATTGCAGCGGAATTAAATATAAAAGGCACAATGCCGATTTAAGGATAAGAAGACTGACTCTTCTTACTGACTTTGTTTTGACCCATTAGTGTGACACTAGTTATAGATTCCGATGCTTCACTTCCGGTTTACTGTATCGCTTGGACCTTCTTATTGACGATGAAACACAGATATTGCATCGGAATTAAATACAAAAGGCACAATGCCGACTTAAGTACATGAAGACCGACTCTTCTTATTGACAATGATTTGAACCATTCCTGAGACACTAGTTATAGATTCCGATGCTTCACTTCAGGTATACTGTATCCCTTGGACATTCTTATTGACGATGAAACACAGAAATTGCATCGGAATTAAATATAAAAGGCACAATGCCGACTTAAGGATAAGTAGACTAACTCTTCTTACTGACTTTGTTTTGAACCATTAGTGTGACACTAGTTATAGATTCCGATGCTTTACTTCCGGTTTACTGTATCGCTTGGACCTTCTTATTGACGATGAAACACAGAAATTGCATCGGAATTAATTACAAAAGGCACAATGCCGATTTAAGTACATGAAGACCGACTCTTCTTACTGACTATGATTTGAACCATTCCTGTGACACTAGTTATAGATTCCGATGCTTCACTTCAGGTTTACTGTATCCCTCTGATATTGTTATTGGCGATGAATCACAGAAATTGCATCGGAATTCAATACGAAAGGCACAATGCCGAATTAAGTACAAGAAGATTGACTCTTCTTCCTGACTATGTTTTGAACCATTCCTGTGACACTAGTTATAGATTCCGATGCTTCACTTCAGGTTCACTGTATCCCTCTGACCTTCTTATTGACGACGAATCACAGAAATTGCATCGGTATTAAATAGAAAAGGCATAATAACAACTTAAGTTCAAGAAGACTGACTCTTCTTAATGTCTATGTTTTGAACCTATCCTATGACACTAGTTGTAGATTCCGATGCTTCACTTCAGGTTTACTGTATCCCTTGGACCTTCTTATTGACGATGAAACACAGAAATTGCGTCGGAATTAAATACAAAAGGCACAATGCCGACATAAGTACATGAAGACTGACTCTTCTTACTGACTATGTTTTGAACCATTCCTGTGACACTAGTTATATATTCCGATGCTTCACTTCAGGTTTACTGTATACCTTGGACTATCTTATTGACGATGAAACACAGAAATTGCATCGGAATTAAATACAAAGGGCACAATGACGACTTAAGTACAAGAAGACTGACTCTTCTTACTGACTATGTTTTGAACCATTCCTGTGACACTAGTTATATATTCCGATGCTTCACTTCAGGTTTACTGTATACCTTGGACTATCTTATTGACGATGAAACACAGAAATTGCATCGGAATTAAATACAAAAGGCACAATGCTGACTTAAGTACAAGAAAATTGACTCTTCCTGCTGTCTATGATTCGAACCATTCCTGTGACACTAGTTATAGATTCCGATGCTTCACTTAAGGTTTACTGTATCCCTTGGACCTTCTAATTGACGATGAAACACAGAAATTGCATCGCAATTAAATACAAAAGGCACAATGCCGACTCAAGTACATGAAGACCGACTCTTCCTACTGACTATGATTTGAACCAATTCTGTGACACTAGTTATAGATTCCGATGCTTCACTTTAGGTTTACTGTATCCCTTGGACCTTCTTATTGACGATGAAACACAGAAATTGCATCGGAATTAAATACAAAATGCACAATGCCGACTTAAGTATAAGAAGACTGACTCTTCCTACTGTCTATGTTTTGATCCATTTCTGTGACACTAGTTATAGAGTCCGATGCTTCACTTCAGGTTTACTGTATCCCTTGGACCTTCTTATTGACTTTGAATCACAGAAATTGCATCGGAATTAAATACAAAATGCACAATGCCGACTTAGGTACAAGAAGACTGACTCTTCTTACTGTCTATATTTTGAACCATTACTGTGACTCTAGTTATAGATTCCGATGCTTCACTCCAGGTTTACTGTATCCCTTGGACCTTCTTATTGACGATGCAACACAGAAAATGCATCGGAATTAAATTCAAAAGGCACAATGCCGACTTAAGTGCAAGAAGACTGACTCTTCTTACTGACTGTGTTTTAAACCATTCCTGTGACACTAGTTATAGATTCCGATGCTTCACGTCCGGTTTACTGTATCATTTGGACCTTCTTATTGACGATGAAACACACAAATTGCATCGGAATTAAATACAATAGGCACAATGCCGACTTAAGGACAAGAAGACTGACTCTTCTTACTGTCTATGTTTGAACCATTCCTGTGACACTAGTTATAGATTCCAATGCTTCACTTCAGGTTTACTGTGTCTCTCTGACCTTCTTATTGACGATGAAAGACAGAAATTGCATCAGTATTAAATAGAAAAGGCACAATGCCGACTGAAGTACAAGAAGACTGACTCTTCTTATTGTCTATGCCTTGAACCAATCCAGTGACACTAGTTGTAGATTCAGATGCTTCACTTCAGGTTTACTGTATCCCTTGGACCTTCTTATTGACGATGAAACACTGAAACTGCATCGGAATTATATACAAAAGGCACAATGCCGACTTAAGTACAAGAAGACTGACTCTTCTTACTGTCTATGTTTTGAACCATTCCTGTGACACTAGTTATAGATTCCGATGCTCACTTCAGGTTTACTGTTTCCCTTGTACTTTCTTATTGACGATGAAACACAGAAATTGCATCGGAATTAAATACAAAAGGCACAATGCCGACTTAAGTACAAGAAGACCGACTATTTTTATTGACAATGATTTGAACCATTCCTGTGACACTAGTTATAGATTCCGATGTTTCACTGGAGGTTTACAGTATCCCTTGGACCTTCTTATTGACGATGAAACACAGAAATTGCATCGGAAATAAATACAAAAAGCACAATGCCGACTTAAGTACAAGAATACTGACTCATCTTACTGTCTATGTTTTGAACCGTCCCTGTGACACTAGTTATAGATTCCGATGCTTCACTCCAGGTTTACTGTATCCCTTGGACCATCTTATTGACGATGAAACACAGAAATTGCATCGGAATCAAATACAAAAGGCACAATGCCGACTTAAGTACAAGAAGACTGTCTCTTCTTACTGACTATGTTTTGAACCATTCCTGTGACACTAGTTATGGATTTCGAAGCTTCACATCAGGTTTACTGTATCCCTGTGACCTTCTTATTGACGAAGTAACACAGAAATTGCATCGGAATTAAATACAAAAGGCGCAATGGCGACTTAAGTACAAGTAGGCTGACTCTTCCTACTGTCTATGTTTTGAACCATTCCTGTGACACTAGTTTTAGATTCCGATGCTTCACTTCAGGTTTACCGTATCCCTCTGACCTTCTTATTGACGATGAAACACAGAAATTGCATCGGAATTAAATACGACAGGCACAATTCCCAATTAAGTTCAAGATGACTTACTCTTCTTACTGACAATGCTTTGAATCATTTCTGTGACACTAGTTATAGATTCCGATACTTCACTTCGGGTTTACTGTATCCCTCTAACCTTCGTATTGACGATGAAACACACAAATTGCATCGGAATTAAATATAAAAGGCACAATGCCGATTTAAGGATAAGAAGACTGACTCTTCTTACTGACTTTGTTTTGACCCATTAGTGTGACACTAGTTATAGATTCCGATGCTACACTTCCGGTTTACTGTATCGCTTGGACCTTCTTATTGACGATGAAACACAGAATTAGCATCGGAATTAAATACAAAAGGCACAATGCCGACTTAAGTACATGAGGACCGACTCTTCTTATTGACAATGATTTGAACCATACCTGTGACACTAGTTATAGATTCCGATGCTTCACTTCAGGTATACTGTATCCCTTGGACATTCTTATTGACGATGAAACACAGAAATTGCATCGGAATTAAATATAAAAGGCACAATGCCGACTTAAGGATAAGAAGACTAACTCTTCTTACTGACTTTGTTTTGAACCATTAGTGTGACACTAGTTATAGATTCCGATGCTTTACTTCCGGTTTACTGTATCGCTTGGACCTTCTTATTGACGATGAAACACAGAAATTGCATCGGAATTAAATACAAAAGGCACAATGCCAATTTAAGTACATGAAGACCGACTCTTCCTACTGACTATGATTTGAACCATTCCTGTGACACTAGTTATAGATTCCGATGCTTCACTTCAGGTTTTCTGTATCCCTTTGACATTGTTATTCTCGGTGATTCACAGAAATTGCATCGGAATTCAATACGAAAGGCACAATGCCGAATTAAGTACAAGAAGATTGACTCTTCTTCCTGACTATGTTTTGAACCATTCCTGTGTCACTAGTTATATTTTCCGATGCTTCACTTCAGGTTCACTGTATCCCTCTGACCTTCTTATTGACGACGAATCACAGAAATTGCATCGGTATTAAATAGAAAAGGCATAATAACAACTTAAGTTCAAGAAGACTGACTCTTCTTACTGTCTATGTTTTGAACCTATCCTGTGACACTAGTTGTAGATTCCGATGCTTCAGTTCAGGTTTACTGTATCCCTTGGACCTTCTTATTGACGATGAAACACAGAAATTGCGTCGGAATTAAATACAAAAGGCACAATGCCGACATAAGTACATGAAGACCGACTCTTCTTATTGACAATGATTTGAACCATTCCTGTGACACTAGTTATAGATTCCGATGCTTCACTTAAGGTTTACAGTATCTCTTGGACATTGTTATTGATGATGAAACACAGAAATTGCATCGGAATTAAATACAAAAGGCACAATGCCGACTTAAGGACAAGAAGACTGACTCTTCTTACTGAATTTGATTTGAACCATTAGTGTGAAACTATTTGTTGATTCCGATGCTTCACTTCCGGTTTACTGTATCGCTTGCACCTTCTAATTGACGATGAAACACAGAAATTGCATCGGAATTAAATACAAAAGGCACAATGCCGACTTAAGTACAAGAAGACTGACTCTTCTTACTGTCTATGTTTTGAACCAATCCTGTGAAACTAGTTGTAGATTGAGATGCTTCACTTCAGTTTTACTGTATCCCTTGGACCTTCTTATTGACGATGAAACACAGAAATTGCATCGGAATTCAATACAAAAGGCACAATGCCGACTTAAGTACAAGAACACTGACTCTTCCTACTGTCTATGTTTTAAACCATTCCTGTGACACTAGTTATAGATTCCGATGCTTCACTTCAGGTTTACTGTATCCCTTGTACTTTCGTATTGACGATGAAACACAAAATTGCATCGGAATTAAATGCAAAAGGCACAATGCCGACTTAAGTACATGAAGACTGACTCTTCTTTCTGTCTATGTTTGAACCATTCCTGTGACACTAGTTATAGATTCCGATGCTTCACTTCAGGTTTACTGTATCCCTCTGACCTTCTTATTGAAGATGAAACACAGAAATTGCATCGGGATTAAATAGAAAAGGCACAATGCCGACCTAAGTACAAGAAGACTCACTCTTCTTACTGTCTATGTTTTGAACCAATCCTGTGACACTAGTTGTAGATTCCGATGCCTAACTTGAGGTTTACTGTATCCCTTGGACCTTCTTATTGACGTTGAAACACTAAAATTGCATCGGAATTAAAAACAAAAGGCACAATGCCGACTTAAGTACAAGAAAACTGACTCTTCCTACTGTCTATGTTTTGAACCATTCCTGTGACACTAGTTATATCTTCTGGTAAACCTTGCGGGATGTAAGGTCGTGGTCCATTAAACTCTTCAGCTCCTAACGTTTCGTCCAGTGCTTCGCTTGACATCTTCAGAGGGGTGTTTCACCTCCGGTGAGTCTTGCCGACTGACGGGTTGGACGTCTGAGAGCGACTTATGTATCGTAGGAAGTGGGCGTGACCAGAGTTACACGTGATATGCAGAGATAACCTTTGTCAGGGATAAAACTTAACTATCGATCGTAATCTTGCCACGGATAAAACTGTCTAGCAATTCTGTAGAGCTACTGTCCAAATATCACTAAGTTTCATGTTCTCTTCTTTCCGATTAAAATTATCTCTATGTTTATATATTTCAATTGCTTCTCTACAAAGCCGTGGGTAATAGTTCGTCGTCGTAGATAAAATTTTTGTTTCGGAAAACTTCACTTCATGATTTCCTGGCTGAAAAGCGTGTTCTGCTACAGCCGATTTATCTGTTTTTCCTAATCGGCAAAGACTTCTGTGTTCTTTTAACCGTGTATTTACGCTTCTTTTTGTTGTTCCAACATAAACTTTTCCACATGTACACGGAATTTTATATACGCCACTGGCTGATAGAGGAGCGCGTTTATCTTTTACAGACCGAAGAACATGACAAATTTTCTTCGTTGGTCTAAAAACAGGTCTAATATCATGTTTACTTAAAATCTTTCCAATCTGATCCGTTACTTTCTTTATAAAAGGGAGAGAGACTGTATTCTTCCATCGTTTTTCGGACTTGTCCTTAAGCTTTTTGTTGTTTGGGTGCAGAATTCTGCTTACTTCTTTCCTTGAGTAGTCATTTTTCTCAAAAGCGTGCTTCAGATGTTTTAATTCGTCGTCTAGATACTCCGGCGTGCAAATCCGTCTGGCTCTGTCAACGAGACTTGTAATCACACCTCTTTTTGTTTTGGATGGTGGTTAGAGTTTTTATGTAAGTATCTGTCTGTGTGCGTTATTTTTCTAAAAATCTGTTGTTTCAAGCTTCCATCCGTCTGTCTCATAACTAAAACATCCAAAAACGGCATTTTGTTATCATTTTCTCTCTCCATGGTAAACTGGATTCTTGGATTTATATTATTAAGGTACTCAAAAAATTTGCCTAAGGCTTCTCTACCATGTGGCCAGACCACAAATGTATCGTCTACATACCGATACCAGCGAGATGGTTTCTTATCTGCTTTTCCAAGGCTGACTGTTCGAATTTCTCCATGTAGAAATTAGCTACTGCAGGACCCAATGGGTTACCCATTGCTACGCCATTAAGTTGTTCGTAAAATTCATTATTCCACTGGAAATGACTGGAAGTGAGACAGTGTCTGAAAAGAGCAGTCAGATCTTCTGGAAAAATATCCGTTATAAAATCCATAACTTCATTAACTGGAATCATAGTAAATAAAGATACTACATCGAAACTTACTAAAATATCTTCAGGAGTCAGAATTAAACCTTCAATTTTCTCTATAAAATGACGTGAGTCCTTTATATGTGAGTCCGTTTTTCCTAAATATGGTTGTAAGCGAGTTGTTAGATATCTTGCTATTTCGTACGTAGAAGAATTGATAGCACTAACAGTCGGTCTCAGAGGAAGGTCCTTCTTATGTACCTTGTGTAGGCCATAGAGTCTAGGACACATAGCTTCAGTCTTCAATAAAGCTCTTTTTTCTTCTTTTTGAATAGAAGTGGCCGATTTTATCAAATTATTTGTTTTCCGTAGTATGCTGGCTGTAGGATCTTTCTTAAGTTTTTTGTATTCAAAAAGAAGAATAAAGAGCTTTATTGAAGACTGAAGCTATGTGTCCTAGACTCTATGGCCTACACAAGGTACATAAGAAGGACCTTCCTCTGAGACCGATTGTTAGTGCTATCAATTCTCCTACGTACGAAATAGCAAGATATCTAACAACTCGCTTACAACCATATTTAGGAAAAACGGACTCATATATAAAGGACTCACATCATTTTATAGAGAAAATTGAAGGTTTAATTCTGACTCCTGATGATATTTTAGTAAGTTTCGATGTAGTATCTTTATTTACTATGATTCCAGTTAATGAAGTTATGGATTTTATAACGGATATTTTTCCAGAAGATCTGACTGCTCTTTTCAGACACTGTCTCACGTCCAGTCATTTCCAGTGGAATAATGAATTTTACGAACAACTTAATGGCGTAGCAATGGGTAACCCATTGGGTCCTGCAGTAGCTAATTTCTACATGGAGAAATTCGAACAGTCAGCCTTGGAAAAAGCAGATAAGAAACCATCTCGCTGGTATCGGTATGTAGACGATACATTTGTGGTCTGGCCACATGGTAGAGAAGCCTTAGGCGAATTTTTTGAGTACCTTAATAATATAAATCCAAGAATCCAGTTTACCATGGAGAGAGAAAATGATAACAAAATGCCGTTTTTGGATGTTTTAGTTATGAGACAGACGGATGGAAGCTTGAAACAACAGATTTTTAGAAAAATAACGCACACAGACAGATACTTACATAAAAACTCTAACCACCATCCAAAACAAAACAGAGGTGTGATTACAAGTGTCGTTGACAGAGCCAGACGGATTTGCACGCCGGAGTGTCTAGACGACCAATTAAAACATCTGAAGCACGCTTTTGAGAAAAATGGCTACTCAAAGAAAGAAGTAAGCAGAATTCTGCACCCAAACAACAAAAAGCTTAAGGACAAGTCCGAAAAACGATGGAAGAATACAGTCTCTCTCCCTTTTATAAAGAAAGTAACGGATCAGATTGGAAAGATTTTAAGTAAACATGATATTAGACCTGTTTTTAGACCAACGAAGAAAATTTGTCATGTTCTTCGGTCTGTAAAAGATAACGCGCTCCTCTATCAGCCAGTGGCGTATATAAAATTCCGTGTACATGTGGAAAAGTTTATGTTGGAACAACAAAAAGAAGCGTAAATACACGGTTAAAAGAACACAGAAGTCTTTGCCGATTAGGAAAAACAGATAAATCGGCTGTAGCAGAACACGCTTTTCAGCCAGGAAATCATGAAGTGAAGTTTTCCGAAACAAAAATTTTATCTACGACGACGAACTATTACCCACGGCTTTGTAGAGAAGCAATTGAAATATATAAACATAGAGATAATTTTAATCGGAAAGAAGAGACCATGATACTTAGTGATATTTGGACGGTAGCACTACAGAATTGCTAGACAGTTTTATCCATGACAAGATTACGATCGATAGTTAAGTTTTATCTCTGACAAAGGTTATCTCTGCATATCACGTGTAACTCTGGTCACGCCCACTTTCTACGATACATAAGTGGCTCTCAGACGTCCGACCCGTCAGTCGGCAAGACTCACCGGAGGAGAAACACCCCTCTGAAGATGTCAAGCGAAGCACTGGACGAAACGTTAGGAGCTGAAGAGTTTCATGGACCACGACCTTACATCCCGCAAGGTTTACCAGAAGATATGTCATCCGGTCGTAAAAGCCTTCATACTATGAACACTAGTTATATATTCCGATGTTTCACTTCAGGTTTACTGTATCCCTTGTACTTCCTTATTGACGATGAAACACAGAAATTGCATCGGAATGAAATACAAAAGGCACAATGCCGACTTAAGTATATGAAGACCGACTCTTCTTATTGACAATGATTTGAACCATTCCTGTGACACTAGTTATAGATTCCGATGCTTCACTTGAGGTTTACAGTATCCCTTGGACCTTCTTATTGACGATGAAACACAGAAATTGCATCGGAAATAAATACTAAAAGCACAATGCCGACTGAAGTACAAGAATACTGACACATCTTACTGTCTATGTTTTGAACCGCCCTGTGACTCTAGTTATAGATTCCGAGGCTTCACTCCAGGTTTACTGTATCCCTTGGACCATCTTACTGACGATGAAACACAGAAATTGCATCGGAATTAAATACAACAGGCACAATGCCGACTTAAGTACAAGAAGACTGTCTCTTCTTACTGACTATGTTTTGACCCATTCCTATGACACTAGTTACAGATTCTGATGCTTCACTTCAGGTTTACTGTATCCCTGTGACCTTCTTATTGACGATGAAACACAGAAATTGCATCGGAATTAAATACAAAAGGCACAATGGCGACTTAAGTACAAGAAGCCTGGCTCTTCCTACTGTTTAAGTTTTGAACCATTCCTTTGACACTAGTTTTAGATTCCGATGCTTCACTTCAGGTTTACTGTATCCCTCTGACTTTCCTATTGACGATGAAACACAGAAATTGCATCGGAATTAAATACAAAAGGCACAATGCCTACTTAACTACAAGAAGACTGACTCTTCCTACTGTCTATGTTTTGAACCACTTCTGTGACACTAGTTATTGAGTCCGATGCTTCACTTCAGGTTTACTGTATCCCTTGGGCCTTCTTATTGACGATGAATCACAGAAATTGCATCGGAATTAAATACAAAAGGCACAATGCCGACTTAAATACAAGAAGACTGACTCTTCTTACTGTCTATATTTTGAACCATTCCAGTGACACTAGTTATAGATTCCGATGCTTCAGTTCAGGTTTACTGTATCCGTTGGACATTCTTATTGACGATGAAACACAGCAATTGCATCGGAATTAAATACAAAAGGCAAAATGCCGACTTAAGGACAAGAAGACTGACTCTTCTTACTGACTATGAATTGAACAATCCCTGTGACACTAGTTATATATTCCGATGCTTCAGTTCAGGTTTACTGTATCCGTTGGACATTCTTATTGACGATGAAGCACAGCAATTGCATCGGAATTAAATACAAAAGGCAAAATGCCGACTTAAGGACACGTAGACTGACTCTTCTTACTGACGTTGCTTTGAACCATTCCTGTGACACTAGTTATAGATTCCGATGCTTCACTCCAGGTTTATTGTATCCCTTGCACCTTGTTATTGACGATGAAACACAGAAATTGCATCGGAATTAAATAGAAAAGGCAAAATGCCGACTTAAGTACAATAAGACTGACTCTTCTTACTGACTATGTTTTGAACCATTCCAGTGAAACTAGTTATAGATTCCGATGCTTCACTTCAGCTTTACTGTATAACTTGGACCTTCTTACTGACGATGAAACACAGAAATTGCATCGGAATTAAATACAAAAGGCACAATGCCGACTTAAGTACAAGAGGACTGGTTCTTCCAACTGTCTATGTTTTGAACCATTCCTGTGACACTAGTTTTGGATTCCGATGCTGCACTTTAGGTTTACTGTATCCCTCTGACCTTCTTATTGACGATGAAAAACAGAAATTGCATCGGAATTAAATACAAAAGGCACAATGCCGACTTAAGTACAAGAAGACTGACTCTTCCTACTGTCTATGTTTTGCACAATTGCTGTGACACTAGTTATAGATTCCGATCGTTCACTTCAGGTTTACTGTATCCCTGTGACTTTCCTATTGACGATGAAACACAGAAATTGCATCGGAATTAAATACAAAAGGCACAATGCCTACTTAAGTACAAGAAGACTTACTCTTCTTACTGACTATGATTTAAACCATTCCTGTGACACTAGTTATAGATTGCGATGCTTCACTTCAGGTTTACAGTATCCCTCTGACCTTCTTATTGACGATGAAACACAGAAATTGCATCGGAAATAAATACAATATCCACAATGCCGATTTATGTACATGAAGACAGACTCTTCGTACTGTCTATGCTTCGAACCATTCCTCTGACACTAGTTATAGATTCCGATGCTTCAGTCCAAGTATACTGTATCCCTTGGAACTTCTTATTGACGATGAAACACAGAAATTGCATCGGAATTAAATACAAAAGGCACAATGCCGACTTAAGGACAAGAAGACTGACTCTTCTTACTGACTTTGCTTTGAACCATCCCTGTGACACTAGTTATAGATTCCGATGCTTCACTTCAGGTTTATTGTATCACTCTGACCTTCTTATTGACGATGAAACACAGAAATAGCATTGGAATTAAATACAAAAGGCACAATGTCGACTTAAGTACATGAAGTCTGACTCTTCTTACCGTCTATGTTTTAAACCATTCCTGTGACACTAGTAATAGATTCCGATGCTTCACTCCAGGTTTACTGTATCCCTTGAACTTCTTATTGACGATGAAACACAGAAATTGCATCGGAAATAATTACAAAAGGCACAATGCCGAATTACGCACAAGAAGACTGGTTCTTCCTACTGTCTATGTTTTGAACCATTCCTGTGACACTAGTTTTGGATTCCGATGCTTCACTTCATGTTTACTGTATCCATCTGACCTTCTTATTGACGATGAAACACAGAAATTGCATCGGAATTAAATACAAAAGGCACAATGCCGACTTAAGTACAAGAAGACTGACCCTTCCTACTGTCTATGTTTTGAACCATTGCTGTGACACTAGTTATAGATTCCGATGCTTCACTTCAGGTTTACTGTATCCCTCTGACCTTATTGCCGATGAATCACAGAAATTGCATCGGAATTAAATACAAAAGCCACAATGCCGACTTACGTACATGAAGACTGACTCTTCGTACTATGTTTTGAACCATTCCTGTGACACTAGTTATAGATTCTGAAGCTTTACTTCAGGTTTACTGCTCCCCTTGGACCTTCTTATTGACGATGAAACACAGAAATTGCATCGGAATTAAATACAAAAGGCACAATGCCGACTTAAGTACAAGAAGGCTGACTCTTCTTACTGTCTATGTTTGAACCGTTCCTGTGACACTAGTTATAGATTCCGATGCTTCACTTCAGGTATACTGTATCATTTGTACCTTCTTATTGACGATGAATCACAGAAATTGCATCGGAATTCAATACAAAAGGCAGAATGCCGACTTAAGTACAAGAAGACTGACTCTTGTTACTTTCTATATTTTGTACCATTCCAGTGACACTAGTTATAGATTCCGATGCTTCACTTCAGGTTTACTGTATCCCTTGGACCTTCTTATTTACGAAGAAACACTGAAAATGCATCGGAATTAAATTCAAAAGGCACAATGCCGACATAAGGGCAAGAAGACTGACTCTTCTTACTGACTATGTTTTAAACCATTCCTGTGACACTAGTTATAGATTCCGATGCTTCACTTCCGGTTTACTGTATGCGTCTGACCTTCTTATTGACGATGAAACACAGAAATTGTATCGCAATTAAATACAAAAGGGCACAATGCCGACTTAAGTACAAGAAGACTGACTCTTCTTACTGTCTATGTTTGAACCATTCCTGTGACACTAGTTATAGATTCCGATGCTTCACTTCAGGTATACTGTATCCCTCTGACCTTCTAATTGACGGTGAAGCACAGAAATTGCATCGGAATTAAATACGAAGGGCACAATGCCCAATTAAGTTCAAGAAGACTATCTCTTCTTACTGACTATGTTTTGAACCATTTCAGTGACACTAGTTATTGATTCCTATACTTCACTTCGGGTTTACTGTATCCCTCTGACCTTCTTGTTGACGATGAAACACAGAAATTGCATCGCAATTAAATACAAAAGGCACAATGCCGACTTAAGTACAAGAACACACACTTCCTATTGTCTATGTTTTGAACCATTCCTGGGACACCAGTTATAGATTCCGATGCTTCAACCAGGTTTACTGTATCCCTTCTACTTTCTTATTGACGATGAAACACAGAAATTGCATCGGAATTAAATACAAAAGGCACAATGCCGACTTAAGTACATGAAGACCGACTCTACTTATTGACAATGATTTGAACCATTCCTATGACACTACTTATTGATTCCGGTGCTTCACTTGAGGTTTACTGTATCCCTTGGACCTTCTTATTGACGATGAAACACAGAAAATGCATCGGAATTAAATTCAAAAGGCACAATGATGACTTAAGGGCAAGAAGACTGACTCTTCTAACTGTCTATGTTTTGAACCATTCCTGTGACACTAGTTATATATTCCGATGCTTTACTCCAGGTTTACTGTATCCCTTGGACATTCTTATTGACGATGAAACACAGAAATTGCATCGGAATTAAATACAAAAAGCACAATGCCGACTTAAGGTCAAGAAGACTGACTCTTCTTACTGACTATGATTTGAACCATTCCTGTGACACTAGCTATAGATTCCGATGCTTCACTTCAGGTTTACTGTATCCCTGTGACTTTCTTATAGACGATGAAACACAGAAATTGCATAGGAGTTAAATACAAACGGCACAATGCCGACTTAAGTACAAGAAGACTGACTCTTCTTACTATGTGTAGAACCATTCCTGTGACACTAGTTATAGATTCAGATGCCTCACTTCAGGTTTACTGTATCCGTTGGACATACTTATTGACGATGAAACACAGCAATTGCATCGGAATTAAATACAAAAGGCAAAGTGCCGACTTAAGTACACGAAGACTGACTCTTTTTACTGTCTATGCTTTGAACCATTCCTGTGACACTAGTTATGGATTCCGATGCTTCACTCCAGGTATACTGTATCTCTTGGAGCTTCTTATTGACGATGAAACACGGAAATTGCATGGGAATTAAATACAAAAGGCACAATGCCGATTTAAGGACAAGAACAATGTATCTTCTTACTGACTTTGTTTTGAACCATTCCTGTGACACTAGTTATTGATTCCGATGCTACACTCCAGGTTTACTGTATCCCTTGGACCTTCTTATTGACGATGAAACACAGAAATTGCATCGGAATTAAATAGAAAAGGCACAATGCCAACTTAAGTACAAGAAGACTGACTCTTCTTACTGACTATGTTTTGAACCAATCCTGTGAAACTAGTTATGGATTCCGATGCTTCACTTCAGGTTTACTGTATACCGTGGACCTTCTTATTGACGATGAAACACAGAAATAGCATCGGAATTAAATACAAAAGGCACAATGATAACTTATGTAAAAGAAGACTGGTTCTTCCTACTGTCTATGTTTTGAACCGTTCCCGTGACACTAGTTTTGGATTCCGATGCTTCACTTCAGGTTTACTGTATCCCTCTGACCTTCTTATTGACGATGAAACACAGAAATTGCATCGGAATTAAATACAAAAGGCACAATGCCGACTTAAGTACAAGAAGACTGACTCTTCCTACTGTCTAAGTTTTGAACCATTGCTGTGACACTAGTTATAGATTCCGATGCTTCACTTCAGGTTTACTGTATGCCTCTGACCATATTGCCGACGAAACACAGAAATTGCATCGGAATTAAATACAAAAGGCACAATGCCGACTTAAGGACAAGAGGACTAACTCTTCTTACTGACGATGGTTTGAACCATTCACGTGACACTAGTTATAGATTCCGATGTTTCACTCCAGGTATCCTGTATCCCTTGGAACTTCTTATTGACGATGAAACACAGAAATTACATCGGTATTAAATACAAAAGGCACAATGCCGACTTAAGGACAAGTAGACTGACTCTTCTTACTGACTTTGTTTAGAAATATTCCTGTGACACTAGTTACAGATTCCGATGCTTCACTTCAGGTTTATTGTATGCCTCTGACCTTCTGATTGACGATGAAACACAGAAATTGCATCGGAATTAAATACAAAAGGCACAATGCCGATTTAAGGACAAGAAGAATGACTCTTCTTACTGAGTTTGCTTTGAACCATTCCTGTGAAACTAGTTATAGATTCCGATGCTTTACTTCAGGTTTACTGTATACCTTGGACCTTCTTATTGACGATGAAACACAGAAATTACATCGGAATTAAATACAAAAGTCACAATGCCGACTTAAGGACAAGGGGACTGACTCTTCTTACTGACTATGGTTTGAACCATTCACGTGACACTAGTTATAGATTCCGATGCTTCACTTCAGGTTCACTGTATCCCTCTGACCTTCTTATTGACGATATAACACAGAAATTGCATCGGAATTAAATACAAAAGCCACAATGCCGACTTATGTACATGAAGACTGACTCTTCGTACTGTCTATGCTTTGGACCATTCCTGTGACACTAGTTATAGATTCCGATGCTTCACTCCACGTATACTGTATCCCTTGGAGCTTCTTATTGACGATGAAACACAGAAATTGCATCGGAATTAAATACAAAAGGCACAATGCCGAATTAAGTACAAGAAGACTGACTCTTCTTACTGACTTTGATTTGAAATATTCCTGTGACACTAGTTATAGATTCCGATGCTTCACTTCAGGTTTATTGTATCCCACTGACCTTCTTATTGACGATGAATCACAGAAATTGCATCGGAATTAAATACAAAAGGCACAACGCCGACTTAAGTACAAGAAGACTGATTCTTCTTACTGTCTATATTTTGAACCATTCCAGTGACACTACTTAAAGATTCCGATGCTTCACTTCAGGTTTACAGTATCCCTTGGACCTTCTAATTGACGTTGAAACACAGAAATTGCATCGGAATTAAATGCAAAAGTCAAAATGCCGACTTAAGGACAAGAAGACTGACTCTTCTTGCTGACTATGATTTGAACCATTCCTCTGACACTAGTTATAGATTCCGATGCTTCACATCCGGTTTACTGTATCCCTCTGACCTACTTATTGACGATGAAACACAGAAATTACATCGGAATTAAATAGAAAAGGCACAATGCCGACTTAAGTACAAGAAGACTGACTCTTCTTACTGACTACGTTTTGAACCATTCCTGTGAAACTAGTTATAGATTCCGATGCTTTACTTCAGGTTTACTGTATACCTTGGACCTTCTTATTGACGATGAAACACAGAAATTGCATCGGAATTAAATACAAAAGGCACAATGCCGACTTAAGGACAAGAGGACTGACTCTTCTTACTGACTATGGTTTGAACCATTCACGTGACACTAGTTATAGATTCCGATGCTTCACTTCAGGTTCACTGTATCCCTCTGACCTTCTTATTGACGATATAACACAGAAATTGCATCGGAATTAAATACAAAAGCCACAATGCCGACTTATGTACATGAAGACTGACTCTTCGTACTGTCTATGCTTTGGACCATTCCTGTGACACTAGTTATAGATTCAGATGCTTCACTCCACGTATACTGTATCCCTTGGAGCTTCTTATTGACGATGAATCACAGAAATTGCATCGGAATTAAATACAAAAGGCACAATGCCGACTTAAGTACAAGAAGACTGACTCTTCTTACTGACTTTGTTTTGAAATATTCCTGTGACACTAGTTATAGATTCCGATGGTTCACGTCAGGTTTATTGTATCCCACTGACCTTCTTATTGACGATGAATCACAGAAATTGCATCGGAATTCAATACAAAAGGCACAATGCCGACTTAAGTACAAGAAGACTGACTCTTCTTACTGTCTATATTTTGAACCATTCCAGTGACACTAGTTATAGATTCCGATGCTTAACTTCTGGTTTACTGTATCCCTTGGACCTTCTAATTGACGATGAAACACAGAAATTGCATGGGAATTAAATACAAAAGGCACAATGCCGATTTAAGGACGAGAAGAATGACTCTTCTTACTGAGTATGCTTTGAACCATTCCTGTGACACTAGTTATAGATTCCGATGCTACACTTCAGGTTCACTGTATACCTTGGACCTTCTTATTGACGATGAAACACAGAAATGGCATCGGAATTAAAAACAAAATTCACAATGCCAGCTTACGTACAAGAAGCCTGGTTCTTACTACTGTCTATGTTTTGAACCATTCCTGTGACACTAGTTTTGAATTCCGATGCTTCACTTCAGGTTTACTGTATCCCTCTGACCTTCTTATGGACGATGAAACACAGAAATTGCATCGGAATTAAATACAAAAGGAAAAATGCTGACTTAAGGACAAGAGAACTGACTCTTCTTACTGACTATGGTTTGAACCATTCACGTGACACTAGATATAGATTCCGATGCTTCACTTCAGGTTTACTACATCCCTCTGACTTTCATATTGACGATGAAACACAGAAATTGCATCTAAATTAAATACAAAAGCCACAATACCGGCTTATGTACATGAAGACTGACTCTATGCTTTGGACCATTCCTGTGACACTAGTTATAGATTCCGATGCTTCACTCCACGTATACTGTATCCCTTGGAGCTTCTTATTGACGATGAAACACAGAAATTGCATCGGAATTAAATACAAAAGGCACAATGCCGACTTAAGGACAAGAAGACTGACTCTTCTTACTGACTTTGTTTGAAATATTCCTGTGACACTAGTTATAGATTCCGATGCTTGACTTCAGGTTTATTGTATCCCACTGACCTTCTTATTGACGATGAAACACAGAAATTGCATTGGAATTAAATACAAAAGGCACAATGTCGACTTAAGTACAAGAATTCTGACTCTTCCTACTGTCTATGGTTTGATCCATTTCTGTGACACTAGTTATAGAGTCCGATGCTTCACTTCAGGTTTACTGTATCCCCCTGACCTTCTGATTGACAATGAAATACAGAAATTGCATCAGAATTAAATACAAAAGCCACAATGCCGACTTATGTACATGAATTCTGACTCTTCGTACTGTGTATGTTTTGAACCATTCCTGTGACACTAGTTATAGATTCCGATGCTTCATTACAGGTTTACTGATTCCCTTGGACCTTCTTATTGACGATGAAACATAGAAATTGCATCGGAATTAAATACAAAAGGCACAATGCCGACGTAAGCACAAGAAGACTGACTCTTCTTACTGACTATGTTTTGAACCATTCCTGTGACACTAGTTATAGATTCCGATGCTTCACATCCGGTTTACTGTATCCCTCTGACCTTCTTATTGACTATGAAACACAGAAATTGCATCGCAATTAGATACAAAAGGCACAATGCCGACTTGAGTACAAGAAGACTGACTCTTCTTACAGTCTATGTTTGAACCATTCCTGTGACACTAGTTATAGATTCCGATGCTTCACTTGAGGTTTACTGTATCCCTTGGACCTTCGTATTGACGATGAAACACAGAAATTGCATCGGAATTAAATACAAAAGGCACAATGCCGACCTAAGCACAAGAAGACTGACTCTTCTTACTGACTATGTTTTGAACCATTCCTGTGACACTAGTTATAGATTCCGATGCTTCACATCCGGTTTACTGTATCACTCTGACCTTCTTATTGACTATGATACACAGAAATTGCATCGCAATTAAATACAAAAGGCACAATGCCGACTTGAGTACAAGAAGACTGACTCTTCTTACAGTCTATGTTTGAACCATTTCTGTGACACTAGTTATAGAGTCCGATGCTTCAATTCAGGTTTTCTGTATCCTTTGGACCTTATTATTGACGATGAATCACAGAAATTGCATAGGAATTAAATACAAAAGGCACAATGCCAACTTAAGTACAAGAAGACCGACTCTTCTTACTGTCTATATTTTGAATTATTCCAGTGACACTAGTTAAAGATTCCGATGCTTCACTTCAGGTTTACTGTATCCCTTGGACCTTCTAATTGACAATGAAACACAGAACTTGCATCAGAATTAAATACAAAAGGCACAATGCCAACTTAAGGACAAGAAGACTGACTCTTCTTACTGACTATGATTTGAACCAGTCCTGTGACACTTGTTATAGATTCCGATGCTTCACATCCGGTTTACTGTATCCCTCTGACCTTCTTACTGACGATGAAACACAGAAATTGCATCGGAATTAAATAGAAAAGGCACAATGCCGACTTAAGTACAAGAAGACTGACTCTTCTTACTGTCTATGATTTGAACCATTCCTTTGACACTAGTTTTGGATTCCGATGCTTCACTTCAGGTTTACTGTATCCCTCTGACCTACTTATTGACGATGAAACACAGAAATTCCATCGGAATTAAATACAAAAGGCACAATGCCGACTTAAGTACAAGAAGACTGACTCTTCCTACTGTCTATGTTTTGAACCATTGCTGTGACACTAGTTATAGATTCCGATGCTTCACTTCAGGTTTACTGTACCCCTCTGACCAAATTGCACACGAAACCCACAAATTGCATTGGAATGCAGTACAAAAGGCACAATGCCGACTTAAGGACAAGAGGACTGAATCTTCTTACTGACTATGGTTTGAACCATTCACGTGACACTAGTTATAGATTCCAATGCTTCACTTCAGGTTTTCTGTATCTATCTAACCTTCGTATTGACGATGAAACACAGAAATTGCATTGGAAATAAATACAAAAAGCACAATGTCGACTTAAGTACAATAAGCCTAACTCTTCTTACCGTCTATGTTTTGAACCATCCCTGTGACACTAGTTATAGATTCCGATGCTTCACTGCAGGTTTACTGTATCCCTTGGAACTTCTTATTGACGATGAAACACAGAAATTGCATCGGAATTAAATACAAAAGGCACAATGCCTACTTAAGTACAAGAAGACTGACTCTTCTTACTGTCTATGCTTTGAACCATTCCTGTGACACTAGTTATAGATTCCGATGCTTCACTTCAGGTTTACTGTATCCACCTGACCTTCTGATTGACAATGAAATACAGAAATTGCATCAGAATTAAATACAAAGGCCACAATGCCGACTTATGTACATGAATACTGACTCTTCGTACTGTGTATGTTTTGAACCATTCCTGTGACACTAGTTATAGATTCCGATGCTTCATTACAGGTTTACTGATTCCCTTGGACCTTCTTATTGACGATGAAACATAGAAATTGCATCGGAATTAAATACAAAGGGCACAATGCCGACTTAAGCACAAGAAGACTGACTCTTCTTACTGACTATGTTTTGAACCATTCCTGTGACACTAGTTATAGATTCCGATGCTTCACATCCGGTTTACTGTATCCCTCTGACCTTCTTATTGACTATGAAACACAGAAATTGCATCGCAATTAAATACAAAAGGCACAATGCCGACTTGAGTACAAGAAGACTGACTCTTCTTACAGTCTATGTTTGAACCATTCCTGTGACACTAGATATAGATTCCGATGCTTCACTTGAGGTTTACTGTATCCCTTGGACCTTCGTATTGACGATGAAACACAGAAATGTTTTGGATTCCGAAGCTTCACTTCAGGTTTACTGTATCCCTCTGACCTTCTTATTGACGATGAGACACAGAAATTGCATCGGAATTAAATACAAAAGGCACAATGCCGACTTAAGTACAAGAACAATGACTCTTTCTACTGTCCATGTTTTGAACCATTCCTGTGACACCAGTCATAGATTCCGATGCTTCACTTCAGGTTTACTGTATCCCTTGTACTTTTTTATTGACGATGAAACACAGAAATTGCATCGGAATTAAATACAAAAGGCACAACGCCGACTTATGTACATGAAGACCGACTCTTCTTATTGACAATGATTTGAACCATTCCTGTGACACTAGTTATTGATTCCGATGCTTCACTTCAGGTTTACTGAATCCCTTGGACCATCTTATTGACGATGAAACACAAAATTGTATCGGAACTAAATACAAAAGGCACAATGCCGAATTAAGGACAAGAAGACTGACTCTTCTTACTGACTTTGTTTTGAACCATTAGTGTGACACAAGTTATAGATTCCGATGCTTCACTTCGGGTTTACTGTATCGCTTGGACCTTCTTATTGACGATGAAACACAGATATTGCATCGGAACTAAATACAAAAGGCACAATGCCGACTTAAGTAAATGAAGACCGACTTTTCCTACTGACTAAGTTTTGAAGCATTCCTGTGACACTAGTTATAGATTCCGATGCTTCACTTGAGGTTTACTGCATCCCTCTGACCTTCATCTTGACGAAGAAACACAGAAATTGCATCGGAATTAAATACAAAAGCCACAATGCCGACTTATGTACATGAAGACTGACTCTTCGTACTGTCTATGCTTTGAACCATTCCTGTGACACTAGTTATAGATTCCGATGTTTCACTCCAGGTATACTGTATCCCTTGGAACTTCTTATTGACGATGAAACATAAATTACATCGGAATTAGATACAAAAGGCACAATGCCGACTTAAGGACAAGAAGACTGACTCTTCTTACTGACTTTGTTTTGAAATATTCCTGTGACACTAGTTATAGATTCCGATGCTTCATTTCAATTTTATTGTATCCCTCTGACCTTCTGATTGACGATGAAACACAGAAATTGCATTGGAATTAAATACAAAAGGCACAATGTCGACTTAAGTACAATAAGTCTGACTCTTCCTACTGTCTATGATTTGATCCATTTCTGTGACACTAGTTATAGAGTCCGATGCTTCACTTCAGGTTTACTGTATCCTTTGGACCTTTTTATTGACGATTAATCACAGAAATTGCATCGGAATTAAATACAAAAAGCACAATGCCGACTTAAGTACAAGAAGACTGACTCTTCTTACAGTCTATACTTTGAACCTATCCAGTGACACTAGATAAAGATTCCGATGCTTCACTTCAGGTTTACTGTATCCCTTGGACTATCTAATTGACGATGAGACACAGAAATTGCATCGGAATTAAATACAAAAGGCACAATGCCGACATAAGGACAAGAAGAGTGACTCTTCTTTCTGACTATGATTTGAACGATTCCTGTGACAATAGTTATAGATTCCGATGCTTCACATCCGGTTTACTGTATCCCTCTGACCTTCTTATTGACGATGAAACACAGAAATTGCATCGAAATTAAATAGAAAAGCACAATGCCGACTTAAGTACAAGAAGACAGACTCTTCTTACTGACTATGTTTTGAACCATTCCAGTGAAACTAGTTATAGTTTCCGATGCTTTACTTCAGGTTTACTGTATACCTTGGACCTTCTTATTGACGATGAAACACAGAAATTGCATCGGAATTAAATACAAAAGGCACAATGCCGACTAACGTACAAAAAGACTGGTTCTTCCTACTGTCTATGTTTTGAACAATTCCTGTGACACTAGTTTTGGATTCCGAAGCTTCACTTCAGGTTTACTGTATCCTTTGGACCTTCTTATTGACGATGAATCACAGAAATTGCATCGGAATTAAATACAAAAGGCACAATGCCGAGTTAAGTACAAGAAGACCGACTCTTCTTACTGTCTATATTTTGAATTATTCCAGTGACACTAGTTAAAGATTGCGATGCTTCACTTCAGGTTTACTGTATCCCTTGGACCTTCAAATTGACGGTGAAACACAGAAATTGCATCGAAATTAAATACAAAAGGCACAATGCCGACTTAAGGACAAGAAGACTGACTCTTCTTACTGACTATGATTTGAACCATTCCTGTGACACTAGTTATAGATTCCGATGCTTCACATCCGGTTTACTGTATCCCTCTGACCTTCTTATTGACGATGAAACACAGAAATTGCATCGGAATTGAATAGAAAAGGCACAATGCCTACTTAAGTACAAGAAGACTGACTCGTCTTACTGACTATGTTTTGAACCATTCCTGTGAAACTAGTTATAGATTCCGATGCTTTACTTCAGGTTTACTGCATACCTTGGACCTTCTTATTGACGACGAAACACAGAAATTGCTTCGGAATTAAATACAACAGGCACAATGCCGACTAACGTACAAGAAGACTGGTTCTTCCTACTGTCTATGTTTGAACCATTCCTTTGACACTAGTTTTGGATTCCGATGCTTCACTTCAGGTTTACTGTATCCCTCTGACCTTCTTATTGACGATGATACACAGAAATTGCATCGGAATTAAATACAAATGGCACAATGCCGACTTAAGTACAAGAAGACTGACTCTTCCTACTGTCTATGTTTTGAACCATTGCTGTGACACTAGTTGTAGATTCCGATGCTTCACTTCAGGTTTACAGTATTCCGTGGACCTTCCTATTGTCGATGAAATACTGAATTTGCATCGGAATTAAATACAAAAGGCACAATGCCAACTTAAGGACAAGAGGACTGACTCTTCTTACTAACTATGGTTTGAATAATTCACGTGACACTAGTTATAGATTCCGATGCTTCACTTCAGGTTCACTGTATCCCTTTGACACTCATATTGACGATGAAACACAGAAATTGCATTGGAATTAAATACAAAAGCCACAATGTCGACTTAAGTACAATAAGTCTGACTCTTCTTCCCGTCTATGTTTTGAACCATTCCTGTGACACTAGCTATAGATTCCGATGCTTCACTCCAGGTTTACTGTATCCCTCTGACCTACTGATTGACGATGAAACACAGAAATTGCATCTGAATTTAATACAAAATCCACAATGCCGACTTATGTACATGAATACTGACTCTTCGTACTGTGTATGTTTTGAACCATTCCTGTGACACTAGTTATAGATTCCGATACTTCACTTGAGGTTTACTGTATCCCTTGGACCTTCGTATTGACGATGAAACACAGAAATTGCATCGGAATTAAATACAAAAGGCACAATGCCGACTTAAGTACATGAAGACTGACTCTTCTTACTGTCTATGTTTTGAACCATTCCTGTGACACTAGTTATAGATTCCGATGCTTTACTCCAAGTTTACTGTATCCCTTGGACCATCTTATTGACGATGAAACACACAAATTGCATCGGAATTAAATACAAAAAGCACAATGCCGACTAACGTACAAGAAGACTGGTTCTTCCTACTGTCTATGTTTTGAACCATTCCTGTGACACTAGTTTTGGATTCCGAAGCTTCACTTCAGGTTTACTGTATCCCTCTGACCTTCTTATTGACGATGAAACACAGAAATTGCATCGGAATTAAAAAAAAATCACAATGCCGACATAAGTACAAGAAGACTGACTCTTCCTACTGTCTATGTTTTGAATCATTGCTGTGACACTAGTTATAGATTCCAATGCTTCACTTCAGGTTCACTGTATCCCTCTGACCATATTGCCGACGAAACACAGAAATTGCATCGGAATTAAATACATAAGGCACAATGCCGACTTAAGGACAAGAGGACTGACTCTTCTTACTGACTATGGTTTGAACCATTCACGTGACACTAGTTATAGATTCCGATGCTTCGCTCCACGTATACTGTATCCCTTGGAGCTTCTTATTGACGATGAAACACGGAAAGTGCATCGGAATTAAATACAAAAGGCACAATGCCGACTTAAGGACAAGAAGACTGACTCTTCTTACCGTCTATGTTTTGAACCATTCCTGTGACACTAGTTATAGATTCCGATGCTTCACTCCAGGTTTACTGTATCCCTCCGACCTACTGATTGACGATGAAACACAGAAATTGCATCGGAATTAAATACAAAATCCACAATGCCGACTTATGTACATGAATACTGACTCTTCGTACTGTGTATGTTTTGAACCATTCCTGTAACACTAGTTACAGATTCCGATGCTTCACTTCAGGCTTACTGTTTCCCTTGGACCTTCTTATTGACGATGAAACACAGAAATTGCATCGGAATTGAATACAAAAGGCACAATGCCGACATAAGTATAAGAAGACTGACTCTTCCTACTATCTATGGTTTGATCCATTTCTGTGACACTAGTTATAGAGTCCGATCCTTCACTTCAGGTATACTGTATCCTTTGGACCTTCTTAATGACGATGAATCACAGAAATTGCATCGGAATTAAATACAAAAGGCACAATGCCGACTTAAGTACAAGAAGACTGACTCTTCTTACTGTCTATACTTTGAACCATTCCAGTGACACTAGTTATAGATTCCGATGCTTCACTTCAGGTTTATTGTATCCCTCTGACCTTCTGATTGACGATGAAACACAGAAATTGCGTTGGAATTAAATACAAAAGGCACAATGTCGACTTAAGTACAAGAAGTCTGACTCTTCCTACTGTCTATGGTTTGATCCATTTCTGTGACAGTAGTTATAGAGTCCGATGCTTCACTTCAGGTTTACTGTATCTTTTGGACCTTCTTATTGACGATGAATCACAGAAATTGCATCGGAATTCAATACAAAATACACAATGCCGACTTAAGTACAAGAAGACCGACTCTTCATACTGTCTATATTTTGAATTATTCCAGTGACACTAGTTAAAGATTCCGATGCTTCACTTAAGGTTTACTGTCTCCCTTGGACCTTCTAATTGACGATGAAACACAGAAATTGCATCGGAATTAAATACAAAAGGCACAATGCCGACTTAAGGACAAGAAGACTGGTTCTTCCTACTGTCTATGTTTTGAACCATTCCTTTGACACTAGTTTTGGATTCCGATGCTTCTCTTCAGGTTTACTGTATCCCTCTGACCTTCTTATTGACGATGAAACACAGAAATTGCATCGGAATTAAATACAAAAGGCATAATGCCGACTTAAGTACAAGAAGACTGACTCTTCCTACTGTCTATGTTTTGAACCATTGCTGTGACACTATTTATAGTTTCCGATGCTTCACTTCAGGTTTACTGTATCCCTCTGACCAAATTGCCGACGAAACACAGAAATTGCATTGGAATTAAATACAAAAGGCACAATGCCGACTTAAGGACAAGACGACTGACTCTACTTACTGACTATGGTTTGAACCATTCACGTGACACTAGTTATAGATTCCGATGCTTCACTCCAGGTTTACTGTATCCCTTAAACCTTCTTCTTTACGATGAAACACAGAAATTGCATCGGAATTAAATACAAAATCCACAATGCCGAATTATGTACATGAAGACTGACTCTTCGTACTGTCTATGCTTTGGACCATTCCTGTGACACTAGTTATAGATTCCGATGCTTCACTCCACGTGTACTGTATCCCTTGGAGCTTCTTGTTGACGATGAAACACAGAAATTGCATCGGAATTAAATACAAAAGGCACAATGCCGGCTTAAGGACAATAAGACTGACTCTTCTTACTGACTTTGTTTTGAAATATTCCTGTGACACTAGTTATAGATTCCGATGCTTCACTTCAGGTTTATTGTATCCCACTGACCTTCTTATTGACGATGAAACACAGAAATTGCATTGGAATTAAATACAAAAGGCACAATGTCGACTGAAGTACAAGAAGTCTGACTCTTCTTCCCGTCTATGTTTGAACCATTCCTGTGACACTAGTTATAGTTTCCGAAGCTTCACTCCAGGTTTACTGTATCCCTTGGACCTTCTTATTGACGATGAAACACAGAAATTGCATCGGAATTAAATAAAAAATGCACAATGCCGACTTACGTACAAGAAGACTGGTTCTTCCTACTGTCTATGTTTTGAACCATTCCTGTGACACTAGTTTTGGAGTCCGATGCTTCACTTCAGGTTTACTGTATCCCTCTGACCTTCTTATTGACGTTGAAACACAGAAATTGCATCGGAATTAAATACAAAAGGCACAATGCCGACTTAAGTACAAGAAGACTGACTCTTCATACTGTCTATGTTTTGAACCATTGCTGTGACACTATTTATAGATTCCGATGCTTCACTTCAGGTTTACTGTATCCCACTGACCTTATTGCCGATGAAACACAGAAACTGCATCGGAATTAAATACAAAAGGCACAATGCCGACTTAAGGACAAGAAGACTGACTCTTCTTACTGACTATGTTTGAACCATTCCTGTGACACTAGTTATAGATTCCGATGCTTCACTTCAGGTTTACTGTATCCCTCTGACCTTCTGATTGACGATGAAACACAGAAATTGCATCGGAATTAAATAGAAAAGGCACAATGCCAACTTAAGTACAAGAAGACTGACTCTTGTTACTGACTATGTTTTGAACCATTCCTGTGAAACTAGTTATAGATTCCGATGCTTCACTTCAGGTTTACTGTATACCTTGGACCTTCTTATTGACGATGAATCACAGAAATTGCATCGGAATTAAATACAAAAGGCACAATGCCAACTTAAGTACAAGAAGGCTGACTCTTCTTACTGTCTATATTTTGAACCATTCCAGTGACACTAGTTATAGATTCCGATGCTTCACTTCTGGTTTACTGTGTCGCTTGTACTTTCTTATTGACGATGAAACACAGAAATTGCATCGGAATTAAATACAAATGGCACAATGCCGACTTAAGTACATGAAGACCGACTCTTCTTATTGACAATGATTTGAACCATTCCTGTGACACTAGTTATTGATTCCGTTGCTTCACTTCAGGTTTAGTGTATCCCTTGGACATTCTTATTGACGATGAAACACAAAATTGTATCGGAACTAAATACAAAAGGCACAATGCCGACTTAAGGACAAGAAGACTGACTCTTCTTTCTGTCTATGGTTTGAACCATTGCTGTGACACTAGTTATAGATTCCGATGCTTTACTCCAGGTTTACTGTATCCTCTTGGACCTTCTTATTGACGATGAAACACAGAAATTGCATCGGAATTAAATACAAAAGGCACAATGCCAACTTAAGGACAAGAAGACTGACTCTTCTTACTGACTATGATTTGAACCATTCCTGTGACACTAGCTATAGATTCCGATGCTTCACTTCAGGTTTACTGTATCCCTCTGACTTTCTTATAGACGATGAAACACAGAAATGGCAAAGGAATGATATACAAAATGCACAATGCCGAATTACGTACAAGGAGACTGACTCTTCTTACTGTCTATGTTTTGAACCATTCCTGTTGTAGTGGGACGAAGCTGATAAAATAGTGTATGTTACTAAAGGTGAAACACGTGTCTTGAAGATTTATTTATGAAGAGTTATGTGAACGGATTAATAATATATTTGACAAGATTATTGATTCAGACAGCGTTGGCCGAAACTTTGAATCTAAAAAGTTTATTTAATGTGTGATTCTGATATCGATTAGATCAAGATAACGTGTGTCGATATAATTTTCTGAGGAGAAACAAACGAACTTTAAATTCGAAAAAGTTACGAAAACCAATTGGCCCAAGTGATGTAATTCTCTGCACACGACTCAACTGATGTTTTACAGTTTCGTTCAAGAACCATTCTATGACAATTTAAAAGGCATATAAATCATTTTTGAAGTGGTTGTAACTGACGTGGGTGACGAAGTCTGCACATGGTCATACATATATCAAACGAAAACCCAAATACGCGTCGTTACACCGCACCGTGGCGACCGTGACAGGACTCTTAGGTCAAAAGGAATTTTGCATATTTTAAATTTACTCGGATAGTAGGAACCAAAGGGGATGGTTAATAGTTTAGGGACCATGGGCGTCCAGAGCTATATGGCTCACGAGAACATAGCAGAGTGCCTTTAATAGAGGTTTGCAGTAGTGTTAATATAGAACACATCAAACGGGGCTCTCTCGCTTGTTTCTCCTAAATAAATGGCCATTACCCAACAAGGTGTCCGAAGGTAAAGAAAGCCGTGCCGAGATTCTAAAGAGAGTTTTGCTTGATTTCTTCTTGACCTCAGGCATAAATAAGGCATTAGTGAAAAGAATGACGTAAAGTAAATAGTACTATTAGTTATTGTGAGAAACTTATTAGTAATATACATTCTTGAAAAGAATAACTCTAGTAAATAAATGAAACTATAACTAATCTATCACAATTTGAATGCTCTGTCCTAATGTACAACGTTAAAGAACGTACTAAATTAGTATTTATTAGCAACTATTAACTGAAGAGGAGCAATCTCCCTATATTCGGTTACGAATTACCATAATAGCACAATTAAGAGGAAATGATGAACAGTCACAACAATATCGTATTAAAAGGATTAAATCTATCTAATAGCAAGGACTCTAGGTTACGTAAAATGTGAGGAAAATGTATTAACAGTTAAATATTGTATATTGAACAGTTTTAATTTCGGTTAAAACCTGACAAACTGAGCTTGTGGGTGGGGTATGTAGTGGGACGAAATTAAACGTCACCCATCCACCAAGTCAGCCCAGTTTGCAGGTGACTATAAGTTTAATTTAGTTTTGTTTATGTGTTTTCTTATTATTTGTAATAAATGTGAATTATCTAAAAGTTTTGTATTTTTTTTATGTGTTTCATGTACGGAGAGATCGGCGCAACGAACGGGGACAGCATCTTCGTTGCCGCGACCAGAGAGGAAATTGCTGGCCGCTATACGTCGCGGGTCGACAGCCAAGGAGCAACAGAAGATCCTGGAACCGAGTTGTTGTGTCGTGTTTCTAAAAAATTAAAAATGAATTTTTATACTCTTTTTGTACAACAATGACATCAAATAGAGCTGAATCTTATTGAGATGTTAGTCACTGTCTGTCAACGCTCAAGTTCACATCTGTATGTGTAGGAAGCTTATAAAATAGAGTATGTTACTAAAGGTGAAACACGTGTCTTGAAGATTTATTTATGAAGAGTTATGTGAACGGATTAATAATATATTTGACAAGATTATTGATTCAGACAGCGTTGGCCGAAACTTTGAATCTAAAAAGTTTATTTAATGTGTGATTCTGATATCGATTAGATCAAGATAACGTGTGTCGATATAATTTTCTGAGGAGAAACAAACGAACTTTAAATTGGGAAAAGGTTACGAAAACCAATTGGCCCAAGTGATGTAATTCTTTGCATACGACTCAACGGATGTTTTACAGTTTCGTTCAAGAACCATCCTATGACAATTTAAAAGAATATGAATCATTTTTAAAGTGGGTTGTAACTGACGTAGGTGACGAAGTCTGCACATGGTCAAGATATACCAAACGAAAACCTAATACGACGTTACACCACACCGTGGCGACCTTAGAAACAGGACTTGTGTGCAACTAAGGCACACAGGTACGAAACAAAACATCAAGAGTCCTTCGGAAGTCAACGCGAGTTTTCGTGGAGCCTTCACCAGCCAGCGGCGACTTCGCGGGTGTGGGCATCTGACGGAGTGCAGCCAAGCAGTACGGTCACGCAGTTGTTCCACGAGAAGGCGCGTCTGTTGGGCAGCAGCTGAACGCTGCAAACCCCGACATCCTTTTTTCTCCCTAAACTAATAGGCCCAGTACGTCAGCTGCGGGGCGTTCCTCCGGCTGGTATTAGAGGTGTTGCTGAGGGCTTCGCCTGTCTATGGCGGTGCCGGGCGTGGTGGCAGCTAGCGACGTTTTCGGTGTTCGACTCAGCGTCCTGCCGGTTGCGAAAGCGGGGTCGCAGCATCTCAGCGGCTGCATCGACGGCTGTTACATCTGCAGCCCATAGCGGCACACTAATCATCGAGAACTACAAATTACAATATTAGTGTCCGGTGAGTTTGTTTCAAGTTGGAAGTGGAGTGTTGTATATAGGAAGTGTGCTTTTATAGGATTGTTGATTCCAAGTCTGCATGTGTAAATAGTTAATATTTTACAATAATGTCGGGAAGTGAAATGTCAGACGAAGAGCAATCTATGTCCGATAGGAGCATGAGATCCCTTTTTAGGGCGATCGCTAAATTGAAACAATCTAACGAAGAATCTACTGCTAGATTAAAAGAGGAATTAAAACAGGCTAACGAGGAATCTACTGCTAGATTAAAAGAGGAACTAAAACAGGAATTAAAACAGTCTAACGAAGAATTTATGGCTAGATTAAAACAGTCTAACGAGGAATCTACTGCTAGATTGAAACAGGAACTAAAACAGGAATTAAAACAGTCTAACGAGGAATCTACTGCTAGACTTAAAGGGGAGCTAACAAAATCAACAGACAGGTTGCAGGAATATCTTAATGAAACCAGTCGAGAATTAAGTGATAAAATAGAGTCTCCTAAAGTTGAAATGCAGGAAAAATTAGTAGGACTTAGTAATAAGATTGCTGATAATTGTAAAAGGTTAGAAGAACATATCCAGGAATCGCGCGAGGAAAGAGCTCGCATGCGAAACGATATCACTGACTTAACCGAGAGACTAGATAGTGTCAATATCTTAGTTGTAAATGAAATACAGAAAAATAACGATATGTTACGAGATGAATTTTCTATGCAAACAGAAACTGTTCGCAGAGAATTATTGAAATCTATTAAAGAGGTCTCTACCAAACCTGTAGAGATTTCTTCAATAGATAATGTAGAATTAGAGACATTAACTCATCAAGTAGAAAAGGACCATACCGAAATCGAAAACATGAAATTTTTAATTACTGAAATATGCAGTAATCTTGGGACTGCCAAAGATAATAACATTGATGAAGGTACAGAGCGTTCACATCGTGAACACAGTGAAGAATCGATATTAGCTAGTCGCGTATCCAATACAGAAATGCGGATACAGGAAATTACTAAACGGTTACCGGAATTAGATAATAACGAGAACATTTCAGGTAGCAGAGGTAATAACATAATCAGAGACAACAGTCGCATCGAATTTGCTAGCTCAGACGACAACAATATGAATAAAGCAATCACGGCAAGCCAATCCGATGCAACTCCGTCTCTGCAAGCTAAACAAAATCCGACTATTTCTCTCGCAGAATGTCTGGATGACATAACAACAAATTCAAATGTAGCAAGTCGATTTCCTGTTTCAAACCAGGAGGCGAACTGCACCCTATAATCTTTATAAAAGCTTTTGAAACATCATTATCTCCTAAATGGAGTAATGAAAAACGCATTCAATTTGTAATAGGACATTTAGAAGCAGAAGCTGCGGAGTGGGCAGTACTGCATAGAACTGAATTCAGGGATTGGGATGATTTTGTTAAGCAGTTTAAACAAAATTATTGGTCAAGAGGAAAACAACAACACTTAACTTTAGAGTTGTTAGACCCTCCTCCATATTCTAAACGGTGGGGAGGTTATAGGAATTATTTTGAATGGAATTTAAACCGTGCTAAATTAATTGAAAGTCATCTAATGCGAGTCCTAATTAGTGGATTACCGTATTACATAAAGGAAAGAAAAATGTTACTCTACGAATTATATAAAACCTTAATAATGGGGACGAGACAGTTAACACCCGGGGTGTGTGGTTATATTTTAACGACTTGTTGTATTGGAAAGCACAGAGGGAACACCAGAGATGGAAAATCTGCATTCCGGAAACTGTTGTGGGCGAGTTAATTACTTATATTCATGAAGGTTACGGGCATTTTGGAATTCATAAATGTATTAAACATCTAATGAAGTATTATTATTTCAAAAATATGTCCTGTATTGTGAGAAGTATTATTAGGGCTTGTGAAACCTGTCAAAAGGTTAAAGTTAATAACAAATCCAAGCGTTATAAATTATATGCTGTAATTCCTCGAGGTTTGTGGGATCTACTATCATTAGATTTTTTCGGCCCTCTGCCTCGGAGTTCAGGAGGATTAACATATGTGTTTGTTGTAGTGGAATGTTGGTCCAAACATGTGAAACTGTATACTTTGAAACGAGCGAATACAGCAAGCGTTATACGCTGCCTCACCCGAAATTACTTTGTTAACTGGGGCATTCCTAAACGACTTATGTCTGACAACGGTAGTGCCTTTATTAGTCAAAGATTTCAAGATATGATAAGACAATATGGAATCAAACATATCTTAATTTCGAAATATCACCCTCAAAGTAATTTAGTAGAAAGAGTCATGAAAGAATTAGGACGATTATGTAGAACTTATTGTGCACATAAACATACTCGGTGGGCCAAACTAATGCCTGAGTTCGAAAAGATATTAAATGAATTGCCTCACCTAACGACGGGATTATCACCTATAGAAATTTTAGGCAAACGAATTATAGGTGAGCCTTTACTAGCTGCTTTACCTTGGCCACCAGTAAATGAGATCCAACAATGTATCCCAGACGAAAAAGTTTGCGAACAGATTGTAAAAAATGCCGAACGGAGAATTAAAAGCTATAATCAACAGGCTATAGAACCCTCATTTCAGGTAGGAGATCTTGTGTTAGTACGATCTCATCCTAAAAGTTCTAAGATCGGTAAGGAATGTAGAAAATTCTTCTTGATCTTTGAAGGTCCATATGTTGTACATAAGATTGTACATCCCAAAGCATTACTTCTTATGGAACCTTCATCAGGTGTAGTTAAAGGATTATATAGTGTTGATCAAATGAAACCCTTCATTTCTAAATAAGTTAATATTTAGTATATGTTACATACGGAAGAGCGTTCATAGTTTATTCATGTGAAGTTTTTCGTGATAGTTACGTGTTATTTTAAATAAATGACAGAAAGCTTAAACATGTGTTCTACAATAATCTACTGGTACTTCAAAAAGAGAAAGATAACCAAAAGGGGGATTTATATGGAAGAAATTTTGCTCTTAGGTCAAAAGGAATTTTGCATATTTTAAATTTACTCGGATAGTAGGAACCAAAGGGGATGGTTAATAGTTTAGGGACCATGGGCGTCCAGAGCTATATGGCTCACGAGAACATAGCAGAGTGCCTTTAATAGAGGTTTGCAATAGTGTTAATATAGAACACACCAAACGGGGCTCTCTCGCTTGTTTCTCCTAAATAAATGGCCATTACCCAACAAGGTGTCCGAAGGTAAAGAAAGCCGTGCCGAGATTCTAAAGAGAGTTTTGCTTGATTTCTTCTTGACCTCAGGCATAAATAAGGCATTAGTGAAAAGAATGACGTAAAGTAAATAGTACTATTAGTTATTGTGAGAAACTTATTAGTAATATACATTCTTGAAAAGAATAACTCTAGTAAATAAATGAAACTATAACTAATCTATCACAATTTGAATGCTCTGTCCTAATGTACAACGTTAAAGAACGTACTAAATTAGTATTTATTAGCAACTATTAACTGAAGAGGAGCAATCTCCCTATATTCGGTTACGAATTACCATAATAGCACAATTAAGAGGAAATGATAAACAGTCACAACAATATCGTATTAAAAGGATTAAATCTATCTAATAGCAAGGACTCTAGGTTACGTAAAATGTGAGGAAAATGTATTAACAGTTAAATATTGTATATTGAACAGTTTTAATTTCGGTTAAAACCTGACAAACTGAGCTTGTGGGTGGGGTATGTAGTGGGACGAAATTAAACGTCACCCATCCACCAAGTCAGCCCAGTTTGCAGGTGACTATAAGTTTAATTTAGTTTTGTTTATGTGTTTTCTTATTATTTGTAATAAATGTGAATTATCTAAAAGTTTTGTATTTTTTTTATGTGTTTCATGTACGGAGAGATCGGCGCAACGAACGGGGACAGCATCTTCGTTGCCGCGACCAGAGAGGAAATTGCTGGCCGCTATACGTCGCGGGTCGACAGCCAAGGAGCAACAGAAGATCCTGGAACCAAGTTGTTGCGTCGTGTTTCTAAAAAATTAAAAATGAATTTTTATACTCTTTTTGTACAACAATGACATCAAATAGAGCTGAATCTTATTGAGATGTTAGTCACTGTCTGTCAACGCTCAAGTTCACATCTGTATGTGTAGGAAGCTGATAAAATAGTGTATGTTACTAAAGGTGAAACATGTGTCTTGAAGATTTATTTATGAAGAGTTATGTGAACGGATTAATAATATATTTGACAAGATTATTGATTCAGACAGCGTTGGCCGAAACTTTGAATCTAAAAAGTTTATTTAATGTGTGATTCTGATATCGATTAGATCAAGATAACGTGTGTCGATATAATTTTCTGAGGAGAAACAAACGAACTTTAAATTCGAAAAAGTTACGAAAACCAATTGGCCCAAGTGATGTAATTCTCTGCACACGACTCAACTGATGTTTTACAGTTTCGTTCAAGAACCATTCTATGACAATTTAAAAGGCATATAAATCATTTTTGAAGTGGTTGTAACTGACGTGGGTGACGAAGTCTGCACATGGTCATACATATATCAAACGAAAACCCAAATACGCGTCGTTACACCGCACTGTGACACTAGTTATGGATGCCGATGCTTCACTTGAGGTTTACTGTATCCCTTGGACCTTGTTATTCACGATGAAACACATAAATGGCATCGGAATTAATTAGAAAAGGCACAATGTCGACTTAAGTACAAGAAAACTTACTCTTCTTACTGTCTATGTTTTGAACCATTCCTGTGACACTAGTTATAGATTCCGATGCTTCACTCCAGCTTTACTGTATCCTCTTGGACCTTCTTATTGACGATGAAACACAGAAATTGCATCGGAATTAAATACAAAAGGCACAATGCCGACTTAAGTACAAGAAGACCGAATCTTCTTACTGACTATGTTTTAAACCATTCCTGTGAAACTATTTATAGATTCCGATGCTTCACTTCAGGTTTACTGTATTCCTTGGACCTTCTTATTGACGATGAAACACAGAAATTGCATCGGAATTAAATACAAAAGGCACAATGCCGACTTAAGTACAAGAACACTGACTCTTCCTACAGTCTATGTTTTGAACCATTCCTGTGACACCAGTTATAGATTCCGATGCATCACTTCAGGTTTACTGTATCCCTTGTACTTTCTTATTGACGATGAAACACAGAAATTTCATCGGAATTAAATACAAAAGGCACAATGCCGACTTAAGTGCATGAAGACCGACTCTTCTTATTGACAATGACTTGAACCATTCCCGTGACACTAGTTATTGATTCCGATGCTTCACTTCAGGTTTACTGTATCGCTTGGACATTCTTATTGACGATGAAACACAAAATTGTATCGGAACTAAATACAAAAGGCACAATGCCGACTTCAGGACAAGAAGACTGACTCTTCTTACTGACTTTGCTTTGAACCATTAGTGTGACACAAGTTATAGATCCCGATGCTTCACTTCTGGTTTACTGTATCGCTTGGACCTTCTTATTGACGATGAAACACAGAAATAGCATCGGAATTAAATACAAAAGGCACAATGCCGACTGAAGTACATGAAGACAGACTCTTCCTACTGACTAGGTTTTGAACCATTCCTGTCACACTAGTTATAGATCCCGATGCTTCACTTGAGGTTTACTGTATCCCTTGGACCTTGTTATTCACGATGAGACACAGAAATGGCGTCGGAATTAAATAGAAAAGGCACAATGCCGACTTAAGTACAAAAATACTGACTCTTCTTACTGACTATGTTTTGAACTATTCCTGTGACACTAGTTATAGATTCCGATGCTTCACATCCGGTTTACTGTATCCCTCAGACCTTCCTATTGACTATGACACACAGAAATTGCATCGCAATTAAATATAAAAGGCACAATGCCGACTTGAGTACAAGAAGACTGACTCTTCTTACTGTCTATGTTTGAACCATTCCTGTGACACTAGTTATAGATTCCGATGCTTCACTTCAGGTTTACTGTATCCCACTGACCTTCTAATTGACGGTGAAGCACAGAAATTGCATTGGAATTAAATACAAAAGCCACAATGTCGACTTAAGTACAAGAAGTCTGACTCTTCTTACCGTCTATGTTTGATCCATTCCTGTGACACTAGTTATAGTTTCCGATGCTTCACTCCAGGTTTACTGTATCCCTTGGACCTTCTTATTGACGATGAAACACAGAAATTGCATCGGAATTAAATAAAAAATACACAATGCCGACTTACGTACAAGAAGACTGGTTCTTCCTACTGTCTATGTTTTGAACCATTCCTGTGACACTAGTTTTGGAGTCCGATGTTTCTCTTCAGGTTTACTGTATCCCTCTGACCTTCTTATTGACGTTGAAACACAGAAATTGCATCGGAATTAAATACAAAAGGCACAATGCCGACTTAAGTACAAGAAGACTGACTCTTCATACTGTCTATGTTTTGAACCATTGCTGTGACACTATTTATAGATTCCGATGCTTCACTTCAGGTTTACTGTATCCCACTGACCTTATTGCCAATGAAACACAGATACTGCATCGGAATTAAATACAAAAGGCACAATGCCGACTTAAGGACAAGAAGACTGACTCTTCTTACTGACTATGTTTGAACCATTCCTGTGACACTAGTTATAGATTCCGATGCTTCACTTCAGGTTTACTGTATCCCTCTGACCTTCTGATTGACGATGAAACACAGAAATTGCATCAGAATTAAATACAAAAGCCACAATGCCGACTTATGTACTTGAATACTGACACTTCGTACTGTGTATGTTTTGAACCATTCCTGTGACACTAGTTATAGATTCCGATGCTTCATTTCAGGTTTACTGTTTCCCTTGGACCTTCCTATTGACGATGAAACACAGAAATTGCATCGGAATTAAATATAAAAGGCACAATGCCGACTTAAGGACAAGAAGACTGACTCTTCTTACTGACTATGATTTGAACCATTCCTGTGACACTAGTTATAGATTCCGATGCATCACATCCGGTTTACTGTATCCCTCAGACCTTCCTATTGACTATGACACACAGAAATTGCATCGCAATTAAATATAAAAGGCACAATGCCGACTTGAGTACAAGAAGCCTGACTCTTCTTACTGTCTATGTTTGAACCATTCCTGTGACACTAGTTATAGATTCCGATGCTTCACTTCAGGTTTACTGTATCCCACTGACCTTCTAATTGACGGTGAAGCACAGAATTTGCATCGGAATTAAATACGAAAGGCACAATGCCCAATTAAGTTCAAAATGACTGACTCTTCTTACTGACTATGCTTTGAACCATTTCTGTGACACTAGTTATAGATTGCGATACTTCACTTCAGGTTTACTGAATCCCTCTGACCTTCGTATTGACGATGATACACAGAAATTGCATCGGTATTAAATAGAAAAGGCACAATGCCGACATAAGTACTAGATGACTGACTCTTCTTACTGTCTATGATTTGAACCAATCCTGTGACACTAGTTGTAGATTCCGATGCTTCAGTTCAGGTTTACTGTATCCCTTGGACCTTCTTATTGACGATGAAACGCAGAAATTGCATCGGAATTAAATACAAAAGGCACAATGCCGACTTAAGTACAAGAACACTGACTCTTCCTACTGTCTATGTTTTGAACCATTCCTGTGACACCAGTCATAGATTCCGATGCTTCACTTCAGGTTTACTGTATCCCTTGTACTTTTTTATTGACGAAGAAACACAGAAATTGCATCGGAATTAAATGCAAAAGGCACAATGCCGACTTAAGTACATGAAGACCGACTCTTCTTATTGACAATGATTTGAACCATTCCTGTGACACTAGTTATTGATTCCGTTGCTTCACTTCAGGTTTACTGTATCCCTTGAACATTCTTATTGACGATGAAACACAAAATTGTATCGGAACTAAATACAAAAGGCACAATGCCGACTTAAGGACAAGAAGAATGACTCTTCTTACTGACTTTGTTTTGAACCATTAGTGTGACACAAGTTATAGAATCCGATGCTTCACTTCTGGTTAACTGTAACGCTTGGACCTTCTTATTGACGAAGAAACACAGAAATTACATCGGAATTAAATACAAAAGGCACAATGCCGACTTATGTACATGAAGACTGACTCTTCGTACTGTCTATGGTTTGATCCACTTCTGTGACACTAGTTATAGAGTCCGATGCTTCACTTCAGGTTTACTGTATCTTTGGACCTTCTTATTGACGGTGAATCACAGAAATTGCATCGGAATTAATTACAAAAGGCACAATGCCAACTTAAGTACAAGAAGGCTGACTCTTCTTACTGTCTATATTTTGAACCATTCCAGTGACACTAGTTATAGATTCCGATGCTTCACTTCAGGTTTACTGTATCCCTTGGACATTCTAATTGACGATGAAACACAGAAATTGCATCGGAATTAAACACAAAAGGCACAATGCCGACTTAAGGACAAGAAGACTGACTCTTCTTACTGACTATGTTTTGCATCATTCCTGTGACACTAGTTATAGACTCCGATGCTTCACATCCGGTTTACTGTATCCCTCTGACCTTCTTATTGACGATGAAACACAGAAATTGCATCGGAATTAAATACAAAAGGCACAATGCCAACTTAAGTACAAGAAGACTGACTCTTGTTACTGACTATGTTTTGAACCATTCCTGTGAAACTAGTTAAAGATTCCGATGCTTCACTTCAGGTTTACTGTATACCTTGGACCTTCTTATTGACGATGAATCACAGAAATTGCATCGGAATTAAAAACAAAAGGCACAATGCCAACTTAAGTACAAGAAGGCTGACTCTTCTTACTGTCTATATTTTGAACCATTCCAGTGACACTAGTTATAGATTCCGATGCTTCACTTCTGGTTTACAATGTCGCTTGTACTTTCTTATTGACGATGAAACACAGAAATTGCATCGGAATTAAATACAAATGGCACAATGCCGACTTAAGTACATGAAGATCGACTCTTCTTATTGACAATGATTTGAACCATTCCTGTGACACGAGTTATTGATTCCGTTGCTTCACTTCAGGTTTAGTGTATCCCTTGGACATTGTTATTGACGATGAAACACAAAATTGTATCGGAACTAAATACAAAAGGCACAATGCCGACTTAAGGACAAGAAGTCTGACTCTTCTTTCTGTCTATGGTTTGAACCATTGCTGTGACACTAGTTATAGATTCCGATGCTTTACTCCAGGTTTACTGTATCCTCTTGGACCTTCTTATTGACGATGAAACACAGAAATTGCATCAGAATTAAATACAAAAGGCACAATGCCGACTTACGAACAAGAAGACTGGTTCGTCCTACTGTCTATGTTTTGAACCATTCCTGTGACACTAATTTTAAAGTCCGATGCTTCACTTCAGGTTTACTGTATCCCTCTGACCCTCTTATTGACGATGAAACACAGAAATTGCATCGGAATTAAATACAAAATCCACAATGCCGACTTAAGTACAAGAAGACTGACGCTTCATACTGTCTTTGTTTTGAACCATTGCTGTCACACGAGTTATAGATTCCGATGCTTCACTTTCGGTTTACTGTATCCCTCCGACTTTCAGATAGACGAAGAAACACAGAAATTGCATCAGAATTAAATACAAAAGCCACAATGCCGACTTATGTACATGAAGACTGACTCTTTGTACTGTCTATGTTTTGAACCATTCCTGTGACACTAGCTATAGATTCCGATGCTTCACTTCAGGTTTACTGTTTCCCTTGGACCTTCTTATTGACGATGAAACACAGAAATTGCATCGGAATTAAAAACAAAAGGCACAATGCCAACTTAAGTAAAAGAAGACTGACTCTTCTTACTGTCTATATTTTGATCCATCCCAGTGACACTAGTTATAGAGTCCGATGCTTCACTTCAGATTTTCTGTATCCCTTGGACCTTCTAATTGACGATGAAACACAGAAATTGCATCGGAATTAAATACAAAACGCACAATGCCGACTTAAGGACAAGAAGACTGACTCTTCTTACTGACTATGTTTTGAACCATTCCTGTGACACTAGTTATAGATTCCGATGCTTCACTCCAGGTTTACTGAATTCCTTGGACCTTCTTATTGACAATGAAACACAGAAATTGCATCGGAATAAAATACAAAAGGCACAATGCCGACTTACGTACAAGAAGACTTGTTCTTCCTACTGTCTATGTTTTGAACCATTACTGTGACACTAGTTTTGGAGTCCGATGCTTCACTTCAGGTTTACTCTATCCCTCTGACCTTCTTATTGACGATGAAGCACAGAAATTACATCGGAATTAAATAGAAAAGGCACAATGCCCAATTAAGTTCAAGATGACTGACTCTTCTTACTGACTATGTTTGAACCATTTCTGTGACACTAGTTATAGATTCCGATACCTCCCTTCAACTTTACTGAATCCCTCTGATCTTCTTATTGACGATGATACACAGAAATTGCATCGGTATTAAGTAGAAAAGGCACAATGCCGACTTAAGAACAAGAAGACTGACTCTTCTTACTGACTATGTTTTGAAACATTCCTGTGACACTAGTTATAGATTCCGATGCTTCACTCCAGGTTTATTGTATTCCTTGGACCTTCTTATTGACGATGAAACACAGAAATTGCATCGCAATTAAATACAAAAGGCACAATGCCGACTTAAGTACAAGAACACTGACGCTTCCTACAGTCTATGTTTTGAAATATTCCTGTGACACCAGTTATAGATTCCGATGCATCACTTCAGGTTTAATGTATCCCTTGTACTTTCTTATTGACGATGAAACACAGAAATTTCATCGGAATTAAATACAAAAGGCACAATGCCGACTTAAGTACATGAAGACCGACTCTTCTTATTGACAATGACTTGAACCATTCCCGTGACACTAGTTATTGATTCCGATGCTTCACTTCAGGTTTACTATATCGCTTGGACATTATTATTGACGATGAAACACAAAATTGTATCGGAACTAAATACAAAAGGCACAATGCCGACTTCAGGACAAGAAGACTGACTCTTCTTACTGACTTTGCTTTGAACCATTAGTGTGACACAAGTTATAGATCCCGATGCTTCACTTCTGGTTTACTGTATTGCTTGGACCTTCTTATTGACGATGAAACACAGAAATAGCATCGGAATTAAATACAAAAGGCACAATGCCGACTTAAGAACATGAGGAGCGACTCTTCCTACTGACTAAGTTTTGAACCATTCCTGTCACACTAGTTATAGATTCCGATGCTTCACTTGAGGTTTACTGTATCCCTTGGACCTTGTTATTCACGATGAGACACAGAAATGGCATCGGAATTAAATAGAAAAGGCACAATGCCGACTTAAGTACAAAAATACTGACTCTTCTTACTGTCTATGTTTTGAACCATTCCTGTGACACTAGTTATAGATTCCGATGCTTCACTCCAGGTTTACTGTATCCCTTGGACCTTCTTATTGACGATGAAACACAGAAATTGCATCGGAATTAAATACAAAAGGCACAAAGCCTACTTAAGTACAAGGAGAGTGTCTCTTCGTACTGTCTATGTTTTGAACCATTCATGTGACACTAGTTAAAGATTCCGATGCTTCACTTCAGGTTTACTGTTTCCCTTGGACCTTATTATTGACGATGAAACACAGAAATTGCATCGGATTTAAATACAAAGGGCACAATGCCGACTTAAGGATAAGAAGACTGACTCTTCCTACTGTCTATGTTTTGAGCCATTTCTGTGACACTAGTTATAGAGTCCGATGCTTCACTTCATGTTTACTGTATCCCTTGGACCTTCTTATTGATGATGAATCGGGGAAATTGCATCGGAATTAAATACAAAAGGCACAATGCCGACTTAAGTACAAGAAGACTCACTCTTCTTACTGTCTATATTCTGAACCATTCCAGTGACACTAGTTATAGATTCCGATGCTTCACTTCAGGTTCACTGTATCCCTTGGACCTTCCTATTGACGATGAAACACAGAAATTGCATCGGAACTACATACGAAAGGCACAATGCCGACTTAAGTACAGGAAGACTGACCCTTCTTAGTGACTATGTTTTGAACCATTCCTGTGACACTAGTTATAGATTGCGATGCTTCACTTCTGGTTTACTGTATCATTTTGACCTTCTTATGAACGATGAAACACAGAAATTGCATCGGAATTAAATACAAAAGGCACAATGCCGACTTAAGTACAAGAAGACTGACTCTTCTTACTGTCTATGTTTGAACCATTCCTGTGACACTAGTTATAGATTCCGATGCTTCACTTCAGGTTTACCGTATCTCTCTGACCATCTTATTGACGGTGAAGCACAGAAATTGCATCGGAATTTAACACGAAAGGCACAATGCGAAATTAAGTACAAGACGACTGACTCTTCTTACTGACTATGTTTTTAACCATTCCTGTGACACTAGTTATTGACTCCGATGCTTCACTTCAGGTTTACTGTATCTCTTGGACCTTCTTATTGACGATGAAACACAGAAATAGCATCGGAATTAAATACAAAAGGCACAATGCCGACTTAAGGACAAGAAGAGTGACCCCTCTTACTGACTATGATTTGAACCATTCCTGTGACACTAGTTATAGATTCCGATGCTTCACTTCCGGTTTACTGTATCCCTCTGACCTTCTTATTGACGATGAAACACAGAAATTGCGTCGCAATTAAATACAAAAGGCACGATGACGACTTAAGTACAAGAAGACTGACTTTTCTTACTGTCTATGTTTGAACCATTCCTGTGGCACTAGTTATGGATTCCGATGCTTCACTTCAAGTTTACTGTATCCCTCTTACCTTCTAATTGACGGTGAAGCACAGAAATTGCATCGGAGGTATATACGAAAGGCACAATGCCAAATTAAGTTCAAGAAGACTGACTCTTCTTACTGACTATGTTTTGAACCATTTCTGTGACACTAGTTATAGATTCCGATACTTCACTTCAGGTTTACTGTATCCCTCTGACCTTCTTATTGAGGATGAAACACAGAAATTGCATCGGCATTTAATACAAAAGGCACAATGCCGACTTAAGTACAAGAAGACTGTCTCTTCCTACTGTCTCTGTTTTGAACCATTGCTGTGACACTAGTTATAGATTCCGATGCTTCACTTCAGGTTTACTGTATCCCTCTGACCTTCTTATTGACGATGAAACACAGAAATTGCATCGGTATTAAATAGAAAAGGCACAATGCCGACTTAAGTACAAGAAGACTGACTCTTCTTACTGTCTATGTTTGAACCAATCCTGTGACACTAGTTGTAGATTCCGATGCTTCACTTCAGGTTTACTGTATCGCATGGACCTTCTTATTGACGATGAAACACAGAAATTGCATCGGAATTAAATACAAAAGGCACAATGCCGACTTAAGTACATGAAGACCGAAACTTCCTACTGACTAAGACTTGAACCATTCCTGTCACACTAGTTATAGATTCCGATGCTTCACTTGAGGTTTACTGTATCCCTTGGACCTTCTTATTGACGATGAAACACAGAAATTGCATCGGAATTAAATACAAAAGGCACAATGCCGACTTAAGTACAAGAAGACTGACTCTTCTTACTGTCTATGTTTTGAACCATTCCTGTGACACTAGTTATAGATTCCGATGCTTTACTCCAGGTTTACTGTATCCCTTGGACCATCTTATTGACGATGAAGCACATAAATTGCATCGGAATTAAATACAAAAGGCACAATGCCGACTAAAGGACAAGAAGACTGACTCTTCTTACTGACTATGTTTTTAACCATTCCTGTGACACTAGCTATAGATTCCGATGCTTCACTTCAGGTTTACTGTATCCCTCTGGCTTTCTTATAGACGATGAAACACAGAAATGGCAAAGGAATTAAATACAAAATGCACAATGCCGACTTAAGTGCAAAAAGACTGACTCTTCTTACTGTCTATGCTTTTGAATTATTCCTGTGACACTAGTTATAGATTCCGATGCTTCACTTGAGGTTTACTGTATCCCTTGGACCTTGTTATTCACGATGAAACACAGAAATGGCATCGGAATTAAATAGAAAAGGCACAATGCCGACCTAACTACAAAAAGACTGACTCTTCTTACTGTCTATGTTATGAACCATTCCTGTGACACTAGTTATAGATTCCGATGCTTCACTCCAGGTTTACTGTATCCCTTGGAACTTCTTATTGACGATGAAACACAGAAATTGCATCGGAATTAAATACAAATGGCACAAAGCCTACTTAAGTACAAGGAGAGTGTCTCTTCGTACTTTCTGTGTTTTGAACCATTCATGTGACACTAGTTATTGATTCCGATGCTTCACTTCAGGTTTACTGTTTCCCTTGGACCTTCTTATTGACGATGAAACACAGAAATTGCATCGAATTTAAATACAAAGAGCACAATGCCGACTTAAGAATAAGAAGACAGACTCTTCCTACTGTCTATGATTTGAACCATTTCTGTGGCACTAGTTATAGAGTCCGATGCTTCACTTCAGGTTTACTGTATCCCTTGGACCTTCTTATTGATGATGAATCACAGAAATTGCATCGGAATTAAATACAAAAGGCACAAAGCCGACTCAAGTACAAGAAGACTCACTCTTCTTACTGTCTATTTTTTGAACCATTCCAGTGACACTAGTTATAGATTCCGATGCTTCACTTCAGGTTTACTGTATACCTTGGACCTTCCTATTGACGATGAAAAACAGAAATTGCATCGGAACTACATACAAAAGGCACAATGCCGACTTAAGTACAAGAAGACTGACTCTTCTTAGTGACTATGTTTTGAACCATTCCTGTGACACTAGTTATAGATTCCGATGCTTCACTTCTGGTTTACTGTATCACTTTGACCTTCTTATGAACGATGAAACACAAAATTGTATCGGAACTAAATACAAAAAGCACATTGCCGACTTCAGGACAAGAAGACTGACTCTTCTTACTGACTTTGCTTTGAACAATTAGTGTGACACAAATTATAGATTCCGATGCTTCACTTCTGGTTTACTGTATCGCTTGGACCTTCTTATTGACGATGAAACACAGAAATTGCATCTGAATTAAATACAAAAGGCACAATGCCGACTTAAGTACAAGAAGACTGACTCTTCTTACTGTCTATATTTTGAACCATTCCTGTGACACTAGTTATAGATTCCGATGCCTACCTCCAGGTTTACTGTATCCCTTGGACCATCTTATTGACGATGAAGCACAGAAATTGAATCGGAATTAAATGCAAAAGGCACAATGCCGACTTAAGGACAAGAAGACTGACTCTTCTTACTGACTATGTTTTTAACCATTCCTGTGACACTAGCTATAGTTTCCGATGCTTCACTTCAGGTTTACTGTATCCCTCTGACTTTCTTATAGACGATGAAACACAGAAATGGCAAAGGAATTAAATACAAAATGCACAATGCCGACTTAAGAGCAAGAAGACTGACTCTTCTTACTGTCTATGTTTTGAACCATTCCTGTGACACTAGTTATACATTCCGATGCTTCACTTGAGGTTTACTGTATCCCTTGGACCTTGTTATTCACGAAGAAACACAGAAATGGCATCGGAATTAAATAGAAAAGGCACAATGTCGACTTAAGTACAAAAAGACTGACTCTTCTTACTGTCTATGTTATGAACCATTCCTGTGACACTAGTTATAGATTCCGATGCTTCACTCCAGGTTTACTGTATCCCTTGGAACTTCTTATTGACGATGAAACACAGATATTGCATCGGAATTAAATACAAAAGGCACAAAGCCTACTTAAGTACAAGGAGAGTGTCTCTTCGTACTGTCTGTGTTTTGAACCATTCATGTGACACTAGTTATTGATTCCGATGCTTCACTTCAGGTTCACTGTTTCCCTTGGACCTTCTTATTGACGATGAAACACAGAAATTGCATCGGAATTAAATACAAAAGGCACAATGCCGACTTAAGTACAAAAAGACTGACTCTTCTTACTGTCTATGTTTGAACCATTCCTGTTTCACTAGTTATAGATTCCGATGCTTCACTTCAAGTTTACTGTATCCCTCTGACCTTCTAATTGACGGTGAAGCACAGAAATTGCAATCGGAATTAAATACGAAAGGCACAATGCCCAATTAAGTTCAAGAAGACTGACTCTTCTTACTGACTATGTTTTGAACCATTTCTGTGACACTAGTTATAGATTCCGATACTTCACTTCATGTTTACTGTATCCCTCTGACCTTCTTATTGACGATGATACACAGAGATTGCATCGGTATAAAACAGAAAAGGCACAATGCCGACTTAAGTACAAGAAGACAGACTCTTCTTACTGTCTATGCTTTGAACCAATCCTGTGACACTAGTTTTGGATTCCGATGCTTCACTTCATGTTTACTGTATCCCTTGGACCTTCTTATTGATGATGAATCGGGGAAATTGCATCGGAATTAAATACAAAAGGCACAATGCCGACTTAAGTACAAGAAGACTCACTGTCTATATTTTGAACCATTCCTGTGACACTAGTTATAGATTCCGATGCTTTACTCCAGGTTTACTGTATCCCTTGGACCATCTTATTGACGATGAAGCACAGAAATTGAATCGGAATAAAATGCAAAAGGCAGAATGCCGACTTAAGTACAAGAAGACTGACACTTCTTAGTGACTATGTTTTGAACCATTCCTGTGTCACTAGTAATAGATTGCGATGCTTCACTTCTGGTTTACTGTATCATTTTGACATTCTTATGAACGATGAAACACAGAAATTGCATCGGAATTAAATACAAAAGGCAAAATGCCGACTTAAGTACAAGAAGACTGAGTCTTCTTACTGTCTATGTTTGAACCATTCCTGTGACACCAGTTATAGTTTCAGATGCTTCACTTCAGGTTTACCGTATCCCTCTGACCATCTTATTGACGGTGAAGCACAGAAATTGCATCGGAATTTAATACAAAAGGCACAAGGCCGAGTCAAGTACAAGACGACTGACTCTTCTTACTGACTATGTTTTGAAACATTCCTGTGACACTAGTTATTGACTCCGATGCTTCACTTCAGGTTTACTGTATCCCTCTGACCTTCTTATTGACGATGATACACAGAGATTGCATCGGTATAAAATAGAAAAGGCACAATGCCGACTTACGTACAAGAAGACAGACTCTTCTTACTGTCTATGTTTGAACCATTCCTGTGGCACTAGTTATAGATTCCGATGCTTCACTTCAAGTTTACTGTATCCCTCTGACCTTCTAATTGACGGTGAAGCACAGATATTGCATCGGAATTAAATACGAAAGGCACAATGCCCAATTAAGTTCAAGAAGACTGACTCTTCTTACTGACTATGTTTTGAACCATTTCTGTGACACTAGTTATAGATTCCGATACTTCACTTCAGGTTTACTGTATCCCTCTGACCTTCTTATTGACGATGATACACAGAGATTGCATCGGTATAAAACAGAAAAGGCACAATGCCGACTTAAGTACAAGAAGACAGACTCTTCTTACTGTCTATGCTTTGAACCAATCCTGTGACACTAGTTTTGGATTCCGATGCTTCACTTCATGTTTACTGTATCCCTTGGACCTTCTTATTGATGATGAATCGGGGAAATTGCGTCGGAATTAAATACAAAAGGCACAATGCCGACTTAAGTACAAGAAGACTCACTCTTCTTACTGTCTATGTTTGAACCATTCCTGTGACACCAGTTATAGTTTCAGATGCTTCACTTCAGGTTTACCGTATCCCTCTGACCATCTTATTGACGGTGAAGCACAGAAATTGCATCGGAATTTAATACAAAAGGCACAATGCCGAATTAAGTACAAGACGACTGACTCTTCTTACTGACTATGTTTTGAACCATTCCTGTGACACTAGTTATTGACTCCGATGCTTCACTTCAGGTTTACTGTATCTCTTTGACCTTCTTATTGACGATGAAACACAGAAATTGCATCGGAATTAAATACAAAAGGCACAATGCCGACTTCAGGACAAGAAGACTGAATCCTCTTACTGACTATGATTTGAACCATTCCTGTGACACTAGTTATAGATTCCGATGCTTCACTTCCGGTTTACTGTATCCCTCTGACCTTCTTATTGACGATGAAACACAGAAATTGCGTCGCAATTAAATACAAAAGGCACGATGACGACTTAAGTACAAGAAGACTGACTCTTCTTACTGTCTATGTTTGAACCATTCCTGTGGCACTAGTTATGGATTCCGATGCTTCACTTCAAGTTTACTGTATCCCTCTGACCTTCTAATTGACGGTGAAGCACAGAAATTGCATCGGAATTAAATACGAAAGGCACAATGCCCAATTAAGTTCAAGAAGACTGACTCTTCTTTCTGACTATGTTTTGAACCATTTCTGTGACACTAGTTATAGATTCCGATACTTCACTTCAGGTTTACTGTATCCCTCTGACCTTCTTATTGACGATGATACACAGAGATTGCATCGGTATAAAATAGAAAAGGCACAATGCCGACTTACGTACAAGAAGACAGACTCTTCTTACTGTCTATGTTTGAACCATTCCTGTGGCACTAGTTATAGATTCCGATGCATCACTTCAAGTTTACTGTATCCCTCTGACCTTCTAATTGACGGTGAAGCACAGAAATTGCATCGGAATTAAATACGAAAGGCACAATGCCCAATTAAGTTCAAGAAGACTGACTCTTCTTACTGACTACGTTTTGAACCATTTCTGTGACACTAGTTATAGATTCAGATGCTTCACTTCAGGTTTACTGTATCCCTCTGACCTTCTTATTGACGATGAAACACAGAAATTGCATCGGAATTTAATACAAAAGGCACAGTGCCGATTGAAGTACAAGAAGACTGTCTCTTCCTACTGTCTCTGTTTTGAACCATTGCTGTGACACTAGTTATAGATTCCGATGCTTCACTTCAGGTTTACTGTATCCCTCCACCATATTGCCGATGAAACACAGAAATTGATTTGGAATTAAATACAAAAGGCACAATGCCGACTTAAGGACAAGAGGACTCACTCTTCTTACTGACTATGGTTTGAACCATTCACGTGACACTAGTTATAGATTCCGATGCTTCACTTCAGGTTTACTGTCTCCCTCTGACCTTCTTATTGACGATGAAACACAGAAATTGCATCGGAAACAAATACAAAAGCCACAATGGCGACTTATGTACATGAAGACTGACTCTTCGTACTGTCTATGCTTTGAACCATTCCTGTGACACTAGTTATAGATTCCGATGCTTCACTCCAGGTATACTGTATCCCTTGGAACTTCTTATTGACGATGAAACACAGAAATTGCATCGGAATTAAATACAAAAAGCACAATGCCAACATAAGTACAAGAAGACTGGCTCTTCTTACTGACTATATTTTGAACCATTCGAGTGACACTAGTTATAGATTCCGATGCTTCACTTCAGGTTTACTGTATCCCTTGGACCTTCTAATTGACGATGAAACACAAAAATTGCATCGGAATTAAATACAAAAGGCACAATGCCGACTTAAGGACAAGAAGACTGACTCTTCTTACTGTCTATGTTTGAACCAATCCTGTGACACTAGTTGTAGATTCCGATGCTTCACTTCAGGTTTACTGTATCCCTTGGACCTTCTTATTGACGATGAAACACAGAAATAGCATCGGTATTAAATACATAAGGCACAATGCCGACTTAAGTACAAGAACACTGACTCTTCCTACTGTCTATGCTTTGAACCATTCCTGTGACACCAGTTATAGATTCCGATGCTTCACTTCAGGTTTACTGTATCCCTTGTACTTTCTTATTGACGATGAAACACAGAAATGTCATCGGAATTAAATACAAAATGCACAATGCAGACTTAAGTACATGAAGACCGACTCTTCTTATTGACAATGATTTGAACCGTTCCTGTGTCACTAGTTATTGATTCCGATGCTTCACTTCAGGTTTACTGTATCGCTTGGACATTCTTATTGACGATGAAACACAAAATTGTATCGGAACTAAATACAAAAAGCACATTGCCGACTTCAGGACAAGAAGACTGACTCTTCTTACTGACTTTGCTTTGAACCAATAGTGTGACACAAATTATAGATTCCGATGCTTCACTTCTGGTTTACTGTATCGCTGGGACCTTCTGATTGACGATGAAACACAGAAATTGCATCGGAATTAAATACAAAAGGCACAATGCCGACTTAAGTACAAAAAGACTGACTCTTCTTACTGTCTATGTTTGAACCATTCCTGTTTCACTAGTTATAGATTCCGATGCTTCACTTCAAGTTTACTGTATCCCTCTGACCTTCTAATTGACGGTGAAGCACAGAAATTGCAATCGGAATTAAATACGAAAGGCACAATGCCCAATTAAGTTCAAGAAGACTGACTCTTCTTACTGACTATGTTTTGAACCATGTCTGTGACACTAGTTATAGATTCCGATACTTCACTTCAGGTTTACTGTATCCCTCTGACCTTCTTATTGACGATGATACACAGAGATTGCATCGGTATAAAATAGAAAAGGCACAATGCTGACTTAAGTACAAGAAGACAGACTCTTCTTACTGTCTATGCTTTGAACCAATCCTGTGACACTAGTTTTGGATTCCGATGCTTCACTTCATGTTTACTGTATCCCTTGGACCTTCTTATTGATGATGAATCGGGGAAATTGCATCGGAATTAAATACAAAAGGCACAATGCCGACTTAAGTACAAGAAGACTCACTCTTCCTACTGTCTATATTTTGAACCATTCCTGTGACACTAGTTATAGATTCCGATGCTTTACTCCAGGTTTACTGTATCCCTTGGACCATCTTATTGACGATGAAGCACAGATATTGAATCGGAATTAAATGCAAAAGGCAGAATGCCGACTTAAGTACAAGAAGACTGACCCTTCTTAGTGACTATGTTTTGGACCATTCCTGTGACACTAGTAATAGATTGCGATGCTTCACTTCTGGTTTACTGTATCATTTTGACATTCTTATGAACGATGAAACACAGAAATTGCATCGGAATTAAATACAAAAGGCAAAATGCCGACTTAAGTACAAGAAGACTGACTCTTCTTACTGTCTATGTTTGAACCATTCCTGTGACACCAGTTATAGTTTCAGATGCTTCACTTCAGGTTTACCGTATCCCTCTGACCATCTTATTGACGGTGAAGCACAGAAATTGCATCGGAATTTAATACAAAAGGCACAATGCTGAATTAAGTACAAGACGACTGACTCTTCTTACTGACTATGTTTTGAACCATTCCTGTGACACTAGTTATTGACTCCGATGCTTCACTTCAGGTTTACTGTATCTCTTTGACCTTCTTATTGACGATGAAACACAAAAATTGCATCGGAATTAAATACAAAAGGCACAATGCCGACTTCAGGACAAGAAGACTGACTCCTCTTACTGACTATGATTTGAACCATTCCTGTGACACTAGTTATAGATTCCGATGCTTCACTTCCGGTTTACTGTATCCCTCTGACCTTCTTATTGACGATGAAACACAGAAATTGCGTCGCAATTAAATACAAAAGGCACGATGACGACTTAAGTACAAGAAGACTGACTCTTCTTACTGTCTATGTTTGAACCATTCCTGTGGCACTAGTTATAGATTCCGATGCTTTACTTCAAGTTTACTGTATCCCTCTGACCTTCTAATTGACGGTGAAGCACAGAAATTGCATCGGAATTAAATACGAAAGGCACAATGCCCAATTAAGTTCAAGAAGACTGACTCTTCTTACTGACTATGTTTTGAACCATTTCTGTGACACTAGTTATAGATTCAGATACTTCACTTCAGGTTTACTGTATCCCTCAGACCTTCTTATTGACGATGATACACAGAGATTGCATCGGTATAAATTAGAAGAGGCACAATGCCGACTTACGTACAAGAAGACAGACTCTTCTTACTGTCTATGTTTGAACCATTCCTGTGGCACTAGTTATAGATTCCGATGCTTCACTTCAAGTTTACTGTATCCCTCTGACCATCTAATTGACGGTGAAGCACAGAAATTGCATCGGAATTAAATACGAAAGGCACAATGCCCAATTAAGTTCAAGAAGACTGACTCTTCTTACTGACTATGTTTTGAACCATTTCTGTGACACTAGTTATAGATTCCGATACTTCACTTCAGGTTTACTGTATCCCTCTGACCTTCTTATTGACGATGATACACAGAGATTGCATCGGTATAAAATAGAAAAGGCACAATGCTGACTTAAGTACAAGAAGACAGACTCTTCTTACTGTCTATGCTTTGAACCAATCCTGTGACACTAGTTTTGGATTCCGATGCTTCACTTCATGTTTACTGTATCCCTTGGACCTTCTTATTGATGATGAATCGGGGAAATTGCATCGGAATTAAATACTAAAGGCACAATGCCGACTTAAGTACAAGAAGACTCACTCTTCCTACTGTCTATATTTTGAACCATTCCTGTGACACTAGTTATAGATTCCGATGCTTTACGCCAGGTTTACTGTATCCCTTGGACCATCTTATTGACGATGAAGCACAGATATTGAATCGGAATTAAATGCAAAAGGCAGAATGCCGACTTAAGTACAAGAAGACTGACCCTTCTTAGTGACTATGTTTTGGACCATTCCTGTGACACTAGTAATAGATTGCGATGCTTCACTTCTGGTTTACTGTATCATTTTGTCATTCTTATGAACGATGAAACACAGAAATTGCATCGGAATTAAATACAAAAGGCAAAATGCCGACTTAAGTACAAGAAGACTGACTCTTCTTACTGTCTATGTTTGAACCATTCCTGTGACACCAGTTATAGTTTCAGATGCTTCACTTCAGGTTTACCGTATCCCTCTGACCATCTTATTGACGGTGAAGCACAGAAATTGCATCGGAATTTAATACAAAAGGCACAATGCCGAATTAAGTACAAGACGACTGACTCTTCTTACTGACTATGTTTTGAACCATTCCTGTGACACTAGTTATTGACTCCGATGCTTCACTTCAGGTTTACTGTATCTCTTTGACCTTCTTATTGACGATGAAACACAAAAATTGCATCGGAATTAAATACAAAAGGCACAATGCCGACTTCAGGACAAAAAGACTGACTCCTCTTACTGACTATGATTTGAACCATTCCTGTGACACTAGTTATAGATTCCGATGCTTCACTTCCGGTTTACTGTATCCCTCTGACCTTCTTATTGACGATGAAACACAGAAATTGCGTCGCAATTAAATACAAAAGGCACGATGACGACTTAAGTACAAGAAGACTGACTCTTCTTACTGTCTATGTTTGAACCATTCCTGTGGCACTAGTTATAGATTCCGATGCTTTACTTCAAGTTTACTGTATCCCTCTGACCTTCTAATTGACGGTGAAGCACAGAAATTGCATCGGAATTAAATACGAAAGGCACAATGCCCAATTAAGTTCAAGAAGACTGACTCTTCTTACTGACTATGTTTTGAACCATTTCTGTGACACTAGTTATAGATTCAGATACTTCACTTCAGGTTTACTGTATCCCTCTGACCTTCTTATTGACGATGATACACAGAGATTGCATCGGTATAAATTAGAAGAGGCACAATGCCGACTTACGTACAAGAAGACAGACTCTTCTTACTGTCTATGTTTGAACCATTCCTGTGGCACTAGTTATAGATTCCGATGCTTCACTTCAAGTTTACTGTATCCCTCTGACCATCTAATTGACGGTGAAGCACAGAAATTGCATCGAAATTAAATACGAAAGGCACAATGCCCAATTAAGTTCAAGAAGACTGACTCTTCTTACTGACTATGTTTTGAACCATTTCTGTGACACTAGTTATAGATTCCGATACTTCACTTCAGGTTTACTGTATCCCTCTGACCTTCTTATTGACGATGATACACAGAGATTGCATCGGTATAAAATAGAAAAGGCACAATGCCGACTTAAGTACAAGAAGACTCACTCTTCTTACTGTCTACATTTTGAACCATTCCTGTGACACTAGTTATAGATTCCGATGCTTTACTCCAGGTTTACTGTATCCCTTGGACCATCTTATTGACGATGAAGCACAGAAATTGAATCGGAATTAAATGCAAAAGGCAGAATGCCGACTTAAGTACAAGAAGACTGACCCTTCTTAGTGACTATGTTTTGAACCATTCCTGTGACACTAGTGATAGATTGCGATGCTTCACTTCTGGTTTACTGTATTATTTTGACATTCTTACGAACGATGAAACACAGAAATTGCATCGGAATTAAATACAAAAGGCAAAATGCCGACTTAAGTACAAGAAGACTGACTCTTCTTACTGTCTATGTTTGAACCATTCCTGTGACACCAGTTATAGTTTCAGATGCTTCTCTTCTGGTTTACCGTATCCCTCTGACCATCTTATTGACGGTGAAGCACAGAAATTGCATCGGAATTTAATACAAAAGGCACAATGCCGAATTAAGTACAAGACGACTGACTCTTCTTACTGACTATGTTTTGAACCATTCCTGTGACACTAGTTATAGATTCCGATGCTTCACTTCCGGTTTACTGTATCCCTCTGACCTTCTTATTGACGATGAAACACAGAAATTGCGTCGCAATTAAATACAAAAGGCACGATGACGACTTAAGTACAAGAAGACTGACTCTTCTTACTGTCTATGTTTGAACCATTCCTGTGGCACTAGTTATAGATTCCGGTGCTTCACTTCAAGTTTACTGTATCCCTCTGACCTTCTAATTGACGGTGAAGCACAGAAATTGCATGGGAATTAAATACGAAAGGCACAATGCCCAATTAAGTTCAAGAAGACTGACTCTTCTTACTGACTATGTTTTGAACCATTTCTGTGACACTTGTTATAGATTCCGATACTTCACTTCAGGTTTACTGTATCCCTCTGACCTTCTTATTGACGATGATACACAGAGATTGCATCGGTATAAAATAGAAAAGGCATAATGCCGACTTACGTACAAGAAGACAGACTCTTCTTACTGTCTATGTTTGAACCATTCCTGTGGCACTAGTCATAGATTCCGATGCTTCACTTCAAGTTTACTGTATCCCTCTGACCTTCTAATTGACGGTGAAGCACAGAAATTGCATCGGAATTAAATACGAAAGGCACAATGCCCAATTAACTTCAAGAAGACTGACTCTTCTTACTGACTATGTTTTGAACCATTTCTGTGACACTAGTTATAGATTCCGATGCTTCACTTCAGGTTTACTGTATCCCTCTGACCTTCTTATTGACGATGAAACACAGAAATTGCATCGGAATTTAATACAAAAGGCACAATGCCGAGTTAAGTACAAGAAGACTGTCTCTTCCTACTGTCTCTGTTTTGAACCATTGCTGTGACACTAGTTATAGATTCCGATGCTTCACTTCAGGTTTACTGTATCCCTCTCACCATATTGCCCATGAAACACAGAAATTGATTTGGAATTAAATACAAAAGGCACAATGCCGACTTAAGGACAAGAGGACTCACTCTTCTTACTGACTATGGTATGAACCATTCACGTGTCACTGGTTATAGATTCCGATGCTTCACTTCAGGTTTACTGTATCCCTTGTACTTTCTTATTGACGATGAAACACAGAAATGTCATCGGAATTAAATACAAAAGGCACAATACCGACTTAAGTAGAAGAAGACTCACTCTTCTTACTGTCTATATTTTGAACCATTCCTGTGACACTAGTTATAGATTCCGATGCTTTACTCCAGGTTTACTGTATCCCTTGGACGATCTTATTGACGATGAAGCACAGAAATTGAATCGGAATTAAATGCAAAAAGCACATTGCCGACTTCAGGACATGAAGACTGACTCTTCTTACTGACTTTGCTTTGAACCATTAGTGTGACACAAATTATAGATTCCGATGCTTCACTTCTGGTTTACTGTATCGCTTGGACCTTCTTATTGACGATGAAACACAGAAATTGCATCGGAATTAAATACAAAAGGCACAATGCCGACTTAAGTACAAGAAGACTGTCTCTTCTTACTGTCTATGTTTTGAACCATTCCTGTGACACTAGTTATAGATTCAGATACTTCACTTCAGGTTTACTGTATCCCTCTGACCTTCTTATTGACGATGATACACAGAGATTGCATCGGTATAAATTAGAAGAGGCACAATGCCGACTTACGTACAAGAAGACAGACTCTTCTTACTGTCTATGTTTGAACCATTCCTGTGGCACTAGTTATAGATTCCGATGCTTCACTTCAAGTTTACTGTATCCCTCTGACCATCTAATTGACGGTGAAGCACAGAAATTGCATCGAAATTAAATACGAAAGGCACAATGCCCAATTAAGTTCAAGAAGACTGACTCTTCTTACTGACTATGTTTTGAACCATTTCTGTGACACTAGTTATAGATTCCGATACTTCACTTCAGGTTTACTGTATCCCTCTGACCTTCTTATTGACGATGATACACAGAGATTGCATCGGTATAAAATAGAAAAGGCACAATGCCGACTTAAGTACAAGAAGACTCACTCTTCTTACTGTCTACATTTTGAACCATTCCTGTGACACTAGTTATAGATTCCGATGCTTTACTCCAGGTTTACTGTATCCCTTGGACCATCTTATTGACGATGAAGCACAGAAATTGAATCGGAATTAAATGCAAAAGGCAGAATGCCGACTTAAGTACAAGAAGACTGACCCTTCTTAGTGACTATGTTTTGAACCATTCCTGTGACACTAGTGATAGATTGCGATGCTTCACTTCTGGTTTACTGTATTATTTTGACATTCTTACGAACGATGAAACACAGAAATTGCATCGGAATTAAATACAAAAGGCAAAATGCCGACTTAAGTACAAGAAGACTGACTCTTCTTACTGTCTATGTTTGAACCATTCCTGTGACACCAGTTATAGTTTCAGATGCTTCTCTTCTGGTTTACCGTATCCCTCTGACCATCTTATTGACGGTGAAGCACAGAAATTGCATCGGAATTTAATACAAAAGGCACAATGCCGAATTAAGTACAAGACGACTGACTCTTCTTACTGACTATGTTTTGAACCATTCCTGTGACACTAGTTATAGATTCCGATGCTTCACTTCCGGTTTACTGTATCCCTCTGACCTTCTTATTGACGATGAAACACAGAAATTGCGTCGCAATTAAATACAAAAGGCACGATGACGACTTAAGTACAAGAAGACTGACTCTTCTTACTGTCTATGTTTGAACCATTCCTGTGGCACTAGTTATAGATTCCGATGCTTCACTTCAAGTTTACTGTATCCCTCTGACCTTCTAATTGACGGTGAAGCACAGAAATTGCATGGGAATTAAATACGAAAGGCACAATGCCCAATTAAGTTCAAGAAGACTGACTCTTCTTACTGACTATGTTTTGAACCATTTCTGTGACACTTGTTATAGATTCCGATACTTCACTTCAGGTTTACTGTATCCCTCTGACCTTCTTATTGACGATGATACACAGAGATTGCATCGGTATAAAATAGAAAAGGCATAATGCCGACTTACGTACAAGAAGACAGACTCTTCTTACTGTCTATGTTTGAACCATTCCTGTGGCACTAGTCATAGATTCCGATGCTTCACTTCAAGTTTACTGTATCCCTCTGACCTTCTAATTGACGGTGAAGCACAGAAATTGCATCGGAATTAAATACGAAAGGCACAATGCCCAATTAACTTCAAGAAGACTGACTCTTCTTACTGACTATGTTTTGAACCATTTCTGTGACACTAGTTATAGATTCCGATGCTTCACTTCAGGTTTACTGTATCCCTCTGACCTTCTTATTGACGATGAAACACAGAAATTGCATCGGAATTTAATACAAAAGGCACAATGCCGAGTTAAGTACAAGAAGACTGTCTCTTCCTACTGTCTCTGTTTTGAACCATTGCTGTGACACTAGTTATAGATTCCGATGCTTCACTTCAGGTTTACTGTATCCCTCTCACCATATTGCCCATGAAACACAGAAATTGATTTGGAATTAAATACAAAAGGCACAATGCCGACTTAAGGACAAGAGGACTCACTCTTCTTACTGACTATGGTTTGAACCATTCACGTGTCACTAGTTATAGATTCCGATGCTTCACTTCAGGTTTACTGTCTCCCTCTGACCTTCTTATTGACGATGAAACACAGAAATTGCATCGGAAACAAATACAAAAGCCACAATGGCGACTTATGTACATGAAGACTGACTCTTCGTACTGTCTATGCTTTGAACCATTCCTGTGACACTAGTTATAGATTCCGATGCTTCACTCCAGGTATACTGTATCCCTTGGAACTTCTTATTGACGATGAAACACAGAAATTGCATCGGAATTAAATACAAAAAGCACAATGCCAACTTAAGTACAAGAAGACTGAATCTTCTTACTGTCTATATTTTGAACCATTCCAGTGATACTAGTTATAGATTCCGATGCTTCACTTCAGGTTTACTGTATCCCTTGGACCTTCGAATTGACGATGAAACACAAAAATTTCATCGGAATTAAATACAAAAGGCACAATGCCGACTTAAGGACAAGAAGACTGACTCTTCTTACTGTCTATGTTTGAACCAATCCTGTGACACTAGTTGTAGATTCCGATGCTTCACTTCAGGTTTACTGTATCCCTTGGACCTTCTTATTGACGATGAAACACAGAAATTGCATCGGAATTAAATACATAAGGCACAATGCCGACTTAAGTACAAGAACACTGACTCTTCCTACTGTCTATGCTTTGAACCATTCCTGTGACACCGGTTATAGATTCCGATGCTTCACTTCAGGTTTACTGTATCCCTTGTACTTTCTTATTGACGATGAAACACAGAAATGTCATCGGAATTAAATACAAAAGGCACAATACCGACTTAAGTAGAAGAAGACTCACTCTTCTTACTGTCTATATTTTGAACCATTCCTGTGACACTAGTTATAGATTCCGATGCTTTACTCCAGGTTTACTGTATCCCTTGGACGATCTTATTGACGATGAAGCACAGAAATTGAATCGGAATTAAATGCAAAAAGCACATTGCCGACTTCAGGACATGAAGACTGACTCTTCTTACTGACTTTGCTTTGAACCATTAGTGTGACACAAATTATAGATTCCGATGCTTCACTTCTGGTTTACTGTATCGCTTGGACCTTCTTATTGACGATGAAACACAGAAATTGCATCGGAATTAAATACAAAAGGCACAATGCCGACTTAAGTACAAGAAGACTGACTCTTCTTACTGTCTATGTTTTGAACCATTCCTGTGACACTAGTTATAGATTCCGATGCATTACTCCAGGTTTACTGTATCCCTTGGACCATCTTATTGACGATGAGGCACAGAAATTGCATCGGAATTAAATACAAAAGGCACAATGCCGACTTACGTACAAGAAGACTGGTTCTTCCTACTGTCTATGTTTTGAACCATTACTGTGACACTAGTTTTGGAGTCCGATGCTTCACTTCAGGTTTACTGTATCCCTCTGACCTTCTTATTGACGATGAAACACAGAAATTGCGTCGCAATTAAATACAAAAGGCACGATGACGACTTAAGTACAAGAAGACTGACTCTTCTTACTGTCTATGTTTGAACCATTCCTGTGGCACTAGTTATAGATTCCGATGCTTCACTTCAAGTTTACTGTATCCCTCTGACCTTCTAATTGACGGTGAAGCACAGAAATTGCATCGGAATTAAATACGAAAGGCACAATGCCCAATTAAGTTCAAGAAGACTGACTCTTCTTACTGACTATGTTTTGAACCATTTCTGTGACACTAGTTATAGATTCCGATACTTCACTTCAGGTTTACTGTATCCCTCTGACCTTCTTATTGACGATGATACACAGAGATTGCATCGGTATAAAATAGAAAAGGCACAATGCCGACTTACGTTCAAGAAGACAGACTCTTCTTACTGTCTATGTTTGAACTATTCCTGTGGCACTAGTTATAGATTCCGATGCTTCACTTCAAGTTTACTGTATCCCTCTGACCTTCTAATTGACGGTGAAGCACAGAAATTGCATCGGAATTAAATACGAAAGGCACAATGCCCAATTAAGTTCAAGTAGACTGACTCTTCTTACTGACTATGTTTTGAACCATTTCTGTGACACTAGTTATAGGTTCCGATGCTTCACTTCAGGTTTACTGTATCCCTCTGACCTTCTTATTGACGATGAAACACAGAAATTGCATCGGAATTTAATACAAAAGGCACAATGCCGACTTAAGTACAAGAAGACTGTCTCCTCCTACTGTCTCTGTTTTGAACCATTGCTGTGACACTAGTTATAGATTCCGATGCTTCACTTCAGGTTTACTGTATCCCTCTCACCATATTGCCGATGAAACACAGAAATTGATTTGGAATTAAATACAAAAGGCACAATGCCGACTTAAGGACAAGAGGACTCACTCTTCTTACTGACTATGGTTTGAACCATTCACGTGACACTAGTTATAGATTCCGATGCTTCACTTCAGGTTTACTGTCTCCCTCTGACCTTCTTATTGACGATGAAACACAGAAATTGCATCGGAAACAAATACAAAAGCCACAATGGCGACTTATGTACATGAAGACTGACTCTTCGTACTGTCTATGCTTTGAACCATTCCTGTGACACTAGTTATTGATTCCGATGCTTCACTCCAGGTATACTGTATCCCTTGGACCTTCTTATTGACGATGAAACACACAAATTGCATCGGAATTAAATACAAAAAGCACAATGTCAACTTAAGTACAAGAAGACTGGCTCTTCTTACTGTCTATATTTTGAACCATTCCAGTGACACTAGTTATAGATTCCGATGCTTCACTTCAGGTTTACTGTATCCCTTGGACCTTCTAATTGACGATGAAACACAAAAATTGCATCGGAATTAAATACAAAAGGCACAATGCCGACTTAAGGACAAGAAGACTGACTCTTCTTACTGTCTATGTTTGAACCAATCCTGTGACACTAGTTTTAGATTCCGATGCTTCACTTCAGGTTTACTGTATCCCTTGGACCTTCTTATTGACGATGAAACACAGAAATTGCATCGGAATTAAATACATAAAGCACAATGCCGACTTAAGTACAAGAACACTGACTCTTCCTACTGTCTATGCTTTGATCCATTCCTGTGACACCAGTTATAGATTCCGATGCTTCACTTCAGGTTTACTGTATCCCTTGTACTTTCTTATTGACGATGAAACACAGAAATGTCATCGGAATTAAATACAAAAGGCACAATGCCGACTTAAGTACATGAAGACCGACTCATCTCATTGACAATGATTTGAACCATTCCTGTGTCACTAGTTATTGATTCTGATGCTTCACTTCAGGTTTACTGTATCGCTTGGACATTCTTGTTGACGATGAAACACAAAATTGTATCGGAACTAAATACAAAAAGCACATTGCCGACTTCAGGACAAGAAGACTGACTCTTCTTACTGACTTTGCTTTGAACCATTAGTGTGACACAAATTATAGATTCCGATGCTTCACTTCTGGTTTACTGTATCGCTTGGACCTTCTTATTGACGATGAAACACAGAAATTGCATCGGAATTAAATACAAAAGGCACAATGCCGACTTAAGTACATGAAGACCGATTCTTCTACTGACTAAGATTTGAACCATTCCTGTCACACTAGTTATAGATTCCGATGCTTCACTTGAGGTTTACTGTATCCCTTGGACCTTCTTATTGACGATGAAACACAGAAATTGCATCGGAATTAAATACAAAAGGCACAATGCCGACTTAAGTACAAGAAGACTGACTCTTCTTTCTGCCTATGTTTTGAACCATTCCTGTGACACTAGTTATAGATTACGATGCTTTACTCCAAGATTACTGTATCCCTTGGACCATCTTATTGACGATGTAGCACAGAAATTGCATCGGAATTAAATACAAAAGGCACAATGCCGACTTACGTACAAGAAGACTGGTTCTTCCTACTGTCTATGCTTTGAACCATTACTGTGACACTAGTTTTGGAGTCCGATGCTTCACTTCAGGTTTACTGTATCCCTCTGACCTTCTTATTGACGATGAAACACAGAAATTGCATCGGAATTAAATACAAAAGGCAAAATGCCCAATTAAGTTCAAGATGACTGACTCTTCTTACTGACTATGTTTTGAACCATTTCTGTGACACTAGTTATAGATTCCGATACTTCACTTAAGGTTTACTGAATCCCTCTGATCTTCTTATTGACGATGATACACAGAAATTGCATCGGTATTAAATAGAAAAGGCACAATGCCGACTTAAGTACAAGAAGACTGACTCTTCTTACTGTCTATGTTTGAACCAACCCTGTGACACTAGTTGTAGATTCCGATGCTTCACTTCAGGTTTACTGTATCCCTTGGACCTTCTTATTGACGATGAAACACAGAAATTGCATCGGAATTAAATACATAAGGCACAATGCCGACTTAAGTACAAGAACACTGACTCTTCCTACTGTCTATGCTTTGAACCATTCCTGTGACACCAGTTATAGATTCCGATGCTTCACTTCAGGTTTACTGTATCCCTTGTACTTTCTTATTGACGATGAAACACAGAAATGGCATCGGAATTAAATACAAAAGGCACAATGCCGACTTAAGTACATGAAGAGCGACTCTTCTTATTGACAATGATTTGAACCATTCCTGTGTCACTAGTTATTGATTCCGATGCTTCACTTCAGGTTTACTGTATCGCTTGGACATTCTTATTGACGATGAAACACAAAATTGTAGCGGAACCAAATACAAAAAGCAAATTGCCGACTTCAGGACAAGAAGACTGACTCTTCTTACTGACTTTGCTTTGAACCATTAGTGTGTCACAAATTATAGATTCCGATGCTTCACTTCTGGTTTACTGTATCGCTTGGACCTTCTTATTGACGATGAAACACAGAAATTGCATCGGAATTAAATACAAAAGGCACAATGCCGACTTAAGTACATGAAGACCGACTCTTCCTACTGACTAAGATTTGAACCATTCCTGTCACACTAGTTATAGATTCCGATGCTTCACTTCAGGTTTACTGTATCCCTCTGACTTTCTTATAGACGATGAAACACAGAAATGGCAAAGGAATTAAATACAAAATGCACAATGCCGACTTAAGTGCAAAAAGACTGACTCTTCTTACTGTCTATGCTTTTGAATTATTCCTGTGACACTAGTTATAGATTCCGATGCTTCACTTGAGGTTTACTGTATCCCTTGGACCTTGTAATTCACGATGAAACACAGAAATGGCATCGGAATTAAATAGAAAAGGCACAATGCCGACCTAAGTACAAAAAGACTGACTCTTCTTACTGTCTATGTTATGATCCATTCCTGTGACACTAGTTATAGGTTCCGATGCTTCACTCCAGGTTTACTGTATCCCTTGGAACTTCTTATTGACGATGAAACACAGAAATTGCATCGGAATTAAATACAAATGGCACAAAGCCTACTTAAGTACAAGGACAGTGTCTCTTCATACTTTCTGTGTTTTGAACCATTCATGTGACACTAGTTATTGATTCCGATGCTTCACTTCAGGTTTACTGTTTCCCTTGGACCTTCTTATTGACGATGAAACACAGAAATTGCATCGGAATTAAATACAAAGAGCACAATGCCGACTTAAGAATAAGAAGACTGACTCTTCCTACTGTCTATGATTTGAAGCATTTCTGTGGCACTAGTTATAGAGTCCGATGCTTCACTTCAGGTTTACTGTATCCCTTGGACCTTCTTATTGATGATGAATCACAGAAATTGCATCGGAATTAAATACAAAAGTCACAATGCCGACTCAAGTACAAGAAGACTCACTCTTCTTACTGTCTATATTTTGAACCATTCCAGTGACACTAGTTATAGATTCCGATGCTTCACTTCAGGTTTACTGTATACCTTGGACCTTCCTATTGACGATGAAACACAGAAATTGCATCGGAACTACATACAAAAGGCACAATGCCGACTTAAGTACAAGAAGACTGACTCTTCTTAGTGACTATGTTTTGAACCATTCCTGTGACACTAGTTATAGATTCCGATGCTTCACTTCTGGTTTACTGTATCACTTTGACCTTCTTATGAACGATGAAACACCGAAATTGCATCGGAATTAAATACAAAAGGCACAATGCCGACTTAAGTACAAGAAGACTGACTCTGTTTACTGTCTATGTTTGAACCATTCCTGTGACACTAGTTATAGATTCCGATGCTTCACTTCAGGTGTACCGTATCCCTCTGACCATCTTATTGACGGTGAAGCACAGAAATTGCATCGGAATTTAATACGAAAGGCACAATGCCGAATTAAGTTCAAGAAGACTGACTCTTCTTACTGACTATGTTTTGAACCATTTCTGTGACACTATTTATAGATTCCGATACTTCGCTTCAGGTTTACTGTATCCCTCTGACCTTCTTATTGACGATGATACACAGAGATTGCATCGGTATAAAATAGAAAAGGCACAATGCCGACTTAAGTACAAGAAGACAGACTCTTCTTACTGTCTATGCTTTGAACCAATCCTGTGACACTAGTTTTGGATTCCGATGCTTCACTTCAGGTTTACTGTATCCCTCTGACCTTCTTACTGACGATGAAACACAGAAATTGCATCGGAATTTAATACAAAAGGCACAATGCCGACTTAAGTACAAGAAGAATGTCTCTTCCTACTGTCTCTGTTTTGAACCATTGCTGTGACACTAGTTATAGATTCCGATGCTTCACTTCAGGTTTACTGCCTCCCTCTGACCTTCTTATTGACGATGAAACACAGAAATTGCATCGGAAACAAATACAAAAGCCACAATGGCGACTTATGTACATGAAGACTGACCCTTCGTACTGTCTATGCTTTGAACCTTTCCTGTGACACTAGTTATAGATTCCGATGCTTCACTCCAGGTATACTGTATCCCTTGGAACTTCTTATTGACGATGAAACACAAAAATTGCATAGGAATTAAATACAAAAAGCACAATGCCAACTTAAGTACAAGAAGACTGACTCTTCTTACTGTCTATTTTTTGAACCATTCCAGTGACACTAGTTATAGATTAGGATGCTTCACTTCAGGTTCACTGTATCCCTTGGACCTTCTAATTGACGATGAAACACAGACATTGCATCGGAATGAAATACAAAAGGCACAATGCCCAATTAAGTTCAAGAAGACTGAACCTTCTTACTGACTATGTTTTGAACCATTTCTGTGACACTAGTTATAGATTCCGATACTTCACTTCAGGTTTACTGAATCCCTCTGATCTTCTTATTGACGATGATACACAGAAATTGCATCGGTATTAAATAGAAAAGGCGCAATGCCGACTTAAGTACAAGAAGACTGACTCTTCTTACTGTCTATGTTTGAACCAATCCTGTGACACTAGTTATACATTCCGATATTTCACTTCAGGTTTACTGAATCTCCTCTGATCTTCTTATTGACGATGATACACAGAAATTGCATCGGAATTAAATACAACAGGCACAATGCCGACTTAAGTACAAGAACACTGAATCTTCCTACTGTCTATGCTTTGAACCATTCCTGTGACACCAGTTATAGATTCCGATGCTTCACTTCAGGTTTACTGTATCTCTTGTACTTTCTTATTGACGATGAAACACAGAAATTTCATCGGAATTAAATACAAAAGGCACAATGCCGACTTAAGTACATGAAGACCGACTCTTCTTATTGACAATGATTTGAACCATTCCTGTGTCACTAGTTATTGATTCCGATGCTTCACTTCAGGTTTACTGTATCGCTTGGACATTCTTATTGACGATGAAACACAAAATTGCATCGGAACTAAATACAAAAAGCACAATTCCGACTTCAGGACAAGAAGACTGACTCTTCTTACTGACTTTGCTTTGAACCATTAGTGTGACACAAATTATAGATTCCGATGCTTCACTTCTGGTTTACTGTATCGCTTGGACCTTCTTATTGACGATGAAACACAGAAATTGCATCGGAATTAAATACAAAAGGCACAATGCCGTCTTAAGTACATGAAGACCGACTCTTCTTACTGACTAAGATTTGAACCATTCCTGTCACACTAGTTATAGATTCCGATGCTTCACTTGAGGTTTACTGTATCCCTTGGACCTTCTTATTGACGATGAAACACAGAAATTGCATCGGAATTAAATATAAAAGGCACAATGCCGACTTAAGTACAAGAAGACTGACTCTTCTTACTGTCTATGTTTTGAACCATTCCTGTGACACTAGTTATAGATTCCGATGCTTTACTCCAGGTTTACTGTATCGCTTGGACCATCCTATTGACGATGAAGCACAGAAATTGCATCGGAATTAAATACAAAAGGCACAATGCCGACTTAAGGACAAGAAGACTGACTCTTCTTACTGACTATGTTTTTAACCATTCCTGTGACACTAGCTATAGATTCCGATGCTTCACTTCAGGTTTACTTTATCCCTCTGACTTTCTTATAGACGATGAAACACAGTAATGGCAAAGGAATTAAATACAAAATGCACAATGCCGACTTAAGTGCATAAAGACTGACTCTTCTTACTGTCTATGCTTTTGAACCATTCCTGTGACACTAGTTATAGATTTCGATGCTTCACTTGAGGTTTACTGTATCCCTTGGACCTTGTTATTCACGATGAAACACAGAAATGGCATCGGAATTAAATAGAAAAGGCACAATGCCGACCGAAGTACAAAAAGACTGACTCTTCTTACTGTCTATGTTATGAACCATTCCTGTGACACTAGTCATTGATTCCGATGCTTCACTCCAGGTTTACTGTATCCCTTGGAACTTCTTATTGACGATGAAACACAGAAATTGCACCGGAATTAAATACAAATGGCACAAAGCCTTCTTAAGTACAAGGAGAGTGTCTCTTCGTAGTTTCTGTGTTTTGAACCATTCATGTGACACTAGTTATTGATTCCGATGCTTCACTTCAGGTTTACTGTTTCCCTTGGACCTTCTTATTGACGATGAAACACAGAAATTGCATCGGATTTAAATACAAAGAGCACAATGCCGACTTAAGAATAAGAAGACTGACTCATCCTACTGTCTATGATTTGAACCATTTCTGTGGCACTAGTTATAGAGTCCGATGCTTCACTTCAGGTTTACTGTATCCCTTGGACCTTCTTATTGATGATGAATCACAGAAATTGCATCGTAACTACATACAAAAGGCACAATGCGGACTTAAGTACAAGAAGACTGACTCTTCTTACTGTCTATGTTTGAACCATTCCTGTGACGCTAGTTATAGATTCCGAAGCTTCACTTCAAGATTACTGTATCCCTCTGACCTTCTAATTGACTGTGAAGCCTAGAAATTGCATCGGAATTAAATACGAAAGGCACGATGCCCAATTAAGGTCAAGAAGCCTGACTCTTCTTACTGACTATGTTTTGAACCATTTCTGTGACACTAGTTACAGATTCCGATACTTCACTTCAGGTTTACTGTATCCCTCTGACCTTCTTATTGACGATGATACACAGAGATTGCATCGGTATAAAATAGAAAAGGCACAATGCCGACTTAAGTACAAGAAGACAGACTCTTCTTACTGACTATGTTTTGAACCATTCCTGTGACACTAGTTATTGACTCCGATGCTTCACGTCAGGTTTACTGTATCTCTTGGACCTTCTTATTGACGATGAAACACAGAAATTGCATCGGAATTAAATACAAAATGCTCAATGCCGACTTAAGGACAAGAAGACTGACTCTTCTTACTGACTATGCTTTGAACCATTCCTGTGACACTAGTTATAGATTCCGATGCTTCACTTCCGGTTTACTGTATCCCTCTGACCTTCTTATTGACGATGAAACACAGAAATTGCATCGCAATTAAATACAAAAGGCACGATGCCGACTTATGTACAAGAAGACTGACTCTTCTTCCTGTCTATGTTTGAACCATTCCTGTGACGCTAGTTATAGATTCCGAAGCTTCACTTCAAGTTTACTGTATCCCTCTGACATTCTAATTGACTGTGAAGCCTAGAAATTGCATCGGAATTAAATACGAAAGGCACGATGCCCAATTAAGGTCAAGAAGACTGACTCTTCTTACTGACTATGTTTTGAACCATTTCTGTGACACTAGTTACAGATTCCGATACTTCACTTCAGGTTTACTGTATCCCTCTGACCTTCTTATTGACGATGATACACAGAGATTGCATCGGTATAAAATAGAAAAGGCACAATGCCGACTTAAGTACAAGAAGACAGACTCTTCTTACTGTCTATGTTTTGAACCAATCCTGTGACACTAGTTGTAGATTCCGATGCTTCACTTCAGGTTTACTGTATCCCTTGGACATTCTTATTGACGATGAAACACAAAATTGTATCGGAATTAAATACAAAAGGCACAATGCCGACTTAAGGACAAGAAGACTGACTCTTCTTACAGACTTTGTTTTGAACCATTAGTGTGACACTAGTTATAGATTCCGATGCTTCACTTCAGGTTTCCTGTATCGCTTGGACCTTCTTATTGACGATGAAACACAGAAATTGCATCGGAATTAAATACAAAAGGCACAATGCCGACTTACGTACAAGAAGACTGACTCTTCTTACTGTCTATGTTATGATCCATTCCTGTGACACTAGTTATAGGTTCCGATGCTTCACTCCAGGTTTACTGTATCCCTTGGAACTTCTTATTGACGATGAAACACAGAAATTGCATCGGATTTAAATACAAAGAGCACAATGCCGACTTAAGAATAAGAAGACTGACTCTTCCTACTGTCTATGATTTGAAGCATTTCTGTGGCACTAGTTATAGAGTCCGATGCTTCACTTCAGGTTTACTGTATCCCTTGGACCTTCTTATTGTTGATGAATCACAGAAATTGCATCGGAATTTAATACAAAAGTCACAATGCCGACTCAAGTACAAGAAGACTCACTCTTCTTACTGTCTATATTTTGAACCATTCCAGTGACACTAGTTATAGATTCCGATGCTTCACTTCAGGTTTACTGTATACCTTGGACCTTCCTATTGACGATGAAACACAGAAATTGCATCGGAACTACATACAAAAGGCACAATGCCGACTTAAGTACAAGAAGACTGACTCTTCTTAGTGACTATGTTTTGAACCATTCCTGTGACACTAGTTATAGATTCCGATGCTTCACTTCTGGTTTACTGTATCACTTTGACCTTCTTATGAACGATGAAACACAGTAATTGCATCGGAATTAAATACAAAAGGCACAATGCCGACTTAAGTACAAGAAGACTGACTCTGTTTACTGTCTATGTTTAAACCATTCCTGTGACACTAGTTATAGATTCCGATGCTTCACTTCAGGTGTACCATATCCCTCTGACCATCTTATTGACGGTGAAGCACAGAAATTGCATCGGAATTTAATACGAAAGGCACAATGCCGAATTAAGTACAAGACGACTGACTCTTCTTACTGACTATCTTTGAACCACTTCTGTGACACCAGTTATTGATTCCAATACTTCACTTCATGTTTACTGTATCCCTCTGACCTTCTTATTGACGATGATACAGAGAGATTGCATCGGTATAAAATAGAAAAGGCACAATGCCGACCTAAGTACAAGAAGACAGACTCTTCTTACTTTCTATGCTTTGAACCAATCCTGTGACACTAGTTTTGGATTCCGATGCTTCACTTCAGGTTTACTGTATCCCTCTGACCTTCTTACTGACGATGAAACACAGAAATTGCATCGGAATTAAATACAAAAGGCACAATGCCGACTTAAGTACAAGAAGACTGTCTCTTCCTACTGTCTCTGTTTTGAACCATTGCTGTGACACTAGTTATAGATTCCGATGCTTCACTTCAGGTTTACTGTATCCCTCTCACCATATTGCCGATGAAACACAGAAATTGCTTTGGAATTAAATACAAAGGGCACAATGCCGACTTAAGGACAAGAGGACTCACTCTTCTTACTGACTATGGTTTGAACCATTCACGTGACACTAGTTATAGATTCCGATGCTTCACTTCAGGTTTACTGCCTGCCTCTGACATTCTTATTGACGATGAAACACAGAAATTGCATCGGAAACAAATACAAAAGCCACAATGGCGACTTATGTTCATGAAGACTGACTCTTCATACTGTCTATGCTTTGAACCTTTCCTGTGACACTAGTTATAGATTCCGATGCTTCACTCCAGGTATACTGTATCCCTTGGAACTTCTTATTGACGATGAAACACAGAAATTGCATCGGAATTAAATACAAAAATCACAATGCCAACTTAAGTACAAGAAGAATGACTCTTCTTACTGTCTATTTTTTGATCCATTCCAGTGACACTAGTTATAGATTAGGATGCTTCACTTCAGGTTTACTGTATCCCTTGGACCTTCTAATTGACGATGAAACACAGAAATTGCATCAGAAATAAATACAAAAGGCACAAAGCCGACATAAGGACAAGAAGACTGACTCTTCTTACTGACTATGTTTTGAACCATTCCTGTGACACTAGTTATAGATTCCGATGCTTCACTCCAGGTTTACTGTATCCCTTGGACCTTCTTATTGACGATGAAACACAGAAATTGCATCGGAATTAAATACAAAAGGCACAATGCCGACTTAAGTACAAGAACACTGACTCTTCCTACTGTCTATGCTTTGAACCATTCCTGTGACACCAGTTATAGATTCCGATGCTTCACTTCAGGTTTACTGTATCCCTTGTACTTTCCTATTGACGATGAAACACAGAAATTTCATCGGAATTAAATACAAAAGGCACAATGCCGACATAAGTACATGAAGACCGACTCTTCTTATTGACAATGATTTGAACCATTCCTGTGTCACTAGTTATTGATTCCGATGCTTCACTTCAGGTTTACTGTATCGCTTGGACATTCTTATTGACGATGAAACACAAAATTGTATCGGAACTAAATACAAAAAGCACATTGCCGACTTCAGGACAAGAAGACTGACTCTTCTTACTGACTTTGCTTTGAACCATTAGTGTGACACAAATTATAGATTCCGATGCTTCACTTCTGGTTTACTGTATCGCTTGGACCTTCTTATTGACGATGAAACACAGAAATTGCATCGGAATTAAATACAAAAGGCACAATGCCGTCTTAAGTACATGAAGACCGACTCTTCTTACTGACTAAGATTTGAACCATTCCTGTCACACTAGTTATAGATTCCGATGCTTCACTTGAGGTTTACTGTTTCCCTTGGACCTTCTTATTGACGATGAAACACAGAAATTGCATCGGAATTAAATATAAAAGGCACAATGCCGACTTAAGTACAAGAAGACTGACTCTTCTTACTGTCTATGTTTTGAACCATTCCTGTGACACTAGTTATAGATTCCGATGCTTTACTCCAGGTTTACTGTATCCCTTGGACCATCCTATTGACGATGAAGCACAGAAATTGCATCGGAATTAAATACAAAAGGCACAATGCCGACTTAAGGACAAGAAGACTGACTCTTCTTACTGACTATGTTTTTAACCATTCCTGTGACACTAGCTATAGATTCCGATGCTTCACTTCAGGTTTACTTTATCCCTCTGACTTTCTTATAGACGATGAAACACAGTAATGGCAAAGGAATTAAATACAAAATGCACAATGCCGACTTAAGTGCATAAAGACTGACTCTTCTTACTGTCTATGCTTTTGAACCATTCCTGTGACACTAGTTATAGATTTCGATGCTTCACTTGAGGTTTACTGTATCCCTTGGACCTAGTTATTCACGATGAAACACAGAAATGGCATTGGAATTAAATAGAAAAGGCACAATGCCGACCTAAGTACAAAAAGACTGACTCTTCTTACTGTCTATGTTATGAACCATTCCTGTGACACTAGTCATAGATTCCGATGCTTCACTTCAGGTTTACCGTATCCCTCTGACCATCTTATTGACGGTGAAACACAGAAATTGCATCGGAACTACATACAAAAGGCACAATGCGGACTTAAGTACAAGAAGACTGACTCTTCTTAGTGACTATGTTTTGAACCATTCCTGTGACACTAGTTATAGATTCCGATGCTTCACTTCTGGTTTACTGTATCACTTTGACCTTCTTATGAACGATGAAACACAGAAATTGCATCGGAATTAAATACAAAAGCACAATGCCGACTCAAGTACAAGAAGACTGACTCTTCTTACTGTCTATGTTTGAACCATTCCTGTGGCACTAGTTATAGATTCCGATGCTTCACTTCAGGTTTACCGTATCCCTCTGACCATCTTATTGACGGTGAAGCACAGAAATTGCATCGGAATTTAATACGAAAGGCACAATGCCGAATTAAGTACAAGACGACTGACTCTTCTTACATACTATGTTTTGAACCATTCCTGTGACACTAGTTATAGATTCCGATGCTTCAGTTCAAGTTTACTGTATCCCTCTGACCTTCTAATTGACGGTGAAGCACAGAAATTGCATCGGAATTAAATACGAAAGGCACAATGCACAATTAAGGTCAAGAAGACTGACTCTTCTTACTGACTATGTTTTGAACCATTTCTGTGACACTAGTTATTGATTCCGATACTTCACTTCAGGTTTACTGTATCCCTCTGACCTTCTTATTGACGATGATACACAGAGATTGCATCGGTATAAAATAGAAAAGGCACAATGCCAACTTAAGTACAAGAAGACAGACTCTTCTTACTGTCTATGTTTTGAACCAATCCTGTGACACTAGTTGTAGATTCCGATGCTTCACTTCAGGTTTACTGTATCCCTTGGACATTCTTATTGACGATGAAACACAAAATTGTATCGGAATTAAATACAAAAGGCACAATGCCGACTTAAGGACAAGAAGACTGACTCTTCTTACTGACTTTGTTTTGAATCATTAGTGTGACACTAGTTATAGATTCCGATGCTTCACTTCAGGTTTACTGTATCGCTTGGACCTTCTTATTGACGATGAAACACAGAAATTGCATCGGAATTAAATACAAAAGGCACAATGCCGACTTACGTACAAGAAGACTGACTCTTCCTACTGTCTATGTTTTGAACCATTCCTGTGTCACTAGTTATAGATTCCGATGCTTTACTCCAGGTTTACTGTATCCCTTGGACCATCTTATTGACGATGAAACACAGAAATTGCATCGGAATTAAATAGAAAAAGCACAATGCCGACTTAAGTTCAAGAAGACTGACTCTTCTTACTGACTATGTTTTGAACCATTCCTGTGACACTAGTTATAGATTCCGATGCTTCACTTCAGGTTTCCTGTATCCCTTGGACCTTCTTATTGACGATGAAACAGAGAAATTGCATCGGCATTAAATACTAAAGGCAAAATGCCGACTTAAGTACACGAAGACTGACTCATCTTACTGTCTATGAATTGAACCATTCCTGTGACACTAGTTGTAGATTCCGATGCATCACTCCAGGTTTACTGTGTCTCTTGGACCTTCTTATTGACGATGAAACACAGAAATTGCATCGGAAGTAAATACAAATGGCCCAATGCCGACTTAAGTACAAGAAGACTGTCTCTTCGTACTGTCTATGTTTGAAACATTCCGGCGACACTAGTTATGGATTCCGATGCTTCACTTCAGGTTTACTGTTTCCCTTGGACCTTCTTATTGACGATGAGACACAGAAATTGCATCGTATATAAATACAAAGGGCACAATGCCGACTTAAGGAAAAGAAGACTCACTCTTCCGACTGTCTATGTTTTGCACCATTTCTTTGACACTAGTTATAGAGTCCGATGCTTCACTTCAGGTTTACTGTATCCCTTGGACATTCTTATTTACGATGAATCACAGAAATTGCATCGGAATTAAATACAAAAGGCACAATGCCGACTTAAGTACAAGAAGACTCACACTTCTAACTGTCTATATTTTGAACCATTCCAGTGACACTAATTATAGATTCCGATGCTTCACTTCAGGTTTACTGTATCCCTCTGACCTTCTTATTGACGATGAAACACAGAAATTGCATCGGAATTAAATAGAAACGGCACAATGCCGACTTATGTACAAGAAGACTGACTCTTCTTACTGTCTATGTTTTGAACCAATCCTGTGACACTAGTTGTAGATTCCGATGCATCACTTCATGTTTACTGTATCCCTTGTACCTTCTTATTGACGATGAAACACAGAAATTGCATCCGAATGAAATACAAATGGCACGAAGCCGACTCAAGTACATGAAGACTGACTCTTCTTATTGACAATGATTTCAACCATTCCTGTGACACTAGTTATAGATTCCGATGCTTCACTTCAGGTTTACTGTATCCCTTGGACATTCTTATTGACGATGAAACAAAGAAATTGCATCGGAATTAAATACAAATGCACAATGCCGACTTAAGTACACGAAGACTGACTCTACTTACTGACTATGTTTTGAACCATTCCTGTGACACTAGTTAAGGACTCCGATGCTTCACTTCAGGTTTACTGTATCCCTTGGACCTCCTTATTGACGACGAAACACAGAAATTGCATCGGAATTAAATACAAAAGGCAAAATGCCGACTTATGTACACGAACACTGACTCTTCTTACTTTCTATGTATCGAACCATTCCTGTAACACTAGCTATAGATTCCGATGCTCCACTCCAGGTTTACTGTATCCGTTGGACCTTCTTATTGACGATGAAACACAGAAATTGCATCGTATTTAAATACTAAGGGCACAATGCCGACTTAAGGAAAAGAAGACTCACTCTTCCGACTGTCTATCTTTTGAACCATTTCTGTGACACTAGTTATAGAGTCCGATGCATCACTTCAGGTTTACTGTATCCCTTGGACATTCTAATTGACGATGAATCACAGAAATTGCATCGGAATTAAATACAAAAGGCACAATGCCGACTTAAATACAAGAAGACTCACATTTCTAACTGTCTATATTTTGAACCATTCCAGTGACACTAGTTATAGATTCCGATGCTTTACTTCAGGTTTACTGTATCCCTCTGGTCTTCTTATTGACGATGAAACACAGAAATTGCATCGGAATTAAATAGAAAAGGCACAATGCCGACTTATGTACAAGAAGACTGACTCTTCTTACTGACTTTGTTTTGAACCATTAGTGTGACACTAGTTATAGATTCCGATGCTTCACTTCAGGTTTACTGTATCGCTTGGACCTTCTTATTGACGATGAAACACAGAAATTGCATCGGAATGAAATACAAAAGGCACAATGGCGACTTACGTACAAGAAGACTGACTCTTCTTACTGTCTATGTTTTGAACCATTCCTGCGACACTAGTTATAGATTCCGATGCTTTACTCCAGGTTTACTGTATCCCTTGGACCATCTTATTGACGATGAAACACAGAAATTGCATCGAAATTAAATACAAAAGGCACAATGCCGACTTAAGGCCAAGAAGACTGACTCTTCTTACTGACTGTGTTTTGAACCATTCCTGTGACACTAGGTATAAATTTCGATGCTTCACTTCAGGTTTACTGTATCCCTCTGACTTTCTTATAGACGATGAAACACAGAAAAGGCATCGGAGTTAAATACAAAAGGCACAATGCCGACTTAAGTACAAGAAGATTGACTCTTCTTACTGTCTACGTTTTGAACCATTCCATGGACACTAGTTATAGATTCCGATGCACAACTCCAGGTTTACTGTATCCCTTGGACCTTGTTATTCACGATGAAACACAGAAATTGCATCGGAATTAAATAGAAAAGGCACAATGCCGACTTAAGTTCAAGAAGACTGACTCTTCTTACCGACTATGTTTTGAACCATTCCTGTGACACTAGTTATAGATTCCGATGCATCACTCCAGGTTTACTGTGTCTCTTGGACCTTCTTATTGACGATGAAACACAGAAATTGCATCGGAATTAAATACAAATGGCCCAATGCCGATTTAAGTACATGAAGACTGTCTCTTCGTACTGTCTATGTTTTGAAACATTCCGGCGACACTAGTTATAGATTCCGATGCTTCACTTCAGGATTACTGTTTCCCTTGGACCTTCTTATTGACGATGAGACACAGAAATTGCATCGTATTTAAATACAAAGGGCACAATGCCGACTTAAGGAAAAGAAGACTCACTCTTCCGACTGTCTATGTTTTGAACCATTTCTGTGACACTAGTTATACAGTGCGATGCTTCACTTCAGGTTTACTGTATCCCTTGGACATTCTTATTGACGATGAATCACAGAAATTGCATCGGAACTAAATACAAAAGGCACAATGCCGACTTAAGTACAAGAAGACTCACCCTTCTAACTGTCTATATTTTTAACCATTCCAGTGACACTAGTTATAGATTCCGATGCTTCACTTCAGGTTTACTGTATCCCTTGGACCTTCTTATTGACGATGAAACACAGAAATTGCATCCGAATTAAATACAAATGGCACGAAGCCGACTCAAGTACATGAAGACCGACTCTTCTTATTGACAATGATTTCAACCATTCCTGTGACACTAGTTATAGATTCCGATGCTTCACTTCAGGTTTACTGTATCCCTTGGACATTCTTATTGACGATGAAACAAAGAAATTGCATCGGAATTAAATACAAATGCACAATGCCGACTTAAGTACAAGAAGACTGACTCTTCTTACTGACTATGATTTGAACCATTCCTGTGACACTAGTTAAGGACTCCGATGCTTCACTTCAGGTTTACTGTATCCCTTGGACCTCCTTATTGACGATGAAACACAGAAATTGCATCGAAATTAAATACAAAAGGCAAAATGCCGACTTCTGTACAAGAAGACTGACTCTTCTTACTGTCTATGTTTTGAACCAATCCTGTGACACTAGTTGTAGATTCCGATGCTTCACTTCAGGTTTACTGTATCCCTTGGACCTTCTTATTGACGATGAAACACAGAAATTGCATCGGAATTAAATACAAAAGGCACAATGCCGAGTTAAGTACAAGAACACTGACTCTTCTTACTGTCTATGGTTTGAACCATTCCTGTGACATTAGTTATAGGTTCCGATGCTTCACTTCATGTTTACTGTATCCCTTGTACCTTCATATTGACGATGAAACACAGAAATTGCATCCGAATTAAATACAAATGGCACGAAGCCGACTCAAGTACATGAAGACCGACTCTTCTTATTGACAATGATTTCAACCATTCCTGTGACATTAGTTATAGGTTCCGATGCTTCACTTCATGTTTACTGTATCCCTTGTACCTTCATATTGACGATGAAACACAGAAATTGCATCCGAATTAAATACAAATGGCACGAAGCCGACTCAAGTACATGAAGACCGACTCTTCTTATTGACAATGATTTCAACCATTCCTGTGACACTAGTTATAGATTCCGATGCTTCACTTCAGGTTTACTGTATCCCTCTGACCTTCTTATTGACGATGAAACACAGAAATTGCATCGGAATTAAATAGAAACGGCACAATGCCGACTTATGTACAAGAAGACTGACTCTTCTTACTGTCTATGTTTTGAACCAATCCTGTGACACTAGTTGTAGATTCCGATGCATCACTTCATGTTTACTGTATCCCTTGTACCTTCTTATTAACGATGAAACACAGAAATTGCATCCGAATGAAATACAAATGGCACGAAGCCGACTCAAGTACATGAAGACTGACTCTTCTTATTGACAATGATTTCAACCATTCCTGTGACACTAGTTATAGATTCCGATGCTTCACTTCAGGTTTACTGTATCCCTTGGACATTCTTATTGACGATGAAACAAAGAAATTGCATCGGAATTACATACAAATGCACAATGCCGACTTAAGTACACGAAGACTGACTCTTCTTACTGACTATGTTTTGAACCATTCCTGTGACACTAGTTAAGGACTCCGATGCTTCACTTCAGGTTTACTGTATCCCTTGGACCTCCTTATTGACGACGAAACACAGAAATTGCATCGGAATTAAATACAAAAGGCAAAATGCCGACTTATGTACACAAACACTGACTCTTCTTACTTTCTATGTATCGAACCATTCCTGTAACACTAGCTATAGATTCCGATGCTCCACTCCAGGTTTACTGTATCCGTTGGACCTTCTTATTGACGATGAAACACAGAAATTGCATCGTATTTAAATACTAAGGGCACAATGCCGACTTAAGGAAAAGAAGACTCACTCTTCCGACTGTCTATCTTTTGAACCATTTCTGTGACACTAGTTATAGAGTCCGATGCATCACTTCAGGTTTACTGTATCCCTTGGACATTCTAATTGACGATGAATCACAGAAATTGCATCGGAATTAAATACAAAAGGCACAATGCCGACTTAAATACAAGAAGACTCACATTTCTAACTGTCTATATTTTGAACCACTCCAGTGACACTAGTTATAGATTCCGATGCTTTACTTCAGGTTTACTGTATCCCTCTGGTCTTCTTATTGACGATGAAACACAGAAATTGCATCGGAATTAAATAGAAAAGGCACAATGCCGACTTATGTACAAGAAGACTGACTCTTCTTACTGACTTTGTTTTGAACCATTAGTGTGACACTAGTTATAGATTCCGATGCTTCACTTCAGGTTTACTGTATCGCTTGGACCTTCTTATTGACGATGAAACACAGAAATTGCATCGGAATTAAATACAAAAGGCACAATGCCGACTTACGTACAAGAAGACTGACTCTTCTTACTGTCTATGTTTTGAACCATTCCTGCGACACTAGTTATAGATTCCGATGCTTTACTCCAGGTTTACTGTATCCCTTGGACCATCTTATTGACGATGAAACACAGAAATTGCATCGAAATTAAATACAAAAGGCACAATGCCGACTTAAGGCCAAGAAGACTGACTCTTCTTACTGACTGTGTTTTGAACCATTCCTGTGACACTAGGTATAAATTTCGATGCTTCACTTCAGGTTTACTGTATCCCTCTGACTTTCTTATAGACGATGAAACACAGAAAAGGCATCGGAGTTAAATACAAAAGGCACAATGCCGACTTAAGTACAAGAAGATTGACTCTTCTTACTGTCTACGTTTTGAACCATTCCATGGACACTAGTTATAGATTCCGATGCACAACTCCAGGTTTACTGTATCCCTTGGACCTTGTTATTCACGATGAAACACAGAAATTGCATCGGAATTAAATAGAAAAGGCACAATGCCGACTTAAGTTCAAGAAGACTGACTCTTCTTACCGACTATGTTTTGAACCATTCCTGTGACACTAGTTATAGATTCCGATGCATCACTCCAGGTTTACTGTGTCTCTTGGACCTTCTTATTGACGATGAAACCCAGAAATTGCATCGGAATTAAATACAAATGGCCCAATGCCGATTTAAGTACATGAAGACTGTCTCTTCGTACTGTCTATGTTTTGAAACATTCCGGCGACACTAGTTATAGATTCCGATGCTTCACTTCAGGATTACTGTTTCCCTTGGACCTTCTTATTGACGATGAGACACAGAAATTGCATCGTATTTAAATACGAAGGGCACAATGCCGACTTAAGGAAAAGAAGACTCACTCTTCCGACTGTCTATGTTTTGAACCATTTCTGTGACACTAGTTATACAGTGCGATGCTTCACTTCAGGTTTACTGTATCCCTTGGACATTCTTATTGACGATGAATCACAGAAATTGCATCGGAACTAAATACAAAAGGCACAATGCCGACTTAAGTACAAGAAGACTCACACTTCTAACTGTCTATATTTTGAACCATTCCAGTGACACTAGTTATAGATTCCGATGCTTCACTTCAGGTTTACTGTATCCCTCAGACCTTCTTATTGACGATGAAACACAGAGATTGCATCGGAATTAAATAGAAACGGCACAATGCCGACTTATGTACAAGAAGACTGACTCTTCTTACTGTCTATGTTTTGAACCAATCCTGTGACACTAGTTGTAGATTCCGATGCTTCACTTCAGGTTTACTGTATCCCTTGGACCTTCTTATTGACGATGAAACACAGAAATTGCATCGGAATTAAATACAAAAGGCACAATGCCGAGTTAAGTACAAGAACACTAACTCTTCTTACTGTCTATGGTTTGAACCATTCCTGTGACATTAGTTATAGGTTCCGATGCTTCACTTCATGTTTACTGTATCCCTTGTACCTTCATATTGACGATGAAACACAGAAATTGCATCCGAATTAAATACAAATGGCACGAAGCCGACTCAAGTACATGAAGACCGACTCTTCTTATTGACAATGATTTCAACCATTCCTGTGACACTAGTTATAGATTCCGATGCTTCACTTCAGGTTTACTGTATCCCTTGGACATTCTTATTGACGATGAAACAAAGAAATTGCATCGGAATTAAATACAAATGCACAATGCCGACTTAAGTACAAGAAGACTGACTCTTCTTACTGACTATGATTTGAACCATTCCTGTGACACTAGTTAAGGACTCCGATGCTTCACTTCAGGTTTACTGTATCCCTTGGACCTCCTTATTGACGATGAAACACAGAAATTGCATCGGAATTAAATACAAAAGGCAAAATGCCGACTTCTGTACACGAACACTGACTCTTCTTACTTTCTATGTTTCGAACCATTCCTGTGACACTAGCTATAGATTCCGATGCTCCACTCCAGGTTTACTGTATCCGTTGGACCTTCTTATTGACGATGAAACACAGAAATTGCATCGTATTTAAATACAAAGGGCACAATGCCGACTTAAGGAAAAGAAGACTCACTCTTCCGACTGTCTATGTTTTGAACCATTTGTGTGACACTAGTTATAGATTCCGATGCATCACTTCAGGTTTACTGTATCCCTTGGACATTCTTATTGACGATGAATCACAGAAATTGCATCGGAATTAAATACAAAAATCACAATGCCGACTTAAGTACAAGAAGACTCACACTTCTAACTGTCTATATTTTGAACCATTCCAGTGACACTAGTTATAGATTCCGATGCTTCACTTCATTTTCACTGTATCCCTCTGACCTTCTTACTGACGATGAAACACAGAAATTGCATCGGAATTAAATAGAAAAGGCACAATGCCGACTTATGTACAAGAAGACTGACTCTTCTTATGACTTTGTTTTGAACCTTTAGTGTGACACTAGTTATAGATTCCGATGCTTCACTTCAGGTTTACTGTATCGCTTGGACCTTCTTATTGACGATGAAACACAGAAATTGCATCGGAATTAAATACAAAAGGCACAGTGCCGACTTACGTACAAGAAGACTGACTCTTCTTACTGTCTATGTTTTGAACCATTCCTGTGACACTAGTTATAGATTCCGATGCTTTACTCCAGGTTTCCTGTATCCCTTGGACCATCTTATTGACGATGAAACACAGAAATTGCATCGAAATAAAATATAAAAGGCACAATGCCGACTTAAGTACAAGAAGACTGACTCTTCTTACTGACTATGTTTTGAACCATTCCTGTGACACTAGGTATAAATTTCGATGCTTCACTTCACGTTTACTGTATCCCTCTGACTTTCTTATAGACGATGAAACACAGAAAAGGCATCGGAGTTAAATACAAAAGGCACAATGCCGACATAAGTACAAGAAGACTGACTCTACTTACCGTGTATGTTTTGAACCATACCATGGACACTAGTTACAGATTCCGATGCACCACTCCAGGTTTACTGTATCCCTTGGACCTTGTTATTCACGATGAAACACAGAAATTGCATCGGAATTAAATAGAAAAGGCACAATGCCGACTTAAGTTCAAGAAGACTGACTCTTCTTACTGACTATGTTTTGAACCATTGCTGTGACACTAGTTATAGATTCCGATGCTTCACTTCAGGTTTCCTGTATCCCTTGGACCTTCTTATTGACGATGAAACAGAGAAATTGCATCGGCATTAAATACTAAAGGCAAAATGCCGACTTAAGTACACGAAGACTGACTCATCTTACTGTCTATGAATTGAGCCATTCCTGTGACACTAGTTATAGATTCCGATGCATCACTCCAGGTTTACTGTGTCTCTTGGACCCTCTTATTGACGATGAAACACAGAAATTGCATCGGATTTAAATACAAATGGCCCAATGCCGACTTAAGTACAAGAAGACTGTCTCTTCGTACTGTCTATGTTTTGAAACATTCCGGCGGCACTAGTTATAGATTCCGATGCTTCACTTCAGGTTTACTGTTTCCCTTGGACCTTCTTATTGACGATGAGACACAGAAATTGCATCGTATTTAAATACAAAGGGCACAATGCCGACTTAAGGAAAAGAAGACTCACTCTTCCGACTGTCTATGTTTTGAACCATTTCTGTGACACTAGTTATAGAGTCCGATGCTTCACTTCAGGTTTACTGTATCCCTTGGAGATTCTTATTGACGATGAATCACAGAAATTGCATCGGGATTAAATACAAAAGGCACAATGCCGACTTAAGTACAAGAAGACTCACACTTCTAACTGTCTATATTTTGAACCATTCCAGTGACACTAGTTATAGATTCCGATGCTTCACTTCAGGTTTACTGTATCCCTCTGACCTTCTTATTGACGATGAAACACAGAAATTGCATCGGAATTAAATAGAAACGGCACAATGCCGACTTATGTACAAGAAGACTGACTCTTCTTACTGTCCATGTTTTGAACCAATCCTGTGACACTAGTTGTAGATTCCGATGCTTCACTTCAGGTTTACTGTATCCCTTGGACCTTCTTAGTGACGATGAAACACAGAAATTGCATCGGAATTAAATACAAAAGGCACAATGCCGAGTTAAGTACAAGAACACTGACTCTTCCTACTGTCTATGGTTTGAACCATTCCTGTGACATTAGTTATAGGTTCCGATGCTTCACTTCATGTTTACTGTATCCCTTGGACATTCTTATTGACGATGAAACAAAGAAATTGCATCGGAATGAAATACAAATGCACAATGCCGACTTAAGTATAAGAAGACTGACTCTTCTTACTGACTATGATTTGAACCATTCCTGTGACACTAGTTAAGGACTCCGATGCATCACTTCAGGTTTACTGTATCCCTTGGACCTCCTTATTGACGATGAAACACAGAAATTGCATCGGAATTAAATACAAAAGGCAAAATGCCAACTTCTGTACACGAACACTGACTCTTCTTACTTTCTATGTTTCGAACCATTCCTGTGACACTAGCTATAGATTAAGATGCTCCACTCCAGGTTTACTGTATCCGTTGGACCTTCTTATTGATGATGAAACACAGAAATTGCATCGTATTTAAATACAAAGGGCACAATGCCGTCTTAAGGAAAGAAGACTCACTCTTCCGACTGTCTATGTTTTGAACCATTTCTGTGACACTAGTTATGGAGTCCGATGCATCACTTCAGGTTTACTGTATCCCTTGGACATTCTTATTGACGATGAATCACAGAAATTGCATCGGAATTAAATACAAAAGGCACAATGCCGACTTAAGTACAAGAAGACTCACACTTCTAACTGTCTATACTTTGAACCATTCCAGTGACACTAGTTATAGATTCCGATGCTTCACTTCAGGTTTACTGTATCCCTCTGACCTTCTTATTGACGATGAAACACAGAAATTGCATCGGAATTAAATAGAAAAGGCACAATGCCGACTTATGTACAAGAAGACTGACTCTTCTTACTGACTTTGTTTTGAACCATTAGTGTGACACTAGTTATAGATTCCGTTGCTTCACTTCAGGTTTACTGTATCGCTTGGACCTTCTTATTGACGATGAAACACAGAAATTGCATCGGAATTAAATACAAAAGGCACAATGCCGAATTACGTACAAGAAGACTGACTCTTCTTACTGTCTATGTTTTGAACCATTCCTGTGACACTAGTTATAGATTCCGATGCTTTACTCCAGGTTTACTGTATCCCTTGGACTATCTTATTGACGATGAAACACAGAAATTGCATCGAAATTAAATATAAAAGGCACAATGCCGACTTAAGGACAAGAAGACTGACTCTTCTTACTGACTATGCTTTGAACCATTCCTGTGACACTAGGTATAAATTTCGATGCTTCACTTCAGGTTTACTGTATCCCTCTGACTTTCTTATGGACGATGAAACACAGAAAAGGCATCGGAGTTAAATACAAAAGGCACAATGCCGACATAAGTACAAGAAGACTGACTCTTCTTACTGTCTATGTTTTGAACCATTCCATGGACACTAGTTATAGATTCCGATGCACCACTCCAGGTTTACTGTATCCCTTGGACCTTGTTATTCACGATGAAACACAGAAATTGCATCGGAATTAAATAGAAAACGCACAATGCCGACTTAAGTTCAAGAAGACTGACTCTTCTTACTGACTATGTTTTGAACCATTCCTGTGACACTAGTTATAGATTCCGATGCTTCACTTCAGGTTTCCTGTATCCCTTGGACTTCTTATTGACGATGAAACAGAGAAATTGCGTCGGCATTAAATACTAAAGGCAAAATGCCGACTAAAGTACACGGAGACTGACTCATCTTACTGTCTATGAATTGAACCATTCCTGTGACAATAGTTATAGATTCCGATGCATCACTCCAGGTTTACTGTGTCTCTTGGACCTTCTTATTGACGATGAAACACAGAAATTGCATCGGAATTAAATACAAATGGCCCAATGCCGACTTAAGTACAAGAAGACTGTCTCTTCGTACTGTCTATGTTTTGAAACATTCCGGCGACACTAGTTATAGATTCCGATGCTTCACTTCAGGTTTACTGTTTCCCTTGGACCTTCTTATTGACGATGAGACACAGAAATTGCATCGTATTTAAATACAAAGGGCACAATGCCGACTTAAGGAAAAGAAGGCTCACTCTTCCGACTGTCTATGTTTTGAACCATTTCTGTGACACTAGTTATAGAGTCCGATGCTTCACTTCAGGTTTACTGTATCCCTTGGACATTCTTATTCAAGATGAATCACAGAAATTGCATCGGAATTAAATACAAAAGGCACAATGCCGACTTAAGTACAAGAAGACTCACACTTCTAACTGTCTATGTTTTGAACCATTCCAGTGACACTAGTTATAGATTCCGATGCTTCACTTCAGGTTTACTGTATCCCTCTGACCTTCTTATTGACGATGAAACACAGAAATTGCATCGGATTTAAATAGAAACGGCACAATGCCGACTTATGTACAAGAAGACTGACTCTTCTTACTGTCTATGTTTTGAACCAATCCTGTGACACTAGTTGTAGATTCCGATGCTTCACTTCAGGTTTACTGTATCCCTTAGACCTTCTTATTGACGATGAAACACAGATATTGCATCGGAATTAAATACAAAAGGCACAATGCCGAGTTAAGTACAAGAACACTGACTCTTCCTACTGTCTATGGTTTAAACCATTCCTCTGACATTAGTTATAGGTTCCGATGCTTCACTTCATAATTACTGTATCCCTTGTACTTTCGTATTGACGATGAAACACGGAAATTGCATCCGAATTAAATACAAATGGCACGAAGCCGACTCAAGTACATGAAGACCGACTCTTCTTATTGACAATGATTTCAACCATTCCTGTGACACTAGTTATAGATTCCGATGCTTCACTTCAGGTTTACTGCATCCCTTGGACATTCTTATTGACGATGAAACAAAGAAATTGCATCGGAATTAAATACAAATGCACAATGCCGACTTAAGTACAAGAAGACTGACTCTTCTTACTGACTATGTTTTGAACCATTCCTGTGACACTAGTTATGGACTCCGATGCTTCACTTCAGGTTTACTGTATCCCTTGGACCTTCTTATTGACGATGAAACACAGAAATTGCATCGGAATTAAATACAAAATGCAAAATGCCGACTTAGGTACACGAACACTGACTCTTCTTACTTTCTATGTTTCGAACCATTCCTGTGACACTAGCTATAGATTCCGATGCTCCACTCCAGGTTTACTGTATCCGTTGTCCCTTCTTATTGACGATGAAACACAGAAATTACATCGGAATTAAATACAAAAGGCACAATGCCGACTTAAGTACAAGAACACTGACTCTTCTTACTGTCTATGTTTTGAACCATTCCTGTGACACTAGTTATAGATTCCGATGCTTCACTCCAGGTTTACTGTATCCCTTGGACCTACTTATTGACGAAGAAACACAGAAATTGCATCGGAATTAAATACAAAAGGCACAATGCCGACTAAAGGACAAGAAGGCTGACTCTCCTTACTGACTATGTTTTGAACCAGTCCTGTGACACTAGCTATAGATTCCGATGCTTCACGTCAGGTTTACGGTATCCCTATGACCTTCTTATTGACGATGAAACACAGAAATTACATCGGAATTAAATAGAAAAGGCACAATGCCGACTTAAGTACAAGAAGACTGACTCATTTTACTGTCTATGATTGGAACCAATCCTGTGACACTAGTTGTAGATTCCGATGCTTCACTTCAGGTTTACTGTTTCCCTTTGACCTTCTTATTGACAATGAAACACAGAAAATGCATCGGAATTAGATACAAAAGGCACAATGCCGACTTAAGCACATGAAGGACCGACTCATCTTATTGACAATGATTTGAACCTTTCCTGTGACACTAGTTATAGATTCCGATGCTTCACTTCGGGTTTACTGTATCCCTTGGACCTTCTTATTGACGATGAAACACAGAAATTGCACGGAATTAAATACAAAATGCACAAAGCCGACTTAAGTACTGTCTGTGTTTTGAACCATTCCTGTACCAGTAGTTATAGATTCCGATGCTTCACTCCAGGTTTACTGTATCCCTCGGTCCTTCTTATTGACAATGAAACACTAAAATTGCATCGGAATTAAATAGAAAAGGCACAATGCCGACTTAAGTACAAGAAGACTCACTCTTCTTACTGACTATGTTTGAACCATTCCTGTGACACTAGTTATAGATTCCGATGCTTCACTTCGGTTTACTGTATCCCTTGTACGTTCTTATTAACGATGAAACACAGAAATTGCATCGGAATTAAATATAAAAGGCACAATGCCGACTTAAGTACATCAAGACCGATCTTCTTATTGACAATGATTTGCACCATTCCTGTGACACTAGTTACAGATTCCGATGCTTCACTTCCGGTTTGCTGTATCCCTCTGACCTTCTTATTGACGATGAAACACAGATATTGCATCGGAATTAAATACAAAAGGCTCAATGCAGACTTAAGTACAAGAAGACTGACTCTTCTTACTGTCTATGTTTGAACCATTCCTTTGACACTAGTTATAGATTCCGATGCCTCACTTCAGGTTTACTGTATCCCTCTGACCTTCTTATTGACGGTGAAACACAGAAATTGCATCGGAATTAAATACGAAAGGCACAATGCCGACTTAAGTACACGAGGACTGACTCTTCTTACTGTCTATGTTTTGAACCATTCCTGAGACACTAGTTATAGATTCCGATGCTACACTCCAGGTTTACCGTATCGTTTGGACCTTCTTAATGACGATGAAACACAGAAATTGCATCTGAATTAAATACAAAAGGCACAATGCCGACTTAAGTACAAGAAGACTGACTCTTCTTACTGTCTATCTTTTGAACCAATCCAGTGACACTAGTTATAGATTCCGATGCTTCACTTCAGGTTTACTGAACCCCATGGACCTTCTTATTGACGATGAAACACAGAAATTGCATCGGAATTAAATACAAAAGGCACTATGCCGACTTAAGTACAAGAAGACTGACTTTTCTCACTGCCTATGTTTTGAACCATTACTGTGACTCTAGTTATAGATTCCGATGCTTCACTCCAGGTTTACTGTATCCCTTGGACCTTCTTATTGACGATGAAACACAGAAATTGCATCGGAATTAAATACAAAAGGCACATTGCCGAATTAAGTACAAGTAGACTGACTCTTCTTACTGACTATGTTTGAACCATTCCTGTGACATTAGTTATAGATTCCGATGCTTCACTTCAGGTTTACTGTATCCCTCTGACCTTCTTATTGACGATGAAACACAGAAATGTCATCGGATATAAATAGAAAAGGCACAATGCCGACTTAAGGACAAGAAGACTGACTCTTCTTACTGACTTTGTTTTGAACCATTAGTGTGACACTAGTTATAGATTCCGATGCTTCACTTCAGGTGTACTGTATCCCTCTGACCTTATTGCCGATGAAACACAGAAATTGCATCGGAATTAAATACAACAGTCACAATGCCGACTTAAGGACAAGAAGACTGACTCATCTTACTGACTATGTTTTGAACCACTCCTGTGACACTAGTTATAGATTCCGAGGCTTCACTTCAGGTTTACTGTATCCCTGGGACCTTCTTATTGACGATGAATCACAGAAATTGCATCGGAATTAAATACATAAGGCACAATGCCGACTTAAGTACAAGAAGACTGACTCTTCTTACTGTCTATTTTTGAACCAATCCAGTGACACTAGTTATAGATTCCGATGCTTCACTTCAGGTTTACTGAACCCCATGGACCTTCATATTGACGATGAAACACAGAAATTGCATCGGAATTAAATACAAAAGGCACAATGCCGACTTAAGTACAAGAAGACTGACTTTTCTTACTGCCTATGTTTTGAACCATTACTGTGACTCTAGTTATAGATTCCGATGCTTCAGTCCAGGTTTACTGTATCCCTCTTACCTTCTTTTTGACGATGAAACACAGAAATTGCATCGGAATTAAATACAAAAGGCACAATGCCGACTTAAGGACAAGAAGACTGACTCTTCTTACTGCCTTTGTTTTGAACCATTCCTGTGACACTAGTTATAGATTCCGATGCTTCACTTCAGGTATATTGTACCCCTCTGACCTTCTTATTGACGATGAATCACAGAAATTGCACCGGAATTAAATAGAAAAGGCACAATGCCGACTTATGTACAAGAAGACTGACTCTTCTTACTGACTTTGTTTTGAACCATTAGTGTGACACTAGTTATAGATTCCGTTGCTTCACTTCAGGTTTACTGTATCGCTTGGACCTTCTTATTGACGATGAAACACAGAAATTGCATCGAAATTAAATATAAAAGGCACAATGCCGACTTAAGGACAAGAAGACTGACTCTTCTTACTGACTATGCTTTGAACCATTCCTGTGACACTAGGTATAAATTTCGATGCTTCACTTCAGGTTTACTGTATCCCTCTGACTTTCTTATAGACGATGAAACACAGAAATGGCATCGGAGTTAAATACAAAAGGCACAATGCCGACATAAGTACAAGAAGACTGACTCTTCTTACTGTCTATGTTTTGAACCATTCCATGGACACTAGTTATAGATTCCGATGCACCACTCCAGGTTTACTGTATCCCTTGGACCTTGTTATTCATGATGAAACACAGAAATTGCATCGGAATTAAATAGAAAACGCACAATGCCGACTTAAGTTCAAGAAGACTGACTCTTCTTACTGACTATGTTTTGAACCATTCCTGTGACACTAGTTATAGATTCCGATGCTTCACTTCAGGTTTCCTGTATCCCTTGGACCTTCTTATTGACGATGAAACAGAGAAATTGCGTCAGCATTAAATACTAAAGGCAAAATGCCGACTAAAGTACACGGAGACTGACTCATCTTACTGTCTATGAATTGAACCATTCCTGTGACAATAGTTATAGATTCCGATGCATCACTCCAGGTTTACTGTGTCTCTTGGACCTTCTTATTGACGATGAAACACAGAAATTGCATCGGAATTAAATACAAATGGCCCAATGCCGACTTAAGTACAAGAAGACTGTCTCTTCGTACTGTCTATGTTTTGAAACATTCCGGCGACACTAGTTATAGATTCCGATGCTTCACTTCAGGTTTACTGTTTCCCTTGGACCTTCTTATTGACGATGAGACACAGAAATTGCATCGTATTTAAATACAAAGGGCACAATGCCGACTTAAGGAAAAGAAGACTCACTCTTCCGACTGTCTATGTTTTGAACCATTTCTGTGACACTAGTTATAGAGTCCGATGCTTCACTTCAGGTTTACTGTATCCCTTGGACATTCTTATTGAAGATGAATCACAGAAATTGCATCGGAATTAAATACAAAAGGCACAATGCCGACTTAAGTACAAGAAGACTCACACTTCTAACTGTCTATGTTTTGAACCATTCCAGTGACACTAGTTATAGATTCCGATGCTTCACTTCAGGTTTACTGTATCCCTCTGACCTTCTTATTGACGATGAAACACAGAAATTGCATCGGATTTAAATAGAAACGGCACAATGCCGACTTATGTACAAGAAGACTGACTCTTCTTACTGTCTATGTTTTGAACCAATCCTGTGACACTAGTTGTAGATTCCGATGCTTCACTTCAGGTTTACTGTATCCCTTAGACCTTCTTATTGACGATGAAACACAGATATTGCATCGGAATTAAATACAAAAGGCACAATGCCGAGTTAAGTACAAGAACACTGACTCTTCCTACTGTCTATGGTTTAAACCATTCCTGTGACATTAGTTATAGGTTCCGATGCTTCACTTCATAATTACTGGTTCCCTTGTACCTTCGTATTGACGATGAAACACGGAAATTGCATCCGAATTAAATACAAATGGCACGAAGCCGACTCAAGTACATGAAGACCGACTCTCCTTATTGACAATGATTTCAACCATTCCTGTGACACTAGTTATAGATTCCGATGCTTCACTTCAGGTTTACTGCATCCCTTGGACATTCTTATTGACGATGAAACAAAGAAATTGCATCGGAATTAAATACAAATGCACAATGCCGACTTAAGTACAAGAAGACTGACTCTTCTTACTGACTATGTTTTGAACCATTCCTGTGACACTAGTTAAGGACTCCGATGCTTCACTTCAGGTTTACTGTATCCCTTGGACCTTCTTATTGACGATGAAACACAGAAATTGCATCGGAATTAAATACAAAATGCAAAATGCCGACTTAGGTACACGAACACTGACTCTTCTTACTTTCTATGTTTCGAACCATTCCTGTGACACTAGCTATAGATTCCGATGCTCCACTCCAGGTTTACTGTATCCGTTGGCCCTTCTTATTGACGATGAAACACAGAAATTACATCGGAATTAAATACAAAAGGCACAATGCCGACTTAAGTACAAGAACACTGACTCTTCTTACTGTCTATGTTTTGAACCATTCCTGTGACACTAGTTATAGATTCCGATGCTTCACTCCAGGTTTACTGTATCCCTTGGACCTACATATTGACGAAGAAACACAGAAATTGCATCGGAATTAAATACAAAAGGCACAATGCCGACTAAAGGACAAGAAGGCTGACTCTCCTTACTGACTATATTTTGAACCAGTCCTGTGACACTAGCTATAGATTCCGTTGCTTCACTTCAGGTTTACGGTATCCCTATGACCTTCTTATTGACGATGAAACACAGAAATTACATCGGAATTAAATAGAAAAGGCACAATGCCGACTTAAGTACAAGAAGACTGACTCATTTTACTGTCTATGATTGGAACCAATCCTGTGACACTAGTTGTAGATTCCGATGCTTCACTTCAGGTTTACTGTTTCCCTTTGACCTTCTTATTGACAATGAAACACAGAAATTGCATCGGAATTAAATACAAAAGGCACAATGCCGACTTAAGGACAAGAAGACTTACTCTTCTTACTGCCTTTGTTTTGAACCATTCCTGTGACACTAGTTATAGATTCCGATGCTTCACTTCAGGTATATTGTATCCCTCTGACCTTCTTATTGACGATGAATCACAGAAATTGCACCGGAATTAAATAGAAAAGGCACAATTGCGACTTAAGTAACAAGAAGACTGACTCTTCTTACTGCCTATGCTTTGAACCATTCCTGTGACACTAGTTATAGATACCGATGCTTCACTCCAGGGTTACTGTATCCCTTGGACCTTCTTAATGACGATGAAACACAGAAATTTCATCGGAATTAAATTGAAAGGGCACAATGCCGACTTAAGTACAAGTAGACTGTCTCCTCTTACTGACTGTGTTTGAACCATTCCTGTGACACTAGTCATAGATTCCGATGCTTCACTTCAGAATTACAGTATACATTGGACCTTCTTATTGACGATCAAACACAGAAATTGCATCGGAATAAAATCCAAAAGGCACAATGCCGACTTACGTACAAGAAGACTGACTCTTCCCACTGTCTATGCTTTGAACCATTCCTGTGACACTAGTTTTGGATTCCGATGCTTCACTTGAGGTTTACTCTATCCCTCTGACCTTATTGCCGATGAAACACAGAAATTGCATAGGAATTAAATACAAAAGGCACAATGCCGACTTAAGGACAAGAAGACTGACTCTTCTTACTGACTATGTTTTGAAACATTCCTGTGACACTAGTTATAGATTCCGATGCTTCACTTCAGGTTTACTGTATACCTCTTACCTTCTTTTTGACGATGAAACACAGAAATTGCATCGGAATTAAATACAAAAGCCACAATGCCGACATAAGTACAAGAAGAGTGACTCTTCGTACTGTCTATGTTTTGACCATTCCTGTGACACTAGTTATAGATTCCGATGCTTCACTTCAGGTTTACTGTTTCCCTTGGACCATCGTATTGACGATGAAACACAGAAATTGCATCGGAATTAAATACAAAAGGCACAATGCCGACTTATGTACAAGAAGACTGACTCTTCTTACTGTCTACGTTTGAACCATTCCGGTGACACTAGTTATAGATTCCGATGCTTCACTTCAGGTTTACTGTATCCCTCTGACCTTCTTATTGACGGTGAAACACACAAATTGCATCGGAATTAAATATGAAGGGCACAATGCCGACTTAAGTACAAGATGACTGACTCTTCTTACTGACTAAGTTTTAAACCATTCTTGTGACACTAGTTATAGATTCCGATGCTTCACTTCAGGTTTACTGTATCCCTCTGACCTTCTTAATTACGATGAAACACAGAAATTGCATCGGAATTAAATAGAAAAGTCACAATGCCGACTTAAGTACAATAACAGTGACTCTTCCTACTGTCTATGATTTGAAACATTCCTGTGAAACTAGTTTTAGATTCCGACGCTTCACTTCAGGTTTACTGTATCCCTTGTACCTTCTTATTGACGATGAAACACTGAAATTGCATCGGAATTAAATACAAAAGGCACAATGCCGTCTTAAGTACAAGAAAACTGACTCTTCTTACTGTCTATGTTTGAACCTATCTTGTGACACTAGTTGTAGATTCCGAAGCTTCACTTCAGGTTTACTTAATCCCTTGGACCTTCTTATTGACGATGAAACACTGAAATTCCATCGGAATTAAATACAAAAAGCACAATGCCGACTTAAGTACAAGAACAGTGACTCTTCCTACTGTCTATGATTTGAGACATTCCTGTGACACTAGTTTTAGATTCCGACGTTTCACCTCAGGTTTACTGTATCCCTTGTACCTTCTTATTGACGATGAAACACTGAAATTGCATCGGAATTAAATACAAAAGGCACAATGCCTACTTAAGGACAAGAAGACTCACTCTTCTTACTGACTATGTTTTGAACCATACCTGTGACACTAATTATAGATTCCGATGCTTCACTCCTGGCTTACTGTATCCCTTGGACCTTCTAATTGACGATGAAACACAGAAATTGCATCGGAATTAAATACAAAAGGCACAATGCCTACTTAAGGACAAGAAGACTCACTCTTCTTACTGACTATGTTTTGAACCATACCTGTGACACTAGCTATAGATTCCGATGCTTCACTTCAGGTTTACTGTATCCCTCTGAGTTTCTTATTGCCGAAGAAACACTGAAATGGCATCGGAGTTAAATACAAAAGGCACAATGCCGACTTAAGTACAAGAAGACTGACTCTTCTTACTGTCTATGATTTGAACCATTCCATTGACACTAGTTATAGATTCCGATGATTCACTAAAGGTTTACTGTATACCTTGGACCTTGTTATTGACGATGAAACACAGGAATTGCATCGGAATGAAATTGAAAAGCCACAATGCCGACTTAAGTACAAGAAGACTGACTCTTCTTACTGACTATGTTTTGAACCATTCCTGTGACACTAGTTATATATTCCGATGCTTCACTTCAGGTTTGCTGGATCCCTTGGACCTTCTTATTGACGATGAAACACAGAAATTGCATCGGAATTAAATACAAAAGGCAAAATTCCGGCTTAAGTACACGAAGACTGACTCTGCTTACTGTCTATGTTTTGAACCATTCCTGTGACACTAGTTATAGATTCCGATGCTTCACTCCAGGTTTACTCTATCCCTCTTACCTTCTTTTTGACGATGAAACACAGAAATTGCATCCGAATTAAATACAAAAGGCACAATGCCGACTTAAGGACAAGAAGACTGACTCTTCTTACTGACTTTGTTTTGAACCATTCCTGTGACACTAGTTATAGATTCCGATGCTTCACTTCAGGTATATTGTATCCCTCTGACCTTCTTATTGACGATGAATCACAGAAATTGCACCGGAATAAAATAGAAAAGGCACAATTGCGACTTAAGTAACAAGAAGACTGACTCTTCTTACTGCCTATGTTTTGAACCATTCCTGTGACACTAGTTATAGATACCGATGCTTCACTCCAGGTTTACTGTATCCCTTGGACCTTCTTATTGACGATGAAACACAGTAATTTCATCGGAATTAAATTGAAAGGGCACAATGCCGACTTAAGTACAAGTAGACTGACTCCTCTTACTGACTGTGTTTGAACCATTCCTGTGACACTAGTCATAGATTCCGATGCTTCACTTCAGAATTAAAGTATACATTGGACCTTCTTATTGACGATCAAACACAGAAATTGCATCGGAATAAAATCCAAAAGGCACAATGCCGACTTACGTACAAGAAGACTGACTCTTCCCACTGTCTATGCTTTGAACCATTCCTGTGACACTAGTTTTGGATTCCGATGCTTCACTTGAGGTTTACTCCATCCCTCTGACCTTATTGCCGATGAAACACAGAAATTGCATAGGAATTAAATACAAAAGGCACAATGCCGACTTAAGGACAAGAAGACTGACTCTTCTTACTGACTATGTTTTGAAACATTCCTGTGACACTAGTTATAGATTCCGATGCTTCACTTCAGGTTTACTGTATACCTCTTACCTTCTTTATGACGATGAAACACAGAAATTGCTTCGGAATTAAATACAAAAGCCACAATGCCGACATAAGTACAAGAAGAGTGACTCTTCGTACTGTCTATGTTTTGACCATTCCTGTGACACTAGTTATAGATTCCGATGCTTCACTTCAGGTTTACTGTTTCCCTTGGACCATCGTATTGACGATGAAACACAGAAATTGCATCGGAATGAAATACAAAAGGCACAATGCCGACTTATGTACAAGAAGACTGACTCTTCTTACTGTCTACGTTTCAACCATTCCGGTGACACTAGTTATAGATTCCGATGCTTCACTTCAGATTTACTGTATCCCTCTGACCTCCTTATTGACGGTGAAACACACAAATTGCATCGGAATTAAATATGAAGGGCACAATGCCGACTTAAGTACAAGAAGACTGACTCTTCTTACTGACTAAGTTTTAAACCATTCTTGTGACACTAGTTATAGATTCCGATGCTTCACTTCAGGTTTACTGTATCCCTCTGACCTTCTTAATTACGATGAAACACAGAAATTGCATCGGAATTAAATAGAAAAGGCACAATGCCGATTTAAGTACAAGAACAGTGACTCTTCCTACTGTTTATGATTTGAAACATTCCTGTGAAACTAGTTTTAGATTCCGACGCTTCACTTCAGGTTTACTGTATCCCTTGTACCTTCTTATTGACGATGAAACACTGAAATTGCATCGGAATTAAATACAAAAGGCACAATGCCGTCTTAAGTACAAGAAAACTGACTCTTCTTACTGTCTATGTTTTGAACCTATCCTGTGACACTAGTTGTAGATTCCGAAGCTTCACTTCAGGTTTACTTAATCCCTTGGACCTTCTTATTGACGATGAAACACAGAAATTCCATCGGAATTAAATACAAAAAGCACAATGCCGACTTAAGTACAAGAACAGTGACTCTTCCGACTGTCTATGATTTGAAACATTCCTGTGACACTAGTTTTAGATTCCGACGTTTCACCTCAGGTTTACTGTATCCCTTGTACCTTCTTATTGACGATGAAACACTGAAATTGCATCGGAATTAAATACAAAAGGCACAATGCCGTCTTAAGTACAAGAAAACTGACTCTTCTTACTGTCTATGTTTTGAACCATTCCTGTGACACTACTTATAGATTCCGATGCTTCACTTGAGGTTTACGTTATCCCTTCTACCTTCTTATTGACGATGAAACACAGAAATTGCATCGGAATTAAATACAAAAGGCACAATGCTGTCTTAAGTACATGAAGACCGACTCTTCTTATTGACAATTATTTGAGCCATTCCTGTAACACTAGTTATAGATTCCGATGCTTCACTTCAGGTTTACTGTATCCCTTGGACATTCTTATTGACGATGAAACACAGAAATTGAATCGGAATTAAATTGAAAAGGCACAATGCCGACTTAAGTACAAGAAGACTTACTCTTCTTACTGTCTTGTTTGAACCATTCCTGTGTCACTAGTTACAGATTCCGATGCTTCACTTCAGGTTTACTGTATCCCTTTGACCTTCTTATTGACGGTGAAACACAGAAATTGCATCGGAATTAAATACAAAAGGCACAATGCCGACTTATGTACAAGAAGACTCACTCTTCTTACTGTCTACGTTTGAACCATTCCTGTGATACTAGTTATAGATTCCGATGCTTCACTTCAGGTTAACTGTATCCCTCTGACCTTCTTATTGACGGTGAAACACAGAAATTGCATCAGAATTAAATATGAAGGGCACTATGCCGACTTAAGTACAAGAAGACTGACTCTTCTTACTGACTAAGTTTTAACCATTCCTATGACACTAGTTATAGATTCCGATGCTTCACTTCAGGTTTACTGTATCCCTCTGACCTTCGTATTGACGATGAAACACAGAGAATGCATCGGAATTAAATAGAAAAGGCACAATGCCGACTTAAGTACAAGAAGACTGTCTCTTCTTACTGTCTATGTTTTTAACCAATCCTGTGACACTAGTTGTAGATTCCGATGCCTCACTTCAGGTTTACATTATCCCTTGGACCTTCTTATTGACGATGAAACACAGAAATTGCATCGGAATTAAATACAAAAGGCACAATGCCGACTTAAGTACAAGAACAGTGACTCTTCCCACAGTCTATGATTTGAAACATTACTGTGACACTAGTTTTAGATTCCGACGCTTCACTTCAGGTTTACTGTATCCCTTGTACCTTCTTATTGACGATGAAACACTGAAATTGCATCGGAATTATATACAAAAGGCACAATGCCGTCTTAAGTACATGAAGACCGACTCTTCTTATTGACAATTATTTGAACCATTCCTGTGACACTAGTTATAGATTCCGATGCTTCATTTCAGGTTTACTGTATTACTTGGACATTCTTATTGACGATGAAGGACAGAAATTGAATCGGAAGTAAATACGAAATGCACAATGCCGACTTAAGTACACGAAGACTGACTCTTCTTACTGTCAATGTTTTGAACCATTCCTGGGCCACTAGTTATAGATTCCGATGCTACACTCCAGGTTTACTGTATCCCTTGTACCTTCTTATTGACGATGAAGCACAGAAATTGAATCGGAATTAAATACAAAAAGCACATTGCCGACTTAAGTACAAGAACACTGACTCTTCCTACAGTCTATGTTTTGAACCATTCCTGTGACACTAGTTATAGATTCCGATGCTTCACTTCAGGTTTACCGTATCCCTTGTACGTTCGTATTGACGATGAAACACAGATATTGCATCGGAATTAAATACAAAAGGCACAATGCCGACTTAAGTACATGAAGACCGACTCTTCTTATTTACAATGATTTGCACCATTCCTGTGACACTAGTTACAGATTCCGATGCTTCACTTCCGGTTTACTGTATCCCTCTGACCTTCTTATTGACGATGAAACACAGATATTGCATCGGAATTAAATACAAAAGCTCAATGCCGACTTAAGAACAAGAAGATTGACTCTTCTTACTGTCTATGTTTGAACCATTCCTGTGACACTAGTTATAGATTCCGATGCATCACTTCAGGTGAACTGTATCCCTCTGACCTTCTTATTGACGGTGAACCACAGAAAATGCATCGGAATTAAATTCGAAGGGCACAATGCCGACTTAAGTACACGATGACTGACTCTTCTTACTGTCTATGCTTTGAACCATTCATGGGACACTAGTTATAGATTCCGATGCTACACTCCAGGTTTACCATATCATTTGGACCTTCTTATTGACGATGAAACACAGAAATTGCATCGGAATTAAATGCAAAAGGCATAATGCCGACTTAAGTACAAGAAGACTGACTCTTCTTACTGTCTATGTTTTGAACCATTCCTGTGACACTAATTATAGATTCCGATGCTTCTCTCCTGGCTTACTGTATCCCTTGGACCTTCTAATTGACGATGAAACACAGAAATTGCAACGGAATTAAATACAAAAGGCACAATGCCTACTTAAGGACAAGAAGACTCACTCTTCTTACTATGTTTTGAACCATACCTGTGACACTAGCTATAGATTCCGATGCTTCACTTCAGGTTTACTGTATCCCTCTGAGTTTCTTATTGCCGATGAAACACTGAAATGGCATCGGAGTTAAATACAAAAGGCACAATGCCGACTTAAGTACAAGAAGACTGACTCTTCTTACTGTCTATGATTTGAACCATTCCATTGACACTAGTTATAGATTCCGATGATTCACTAAAGGTTTACTGTATCCCTTGGACCTTGTTATTGACGATGAAACACAGAAATTTCATCGGAATGAAATTGAAAAGCCACAATGCCGACTTAAGTACAAGAAGACTGACTCTTCTTACTGACAATGTTTTGAACCATTCCTGTGACACTAGTTATATATTCCGATGCTTCACTTCAGGTTTGCTGTATCCCTTGGACCTTCTTATTGACGATGAAACACAGAAATTGCATCGGAATTAAATACAAAAGGCAAAATTCCGGCTTAAGTACACGAAGACTGACTCTGCTTACTGTCTATGTTTTGTACCATTCCTGTGACACTAGTTATAGATTCCGATGCTTCACTCCAGGTTTACTGTATCCCTCTTACCTTCTTTTTGACGATGAAACACAGAAATTGCATCGGAATTAAATACAAAAGGCACAATGCCGACTTAAGGACAAGAAGACTGACCCTTCTTACTGACTTTGTTTTGAACCATTCCTGTGACACTAGTTATAGATTCCGATGCTTCACTTCAGGTATATTGTATCCCTCTGACCTTCTTATTGACGATGAATCACAGAAATTGCACCGGAATTAAATAGAAAAGGCACAATTGCGACTTAAGTAACAAGAAGACTGACTCTTCTTACTGCCTATGTTTTGAACCATTCCTGTGACACTAATTAGAGATACCGATGCTTCACTCCAGGTTTACTGTATCCCTTGGACCTTCTTATTGACTATGAAACACAGAAATTTCATCGGAATTAAATTGAGAAGGCACAATGCCGACTTAAGTACAAGTAGACTGACTCCTCTTACTGACTGTGTTTGAACCATTCCTGTGACACTAGTCATAGATTCCGATGCTTCACTTCAGAATTACAGTATACATTGGACCTTCTTATTGACGATCAAACACAGAAATTGCATCGGAATAAAATCCAAAGGGCACAATGCCGACTTACGTACAAGAAGACTGACTCTTCCCACTGTCTATGCTTTGAACCTTTCCTGTGACACTAGTTTTGGATTCCGATGCTTCACTTGAGGTTTACTCTATCCCTCTGACCTTATTGCCGATGAAACACAGAAATTGCATAGGAATTAAATACAAAAGGCACAATGCCGACTTAAGGACAAGAAGACTGACTCTTCTTACTGACTATGTTTTGAAACATTCCTGTGACACTAGTTATAGATTCCGATGCTTCACTTCAGGTTTACTGTATCCCTCTTACCTTCTTTTTGACGATGAAACACAGAAATTGCATCGGAATTAAATACAAAAGCCACAATGCCGACATTAGTACAAGAAGAGTGACTCTTCGTACTGTCTATGTTTTGACCATTCCTGTGACACTAGTTATAGATTCCGATGCTTCACTTCAGGTTTACTGTTTCCCTTGGACCATCGTATTGACGATGAAACACAGAAATTGCATCGGAATTAAATACAAAAGGCACAATGCCGACTTATGTACAAGAAGACTGACTCTTCTTACTGTCTACGTTTGAACCATTCCGGTGACACTAGTTATAGATTCCGATGCTTCACTTCAGGTTTACTGTATCCCTCTGACCTTCTTATTGACGGTGAAACACACAAATAGCATCGGAATTAAATATGAAGGGCACAATGCCGACTTAAGTACAAGAAGACTGACTCTTCTTACTGACTAAGTTTTAAACCATTCTTGTGACACTAGTTATAGATTCCGATGCTTCACTTCAGGTTTACTGTATCCCTTGGACCTTCTTATTGACGATGAAACACAGAAATTCCATCGGAATTAAATACAAAAAGCACAATGCCGACTTAAGTACAAGAACAGTGACTCTTCCTACTGTCTATGATTTGAAACATTCCTGTGACACTAGTTTTAGATTCCGACGTTTCACCTCAGGTTTACTGTATCCCTTGTACCTTCTTACTGACGATGAAACACTGAAATTGCATCGGAATTAAATACAAAAGCACAATGCCGTCTTAAGTACAAGAAAACTGACTCTTCTTACTGTCTATGTTTTGAACCTATCCTGTGACGCTAGTTGTAGATTCCGATGCTTCACTTCAGGTTTACTGTATCCCTTGGACCTTCTTATTGACGATGAAGCACAGAAACTGCATCGGAATTAAATACAAAAGGCACAATGCCGACTTAAGTACCAGAACATTGACTCTTCCTACTGTCTATGTTTTGAACCATTCCTGTGACACTAGTTATAGATTCCGATGCTTCACTTCAGGTTTACTGTATCCCTTTGACCTTCTTATTGACGATGAAACACAGAAATTGCATCGGAAATAAATAGAAAAGGCACAATGCCGACTTAAGTACATGAAGACCGACTCTTCCTACTGACTATGTTTTGAACCATTCCTGTGACACTACTTATAGATTCCGATGCTTCACTTGAGGTTTACTGTATCCCTTGGACCTTCTTATTGACGGTGAAACACAGAAATTGCATCGGAATTAAATACAAAAGGCATAGTGCCGACTTAAGTACATGAAGACTGACTCTTCTTACTGTCTATGTTTTGAACCGTTCCTGTGACACTAGGTATAGATTCCGATGTTTCACTCCAGGTTTACTGTATCCCTTCTACCTTCTTATTGACGATGAAACACACAAATTGCATCGGAATCAAATACAAAAGGCACAAGGCCGACTTAAGTACAAGAACAGTGACTCTTCCTACTGTCTATGATTTGAAACATTCCTGTGACACTAGTTTTAGATTCCGACGCTTCACTTCAGTTTTACTGTATCACTTGTACCTTCTTATTGACGATGAAACACAGAAATTGCATCGGAATTAAATACAAAAGGCACAATGCTGTCTTAAGTACATGAAGACCGACTCTTCTTATTGACAATTATTTGAGCCATTCCTGTTACACTAGTTATAGATTCCGATGCTTCACTTCAGGTTTACTGTATCCCTTGGACATTCTTATTGACGATGAAACACAGAAATTGCATCGGAATTAAATACAAAAGGCACAATGCCGACTTAAGTACAAGAAGACTTACTCTTCTTACTGTCTTGTTTGAACCATTCCTGTGTCACTAGTTATAGATTCCGATGCTTCACTTCAGGTTTACTGTATCCCTTTGACCTTCTTATTGACGGTGAAACACAGAAATTGCATCGGAATTAAATACAAAAGGCACAATGCCAACTTATGTACAAGAAGACTCACTCTTCTTACTGTCTACGTTTGAACCATTCCTGTGACACTAGTTATAGATTCCGATGCTTCACTTCAGGTTAACTGTATCCCTCTGACCTTCTTATTGACGGTGAAACACAGAAATTGCATCAGAATTAAATATGAAGGGCACAATGCCGACTTAAGTACAAGAAGACTGACTTTTCTTACTGACTAAGTTTTAACCATTCCTGTGACACTAGTTATAGATTCCGATGCTTCACTTCAGGTTTACTGTATCCCTCTGACCTTCGTATTGACGATGAAACACAGAGAATGCATCGGAATTAAATAGAAAAGGCACAATGCCGACTTAAGTACAAGAAGACTGTCTGTTCTTACTGTCTATGTTTTGAACCTATCCTGTGACACTAGTTGTAGATTCCGATGCCTCACTTCAGGTTTACATTATCCCTTGGACCATCTTATTGACGATGAAACACAGAAATTGCATCGGAATTAAATACAAAAGGCACAATGCCGACTTAAGTACAAGAACAGTGACTCTTCCCACTGTCTATGATTTGAAACATTACTGTGACACTAGTTTTAGATTCCGACGCTTCACTTCAGGTTTACTGTATCCCTTGTACCTTCTTATTGACGATGAAACACTGAAATTGCATCGGAATTATATACAAAAGGCACAATGCCGTCTTAAGTACATGAAGACCGACTCTTCTTATTGACAATTATTTGAACCATTCCTGTGACACTAGTTATAGATTCCGATGCTTCATTTCATGTTTACTGTATTACTTGGACATTCTTATTGACGATGAAGGACAGAAATTGAATCGGAATTAAATACGAAATGCACAATGCCGACTTAAGTACACGAAGACTGACTCTTCTTACTGTCAATGTTTTGAACCATTCCTGGGCCACTAGTTATAGATTCCGATGCTACACTCCAGGTTTACTGTATCCCTTATACCTTCTTATTGACGATGAAGCACAGAAACTGCATCGGAATTAAATACAAAAGGCACAATGCCGACTTAAGTACCAGAACATTGACTCTTCCAACTGTCTATGTTTTGAATCATTCCTGTGACACTAGCTATAGATTCCGATGCTTCACTTCAGGGTTGCTGTATCCCTTGGACCTTCGTATTGACCATGAAACACAGAAATTGCATCGGAAGTAAATACAAAATGCAAAATGCCGGCTTAAGTACACGAAGACTGACTCTTGTTACAGTCTATGTTTTGAACCATTCCTGTGACACTAGTTATAGATTCCGATTCTTCCCTCCAGGTTTACTGTATCCCTTGGACCTTCTTATTGACGATGAAGCACAGAAATTGCACCGGAATTAAATACAAAAGGCACAATGCCGACTTAAGGACAAGAAGACTGACTCTTCTTGCTGACTTTGATTTGAACCATTCCTGTGTTACTAGTGATATATTCCGATGCCTCCCTTCAGGTTTATTGTATCCCTCTGACCTTCTTGTTGACGATGAATCACAGAAATTGCATCCGAATTAAATAGAAAAGCCACAATTTCGACTTAAGTACAAGAAGACTGACTCTTCTTACTGTCTATGTTTTGAACCATTCCTGTGACACTAGTTATAGATTCC